>NC_135771.1:5447659-5933761 GCF_052425735.1 Oculina patagonica | reverse complement strand
TTGAAATCTCAGCATTTTCAGCTACATTATTATTTTGTTACAAAAAACACCCAATTATCCGTGGACAGAAAAGGTGAATACTTTGTGTGAATGGATGCATGACATTTCGCATGCGATGCCTTAAAAAGACAGATTCCTTCAAGATAACTTTGCGGGTTTGACATGTTTATACAAGCCTTTTAACCAAACTGAAACTTGTCAAAAAAGTTGGAAAAATCGCGAATTGTGATTTTATGTAGCATGATTTTCTATTTATAACGAAGTTTTAATATTCAGAAACACTTATTCACTTTATATGTATATTTTCACGATCATGTCACAGCCTTGTACGCAAATGACTGACATGACTCAAGAGATGTGACGCAAGGTCATTAATTAACAATATTTTCACATTACGTGTCATGATGTTGCAAAAAGTCCAATTATTCGTCACGGTTAGTTAGACAGTAGCCAATACAAATAATCTGCTAGATCGTTTCCATTGTATTTGCTCACTTTGGTCATGGTATGTATTTACAAGTTGATAACATTATTATCATATTGTCCATTTCGGTTTCCAGTTTGATTAAGCGAAAACGAGAAATTTGGCGCAGTGGAAATGTGGCACGTTCACAAATAATTTACGTCGGAAGCCGGATATTGGAAACCTGTTGTTAACCAGGGTTAAAGACCAATTTACGAGTCGAAGTTTTAAAATCGTGCTTATAACATTCGATCGTGACGTACGATACTTCCATTCCGATCAGCAAAAATGGAGTATCAAGGGTTTCTCTGTGCGCTGTTAATCTTTGGAATCGGGACTTTGGTAGGAATCGCATCATCTATGAAAGACTATACACACGAGAGAATCTTCAAGGACGGAGATATTATCCTGGGCGGAATTTTTCCACTACACCTCGTGATTCACAACGAATCCTGCTCCGATCTTCGTTCTAATATGTTAATTTTATCAGAAGCTATGATATACGCCGCTGATGAAATTACCAAAGATGGTAAAATTCTGCAGAACATCAGTTTAGGGTACGACATTCGCGACACATGTGGCAACGAGCAAGAAGGTGTATCAATAGCATCGGATTTTGTTTACGAAAAGGCTCTCAAATATGACCCGAGATTTGCTGTCACAAACAGTTGTAAAGCCGAACTCACGACATCAACGCGAAAGCCCGTTATAGCGGTTATTGGAGGACTAGATTCTCGAGTCTCTGTTAACGTCGCGAATGTACTCCAAGTACAAGATGTGCCGCAGATTAGCTATGGAGCTTCAAGCGCTGAGCTCGCGACTTCGGAATTTACTTCTTTCTTTCGTACGGTTCCCGTAGACACCTTTCAATCGCAAGCAATGGCAGAGTTTATCGCTCATTATCAATGGACTTGCGTGGCAGTTATCGGCGTAGATGACTGGTACGGTCGCAGTGGAGTAGAGGCGTTCGTGACGGCAGCCAACGAAACCGGAATCTGCATAGTGACACAGGAGCTTTTTCCCGTCCACGATTCCGAAGATCAAATTGAGAGGCTGGTCACCAGATTGAAGAGTATGAAACAGGTTCAAATCATAATATTGTACAGCCTTGTCCCTCAAGCTGTTAAGGTGTTCGAGGAAGCAGTAAAACAGGATTTTACCGGCAGAACGTGGATCGCCAGTGATGGATGGTCAGATTCCTCATTAATCCAACAACCGCGGTTCAAGCCGATTATACAAGGCGCAATAGGATTTGGATTTCACGCGTTTAGATTTGGAGAATTCGAAAAACATGTCACGGAAATGACACCTTTCACGCAGAAAGGCTCGTGGTGGAATGAATTCTGGGAGAAATATTTTAACTGCACGGTAACGAATTTCTCCAATGCGCTTTACGAGCCCTGCACTGGCCAAGAACGAATCACGCAAGAAATTTACGAACGGGATTTTGGCTCGTGGCGAAGTTGCGTATGTGATAGATGCCGTATATTCAGTCGCCCATGGCTTGAGAGATTTACTGAATTGCGATGCAGGGGGAGCGAAATGCTCTGCTGAGAGTTTGTCTACACTGCGCCCCGATGATCTGCTAACAAATCTCAAGAAACTTTCATTTGAAGGTATTTCTGGCGAAATAAACTTTAGAAAAGGTGAGGTCGAGGCTGCGTACGATATTTTTAACCTTCAGGAGACCAGAAATGGTGGATTTAACCTTATTAAGATTGGAGAATGGAACGAAGGACGCGCGCAAAAATTAATCGTCAATGATAGTTTGGTTCAATGGCACAATGGATGAAAAACCTCGCATCACTTGTGGAAAAATCTGCCAGGCGGGAACTTACAGAAGTATCCCTAATCAGTGCTTCTGGGAGTGTGTACCTTGTGATCTGGACACTGTTAGCGAGCGTCCAGGAAGCACTGAATGCATCACTTGCCCTGAAGGGTTCATATCCAATCAAGGTAACACAAAGTGCGAGGAAGTACCTATCAAATTCATCGAATGGGGGGAGCCTTGGGGAGTGGCCCTGACCGCCTTGACGATGTTCTGTGTCCTGTTCACATTGGTCGTCCTGGTAATAGTCATTCAAAAGCGCAAAATGCCAATAATTCAGGACACGGGTGGATTTCTGAACATTCTGTTTCTAATCGTGGCATTGCTGTCATATATTTTCAACTTAATCCTCCTTAGCAAGCCGTCGGATTTAGCATGCCGTGTGTTGCCCCCTGTCTTCTATCTGATTTACACTGGCGCTGCCCTAGTCCAATTTCTGAAAGTTTATCGCATCCGCGCGCTTGTCAAACCAGCTACATCACCAACGACGTATAGCAAAGAGCTTGTCTACATAATTGTAGCAGCACTGTGGGCTTTTCCGTTCCTGGTCTCGTTCATATGGGTTTTTATTGACCCGCCCGAATCCGAGAAGTACTTTGTATCAAGATTGGTCATATACGGCGTTTGCAATCCGTACCAAACCAATGTTGGATTGGCTATGCGGTATTTCTGTGCGACGTTTTTATCTTTGATTATTCTCACTTCGACGGTAGTTGCATACAAGACTAAGGGCTTACCACATGGTCAGCGGTTTGACGAAGCAAAACACTTGACGTTCTCATTAACAGTGTTCGCAGTCACATTTGCGACATTTTACCCAGGCTGGGCCCTCATAAAGGGCCCAAGTTTGACTATTTTCGCATGTAAAACCAATATAGTTGCCGCTACAGGTACTGTGATGTGTATATTTGGGCCCAAGTTGTGGCTCATTTATCGCTTTCCTCATCACAACACACTAATTTACGTTCGTCCGGCGCCATTTCAAAGACGAGATGTTAGATCGTCAACTTTGTTGTCGATCGGGAAGGTTGCTATAGCGCTAGGGACTGGGGGGAGTCGAGGATCGCCGAAGATGAGATCGCCGAAGATATGACAAAAATAATTTCTTTCTTTTTTTAATTTATTGGTTTATTAGATGAACTGGACTGGAATCCGAAAGTTTGAAGGAACAATGTCACAATAATTAATTTATTTCATGTTTCTACGATGCACTTACAAAGTTCCGTCGCACTGATCGTGACCCGCAATACAGGCGTATTTTAGACGAGTACGCACTGAATATTCCTTCGAGTATTTTGAGGGTTGGGGCGAGAGGAAAAACGAACAAGGGAGTGGTAGTCAGGCTGAAAAGGCAAACGACAGGGGGAGGGGAAGGGAAATTCGCTTTCTTTGCCCTCCTCTTCCTGCCATCTTTCACTCGCGTTTTCGAATTCAAGCGCTCGCCCACCAAAAACGCCTGCATCGTAGGCTATCTAGCCTTATTTGGGACTTCACGCAACGCTCTCCCCAAAGAAGCGTTGCGTGACATCCCAAATAGCGGCTGTGAAGGAGACTATGGGCTATCGCAAACAAAGAAAACGAAATTTCATGAAAGTAATAGTCTTCCAAGATTGAAAAGCACGAAAGAGGTGTAACATAAACTGTAGTAAATCAGAACCAAACAAGTATGGTTAAATAGTCTAAGTAAAGATTAAAACGGTTAACAAACCGCCCTCTAGCTCTTCCCCGGGCTGGGACAACGAAAGGTTTTTCTTCCGTGAGTACCTCGCGCCTTTAACTCGCTATCATGAGCGGTGAAGACGGAGTCTATGGGGAAAAAAGGCTAATCGACTTGAGGGTTTTATTTTTGTGTGAAATTTATACAATCCTCAATTAAAAAATTTTGCAATTATAGTATTTTTAAATTAGGTAAATTGACCGGTCTCCAAATGAAAGGACCATAAGAAAAGTGAAGGGAGGAGATGGTTATTTAATAATGCTGGAATTTCTCTAGTGAATTGTTTGAATATTTTGATATTTATCTGATTTTTTTAGCCTCCCATACTCTTTTCTAATAGTCTTACATTGAAAAAAAAGACGCCCACAACTAGCAATACCAATGGCGACCAAGTCAATAATGTAATTCTACGTTAGTAAATATTAAAATTTTAACAAAAGATCTTTTGTTGTCATTTTATTTATTTTTTTGTTTGGGGAGGGGGATACATTAGTTTAAATCGTCTGCTCATCCCTGTACTATGAGGTTGGATTGAGAGACAAGACCGCCTGGCAATTTACATCTATTGCTCGAAATGCCAATTGAAAACCCAACCACGGTCGGAAAAGCTACACTGTATATGCGCTTATAACTTAAACGAAGGCTTTTTATGTCAAGTCTTTCAATGTTGAACGAATTCGGTCTGCTTCCAAGACGAAGAGGTTGTTTGCTTTCCTGGAAGTCCTTAACCAACCTTTTCCAGTAACGAATAAATACTTGGTTAGAAGACCAGGCCTAGGGCACAGACCACGCGCTATTGAACTCACATATGGACCTTTAGTGCTAGTCTAATATTGAATCCAGTAACGGTCTAATATGGCAATCGGTGCAGGTCCAACATTAAATTCCATGAATGTCCCATATTGGCCCAGCGATGGTACAACCGGCATTGGATTTATTAGTAGTCCTATAAGGTTGTTATTCTTTGTTGTTCTCAAGGTCCTGTTCTACTGTTTGGTCTGTTGGCTGTAGAATATGGATGGGCACTAGCAGCTGCCTTGGTATCGACTTTAACAGAGCTAGGAGCTTTGTTTGTTGATTTGTCGTTGGGCCAACCACTTTGCGCTGAAAAAAGAAGCAAAACTTTTTAGCAAATATTTGAAACAGCCTTCAGGCATATATAGCTACTGGTATATAGTCTAGATAAAAGAGACTTTCTCAGAAAACTGCCTAAAATGTTCAGAGAACAACGTCAAATTTACACTTTAACACAAACCTTTATCCGCTTTAGAGCCTCGTCCTTTTGTGATTTTAGCAGGTTTAAGTCCTACAAAGAAAAAGGGAAAAAAAAAAAAAAAAAAAAACAAATAAAATATTAAATTTAAAAAAAAAAAAAAAAAAAAAAAAAAAAAAAACCGGGAAAAAACACCACCCTTAAAAAAACGAATTTGGGAAACAGGCAAAAGCGCTTTTCCATTGAGTAGTACAACTATTTATTTTTCGTTTGCTCCGCTCTACAGTTGGTTCACAAAACTCACACAACGTACTATACCCAATCAGAACGAAGATGTTGTTTCTTTGGCCAATCAGATGCAAAGCACGTGATATTTCCCGCGCTTGCCCAGCGTTACAAGGTTTCCCGCGTTCGACACCAGTCTCGTGGTTTCACTTCTGATAAGTTTGTTACGTTATTTGAAGCAGAGATTGAAATGTTATTAGTTTTATTTATAACAGTTATTACCGTACAACAGCTTAAAGCAGAATATTTACCTTTTCCAAGTGTGACAGCAGACACCAGAGTGTTAAGGTCAGGATTAACAGCGGACGAACTTCTTGATGCTGTGAAAAAAAAAGGTGTGGGTAATGACTTAAATTAAAAAAAGGGAAGCCTCAAGCCATGTGGCCCATACTGCCGGAGCTTATCCCGGCTTCTGTAGCATCAAGCGTCTAAGAATATTTTTACTCCCCCCTGAATGGGATGCTAGTCCATCGCAGGGTACCCCCAGCATATTGTCGCCGGTACCCATTTATACACCTGGGTGGAGAGAGGCACTATGAGAGTTAAGTGTCTTGCCCAAGAACACAACACAGTGACCCCAGCCAGGGCTCGAACCCGGACTGCTCGATCCAGAGCTCGGCGCACTAACCATGAGGCCATCGTGCCTTCCATAAAAATACTGCCATAAAAAAAAAACCTAATACATACTTTGAGGTACATCGCAAAATATTATATGGGTTTTCATCAAGTTGGTCGAGTCAAATCACTTAGATGGGATAAGGTAATGTAGGTCAAGTCTGTGTTCAAGCCTAGTGGCCCATCATGCCAGAGCCTATAGTGGTTTCTGTTGGATGAGGTGACTAGCAGTATTTCTACTCCCCCTGGATGGGATGCTAGTCCCCCAGCATTAAATTCGACGGTACCCATTTTTTCACCTGGCTGCAGAGAGAGGCACCACAAGAGTACAGTGTCTTGCCCAGCAATACAATACAGCGACCCTGACCAGGGCTTGGACATGGAGTCAAGCTCACTAACCATTAGGCCACCACACCTCCCTATTGAGAAAAGCAGTGGAACACACTCCCATGGTTATGAGACAAATGTTTTCCACTCTATGCTTCTCCAATTTTTTAGGGACGGACCATTATTTTCTTGGAGGGGAGGGGGGGGATGAAAAATTTTCCTTTGCAAACTTTTTTTTTAAGTTTATGCACCTCAGCAAACAATTTGTTTCGAAATTCTTACTATTTTTTTGTTATACATATCGTTTTTGCAAACAATTTATTTTGTCTTTCCAGGCCCTGCAAACAATTTTTTTCAATATTTTTCATCCCCCCCCCCTCCAAAAAAATAATGGTCCGTCCCTTAGCAGTCAATAATAACCACTACTTTGAGGTTTCCGTTGGTCAAAAGACAAAAAAGAAAAAGTTCTGTGACACTAAACATTGCGTGACACGATAGTAATCAAATTGCTATACATTAATGTTCTATTTTAAATACCTGCACTCTGCTCTCCTTCCCAGTCATCTCTCGCATTTGTTATGAGCTCAATTAAGTTGGAGGCAAGTTCATTCAGTGTGGCAATCTGCTTCTGTAATAAAACAATATAGGACAAATTTATTTAATTCTACACGTAGTCTGCATGCCTGGTATTTAAAAGGGGAGGGAGGGGGGAAAGGAGAAGTGCAAATTCTTTTGCTTTTTTAGCCATTATATTTTGGAGATGATCAGCAATTTAGTTTGAAACTTTGTCATCCCCAGTTTACCTGAGCTTGATCAGGAGGAATTCTTGTTGCCATGGTTTCCAGCTTCTGTTCTGACTCCTCTATTTCAGGATCATACTTTGTTCGCAGATAGTCTGGGACTAAAAAATAAATTCAAAGCAAACCAGACTCCATAGTCATAACTTTTTAAACAACCAATTTACAACTAGTAATAGTTCTCACTATAAAGCTGCCCCCGCATTTTTATAATTTGTTTCAGAGATGGCAATAACCTAAGATTAGTGGAGTCTTTCTGTTGCCGTTAATGATTGATGCTGATGGACTACACAATTAACTGTGCCATGTACATCACAACATAATTTGTTTGCTGCGAAATTTCTTGTTGTGTGACACCGTTGCATCCTAAAACAATTCACAATTTCAAGTCGAATATATTTCCTGCCGCAAATAACACATAATACATTATTCGTGGTGACAACACGCAAGCTTATTTCTGGGCTTATAACATTCAAAATGAATTTACAATAATTTCCAGGCCGAAAAGCCTAACAATTCCCCGAGTAACAGAAAATGGCGCATTCTAATTTGAAGATTCGAGAAACAAAAATTAAATTGTTACTCTTCTCTTACCTGCACTCTTATTAAATAATAGTGCAAGAAGAAAAGGTACAATTAAATGTCACAAATGAATTTAACTCCTGAATGGATTATCATCACTGCCCCTGACTTCTTCATTCAAATAACAAAGAGTACTTTTAGAAACTAATGTTATGTTTTGCAAAAATTAAAACAAAATTAGCAAGTAAAAACTTGCTCATGTGTGCTTGGCATGTGGCACTAGACTTGGCTAAAATACTAATTAAAAATTAATCTTAGTTTTTTTAGTTTATACCTACCAACTTCATGGTTAAATGCTTGTATTCGGCCATCGGTTGCTTTCTACCAGAAAAGATAAAATTACAATGTAGTTATGTGCAGTGTCAATGCAAGAGAAAAAAAAAAGTAAGAGAAAAAAATAATGGATCAACTAGGAGATTTACCTGGATATCTGGGTCTGTTTCTTGTTGAACCAAAAGGGGCAACAGAACCAAGTTTCTGAAGAAAGGAGTTTTCTCATTCTTGAGTAGTTTGGTCAATGTGTTCACTTGACCTGTATAACAAAAAAGGTATTATTAGCAGCCCCTTTACAGTAAGGATAATTCTGTTAGTAGCCAATAAGTGACATATTTTTTTCAGTTAGGAAAGCTATAGTACAGTTTACAAGTACATGTACAAATACATCCTGACATTTTTTGCAAATAAATGATTAAGTATGACCTACAGTAATTTACAATTTACAACAATCCTCAGGGTTGGAAACTAAAATTTCGGAGCACTCGCCATCTAGGAGCCGTGAGTGACCTTCAAGTAGCACTCGCCCAGTCTCTTTCATTAAAGAACGCAGCTTTGTTGGCGATTTTAAAATGTTGGTAAGCTATTGACTTGTGGACAGTTTACTAGATTATTTTGAAGTGGAAAGTGAAAGTGACGCTTATTTTGAATAATATAATGGAAAATGGTACTCGCCAAACTGGGCGAGTGATCCGTGATTTGTACTCGCCCAACAGTTTTAACACTTGCTTGGGTGAGTGGGTGAGCGCTAATTTCCAACCCTGAATCGTATAGCAAGCTACATGTAGATACCTGATAAAAGAGCATAGTTATCCAAAACTGAGGGCCTAAAACAGACATAAGAAATTCAAAAAATACATGCTTACTGAAATGTTAAAAAATATCAAAATTTATTGAGTACTGGTAAGTTGGAATGCAGTGTTTCTCACTTTATATGTTACTTTATCAGTGGTTGGATCTAAAAAATTCAGAATCTTGAGGGTCTCAATGGGGTTAGCCGTTAGCCGTAAAACGGCCAAAAGTTAAGCCGTTAGGCGTAAAAATTGGAAAATTTTAACCGTTAGCCATAAAATATGTTAACTGTAAAAAATCAGTCAGTAATTATAAATAAACCAAACTAGTTGACTTCATCGTCCCAGAATGGCCCTGAGACCTAAAATGTTTTTCAATAATGAAAATTAATTTTTAACTTTTAAAAACAATGAAAATTAACTATTAACTTTTATGGAAATGAACTAACCGTTAGCCGTAAAAGAGCCAAAATTTTAACCATTAACCGTAAAAGCCACCACCCCATTGAGACCCTCTCAGAAAGGGGGGCCAAAAGCACAACCTTACCCATATCAACAACACAAACCTGATTGCACAATACTTCTCTAAAGAAGGTTGGTTACAATGTTTACTTTTTTTAAAAATAAATCCAAGGAAAAGGTGGGTAGCACCACCTCTTGACCCTCCAAATGCTGCCCTGTCTATACCATGTGAGTCTGACTCTTAGGGCCTGTTTGCATGACTTCAGAATGACCTTTATTCCGGAAGTTCGTTCTGCATTCACATGACAAGGTTGACTGGCTCAACCTAAGGCGTTTTCACGTGCATGGTTTTCGCTCGAGATAAAAAAACAATGGTGCGTGTTTGGCACAAACATTTTTTGTCCCCATTTATGGCCATATCTGCATTTTTAATGAGCAATTTGACCGTTGGGCTACTTCCTTGGGCTTAACAGGAAATGATATTACGTTATTTCACTCTGAGTTCAATTTCTGGCCTCTGTATTCATTTTCATAAAATGCAGTTTCATCTCGGAACAAATTGCGATATATGTGTTTACATGATACCGAAATGAGTTGTCATTCCAGAAGGAAAGTTTCATTCCAAAATGAAAAGAGGAATGAACTCATTCTGGAAGGTCTTGTGCGGAAACAAAATTTCATCTTGGTATCATGTAAACAGATACAGAGAGGTGACGGAATGAACTCATTCTGGAATCATGCAAACAGGCCCAATAGATGAGACAAATTGTTTTCTTTTATGACTAACAGGCTACCCTTGTCTTGAAGCTTTTACATGTAAAGTCACTCACCAACGTGATGATATGGGTGTCTTGTAAATTAAATTTATTTTTTACGATTTTGAACATGGGAACTGTTATATTAAAAAATTGAATATTTAAACCTATAATCGCAATACACATATTTAACCTGTCAGTGACAGTTCTTTGTACACAGTTGTACAGTGCAAATGAAAAATGAAATTATTATAAGTAACTTACCAACTCAGCTGTTCATGTTCAAGCTTGGCCAAAAAGTTCTGTATTGATTCCTTTAATTCCTGAACCCGGCTAGCCACTGCTTCCAGCGAAACTTCTAGCAGTTTCTCGTCCTTTTTGCCAATAGAGAACAACATGCATACAAAACAGACAACACAAAGCGAAATCACAGGGAATCACGACCATGCATATAGAAGGAATTGAATAGCTCAAAACTTGAGTAATTATGAATTGATTAATTTAAAAAAAGGCAAGTAAAAGTAGAGAAAAATAAATAAGTAATTTTATCCTTAAAAAGAGGGGAAAGAAGAAAGTTAACTGCTTCAGATCTCACCTGCATTATTGAAGATTTGTTGAACTTTTCAAAACTTGTCCGCCATGTCTGCGCCCACGATTAACGCAAGAAAGAAGAACGCAGATGCTGGCAGATGTGTTTTCATGCGCGCGCAATGGAATGTTTGACAAACATGGCGGACGAACCCGTCAAATGCCCAAGAGTCTAAAATGCAAGTTTATAGCCCTTTGCGTGGCTTGTATTTACATATTTTTTACACTTTATGCCCTTCACGTTCTTGTCGGAAGTGAGAGTAAACCTAAAGATCCAAAAAGACCGGCGATCACTACAAATTCCCGCGATGTGGAATCAAAAGCTACTCCTCAAAATACCGCATTAGAGGTTGAAATTTGGGGAAAGGCTGCAGTTGGATTATACTTATGGGAACATATCCTCGAGGGACCTTTAGAAGAGAGGCTAGGAGGAGTATGGAGCTATGGAGAAAAGCACATTCGGAACATCAAGTTCAAATTTCGAACGGGCCCAGGCGTAGTCCCAGATAAAGTTCCTAAACAGACCAAGAATCTTGTACTGGTGATTAACGGACGTGAACCGGTGAAGGTGGACTTTGCGGAGGCCTGGCTTGATTCTCTTGCAGATTTACCACACCTTCGTAACGTAGCAGTGGTACTTTTGGGGAACGAACGTTGCGAAAATGACTGGTTGTTTTCTTATATGCGGAATGGGGCTCTTATTAAAGCCGCTTTTATAGTTTATGACATCCCTTATGCCGATTCGAATACTTTCTATCAGTGGCCTTTGGGAGTAGCCACCTATAGAAATTTCCCCAATGTTCCTTCTCTGTCTGTTGATGTCCAAAACCGTCGGAAATTTAGATGTAATTTTTTAGGAACTGTTTATCCTAATTCCTCTCGTGTAGTGCTACAAACAGTCATAAAACAGTTTAAATTAGATGACGTCTGCTTTATCAAGACGAGGGATAGCTGGTCACCAGGAGAAAGTGCTGAATCAGCAAGTGATTTTCGGTATGCTCTTGCTAACAGTGATTTGACCTTGAATCCAGTGGGCATGAATACAGAATGTTATCGCATATATGAAGCATGTTCTTATGGATCTGTACCGGTGATTGAAGACATTGTTACACCTGGAAAGTGTAGAAGAGATGACAAAATGTCTCCCTTGTATCTGTTAAAAGCATTTAATGCTCCATTTATTTATGTAAAAGATTGGAAAGAGCTTCCCAGGATTATGGAAAATGAGATGCGCTTAACCCATCAACAAGTGGTTGAAAGAAGGCAAAAAATATTATCCTGGTATAAGACTTTTAAAGAAGCTATTAGGGACAAGTTTGTTGATGTAATACAAAATAAATTTTCTTTATAAAATTTGAATTCCACTGTGATTTCTAGGTATCTTCTCATGAGAAGCTAGATATTTAGCAGTAATTGAAATATTGAGCAAGAAAAGAAAAAAACATTTCTTCTCACATGTATGATGTTTCTTGCATCTTGACGTTGTTTGACATTACAGAAGAAAGAAATTGTTCTGCTTCCAGTCTAAAAGAGAAGATTGGAGTGCTATTTTTTCTGGGTAGACTGTATAGCTCACCCTCACTGTAGCTGCTCACTGACTCTTATCAAAAGATTGTCTTGTTGTTCCATATGGAAGACAGATGAGGATCTGTATTAATTGAATGTTGTGGACTTAAAGATTCACTAATTCCAAAGTGTTTCTGGTAAAAAAATCAGAAAGAAGGATCATGTTGTCTGTGTAGCTGTGCTGTCAAATGTTTCAACTCTTGTTATGACTACTGGGTAGTCTGTGCTTTAAACTTTCTGGATGCCTTTAATATCATTTACAAAACTTACTTTCACTTTTAATTCGAAATAGTAAAACAATTTAGAAGTTAAAGTTAAATCACAATAGTTAGTGCTCAAATGCTTGATCTCTTGAGCCCCCTGATAATTCCTGTGCATTTGCTTTTCAAAGTCGAACACTGCAATATTCTATCCCCTTTATCTCCTCATTTCTTTAGAGAAATCGGAATTTCACTTTTTGCCTTTTCATCAACAATTTTACCTTATTGTTACTTATTTTCGCTGGACTTAATTTTCGCAATTTTAGCGATTTTTTCCAAAAATCACGAACTTAAAGACCCACGCGATATATTCGTTCCATATTCGCGAAATTAAGTTCCCGCGAAAATAAGTAACAACAAGGGTATCACTGTTTCCCATTACTATTCTCATTGTTTCAAGAACATTTCTTTCATTCGTTTTTACTTTACCCACAACTCTTTGCGCCCTACACTCGTATGGTCATGATCAGCGGTTTCCCGCATAAAAACTCGTGAACATCGTAAACATGGCGGATGACTTTGGCTGAAAACTGGTTGAAACAGGCATCCCTTTTGGGTATTTTCTTTCATTTTTGTGTTGAAATTGACGAATACATCGTTCCACGTTTTAATTATCGTATGAATATGGAAAATATAACGCACTACTAGAAAAGACAATGATTGTTGGGGACGCCGACGAAGCCGGACATGAGGTTAGATCGGACGTGATTCACTTTAATTTGTCCTCTTTAACTTATTATTTTCTTGTTTCGTTTCTAAATCATTAGTATACTTATTATCACTGTGGGCTAATGTGGAAGTGGTGTAGCGAAACATTCAGTTCCTTTTTCAAGGGCCTTCATTAAGCATTTATATGGTCGCTATAGTTGTTAATAAAAACCTTCGAATTCCTACGCCCGGGGCCGGCCATTCTATTGCACACGCATCCCCACCCTCTTGTAGTCGGAAGTTATTTTTATTAAAGGGGGCTATAGTACTACGAATGTATTTAGATGGTGATCAAATCACCTGATTTTTCAGAGCTCAATTTACTAAGACTTGTGTTGGGGGGGGGGGGGGGGAGAAGGAAGTCAGTTGGGTGGGAGACAGTCTGCAGAGGGTAGCAAGGGTAGCAAAGGGGGTGTCACGATTCTAGTTCAAGCACAAATTTTAGCCAAATTCACGTGTCATGTATACTTGAAATAGCAGAATTCACGAATCATGTGTCTTTTCTAGCTATTTCATGCGTCACTGTCTAGTTTTTGCCCTATTTTCACGCGTCACGGTGTAATTTTTGCCTTTTTCACATGCCATGGGTAAACTCTTTGCTACCCTCTATGCAGTGTATGGCAAGTGCATTTGTGAGGCCTTTTTTTACCAAATGTTCATTGCACACACCAGTATTGCAGCATTATATTATCAAGACATCAACTATGCACATGTAAGTTCCTTACTTCCGGTCATATTGCACGCCACTAAAAATGGCACTGCTCGCGTGAGATCTCATCAAGTTCCACCATGCTCTGTAGACTGGGGTAGGAGAGTGAGGGAGGAGGATTGGGAGGAAGGTGTTCTTTAGGTGTGAATATTGTGGTAATTGTAGGAATGGAGGGGCAGGGTGATGATGAGATGGTGCCATGGATATTGTGGACATATTATAAACCGTTCAATTCCGGTATAAGTCCCCCTGGTTATTTGAACTATATATCAACAATGCCAAGGCTTGTTTTGAAAATGTCTTTTTATTCCGCTTATAAGCCCCCCTCCCCTTTGAAGATAAGCCCCTCTGCTTATAAGCCCACCCAGAACCCCTTACGAAGTTGTATAAGCCAGGGCTTATAATCGGAATTTTATAGTTCTAAAGCACATTCTGTGCAGCTTGTCTTGCAATTAATGGTGTAACAAAACTGCATGATCCATAACACAAATCATTACCTTTGTGTACATGTATTTAGTAAAACATTTCATTTTCATAAATTTCCCTTGGATAGTACAGTCAACTCTTGCCCTGCGGACACCCCGCTATTGCGGACGCTCGCTATTACGGACAAAATCCAGATCCCCGGCAAATAAGGTTTAACTGGAAATGACTCCTATTATTATGGACTCTCGCTATTACGGACACTAAACAACGCCCCGAGCGTGTCCGCTTTAACGAGCTCTAGTTGACTGTACTTCTCTGTGATTTTATCTCCTGATTTCTTGAAGCCATTTTTGTTCCCTTGTAGGGTGGATAAATCCGGATTCAACTGTATTATGTTGTGGTTCAGTTTTACCCTTGGTACAATTTGGTATTTTCCTTTGTTTTCTATTCATTATGAAATCATATATTACCATACACCAGAACACAGGAAAATACCAAATTGTACCAAGGGTAAAACTGAACCACAACATGTACAAAGACTATACTGTAACCAAATATTGTAAGGGACCGGTGATTATTTAGAGGGGAAGGACTGAGGCAAATAGGGGGAGGGTCAATGATTTTTATGGAGGGATAAAGGTGGGGGAGGGAGGGGGGCACATAAATTTATACACTCATATTTGGGACCTTTATTGGAGTGGTGGAAGGCAGAGGGTGAGGGTCCTGAAGTTAATGTTCTTTAAAAAAAGGGGAGGGTCAGGAGAATTTGAACATGGTCTCCCTTATTTGCACCAGCCCTGCCCCCTCTGACTGGTCCCTAAATTAATATTAATTTTTGATGTGAAGTCTCTAACTTGGCTGCTACAAAATGAAAGTGTCATATAGAGGTGTAAACTTCTTACCATGCTTGTCAATTTTTACACCGTACAGGAAGATGCACTCCATGTGTTTCTTCTCATGGGGAAGGAGTACAGAATTTCCAGGAGTATCCGAGCTCAGTGGTTCTTTCAACAATTCAATTCTACTCTCCCTTATCCCAAGCCAAATGATGAATTGGTAAGTTGACATCTACAATGTATGTAAAGTATTTTTATTCAAACCACAGGGTACCCAGGCTTTCAATGAGAGTATAAGATATGGAACTTAAAGATCATCAGTAGTGTGGCAGCTCTTGTATATGTAAGCTTGTAGCAGTTGCTACTGTTTTTTGGGCCGGCTGGTACAAAACGCAGGTCACAGGTCTAGGTCACAGGTCACAGGTCACAGGAAGTACAAATGAAGTAGGCGTCAGAAGTTTTATCAGCGGTATTCCTTACGGAGTGTGTAATTATGGAATTATGGTATGTTCTTTTCTTCCAACCTGTGACCTGTGACCTGGACCTGTGACCTGATACCTGCGTTTTGTACCAGCCGTTTTTGGGCAATGGGCATTGTTCCTGTTGTTTTTCTGTCATTTTCTTGAAGGGCAGCAAGCCATTCATGTGAGACCTTGTGAGAGCTGCTACCTGACTTAAGAGTATAAGGGTTTAAATGGAGCTTTGCATTTGTCATGAAGGAGTTTAAAAGTCTGCTTTGAGCCTAGTGGCCCATACAGGCCGGAGCTTATCCCGGTTTCCGTAGCATTAAGCGACTAGAAGTATTGCTACTACCCCCTGGATGGGATGCTAGTCCATCGCAGGGTTACCCCCAGCAGTAATTAAGTTCGCCGGTACCCATTTATACACCTGGGTGGAGAGAGGCACTGTGAGAGTAAAGTGTTTTGCCCAAGAACACAACGCAGCGCCCCGGCCAGGCCTCGAACCCGGGCCGTTCGACTCGGAGGCGAGCGCGCTAATCATTAGACCACTGCGCCTCCCACATGAAGGAGTTTACTGCTAGTATTTAGCTTCTTGTTCCTTTTTCCATCACATCAAGTTAAAGTAAAATGTACTGATTGAAACAGTTTGATGTTTACAACTGTATGCTTCAAAGTAAATTAATGCATAAAATGCAACAAGTAATTATTACAGACTATAATAAAGATAAAATTAATTATTAATGTAATGAAATTTTAATTTTTCTTGGTTTTTATTTGTTGTTGTGTAGATTGATTCAAATGAAGAACTGGAAGTACTGTCAGTCATTTCAAGTAATCTTGACAATGGTGGACCTTACAGACTTGTGCCTTCAACTCATATTACATTTATCGGCAGGCGATACCGATTTGTGTTTTGCCTTGATATCAGCCCATCACTTGCCACAGTGGTAAGGTTAAAAATTAAAATAAATTAACACTAATAAAAGTAACATGGTTAAGGGAGTGACTCTTAACTACCAATTTGTTGCTAACGAAGGTTTCTTACTGTCCAACCCTCCAAGTTAAGACCATTTTAGTCGCCATGGCGACTAAAATTTTGGAGCTGGCGACTAAATTTGAACCAAGGTCGCCAGACTGGCGACTAAAATTGAGAGGAATGATTGAAAGTATCAGCTTAATTTGGTGACTAAAATTTTTCACTGGCGACCAAAACTTGAGTAGTTGGTGGCCAAATGGCCACTAAGGAAAAAAGTAAACTTGGAGGGTTGCTGTCACCTTTTGGAAACCAGACCTCAAACGGATAAGCTTTTTGTAGAGGTTTGATTAATTTGTGTTTTACTGTTAAAATATTTGCTTTCAATTGTGTTTTAGGATATTCAGTCAGGGACTGTGATTACTGATGAAGCCTTTGAGAAATTTAAGAACTGTCTTAGTGGCCTTGTTGCTCCTGTAAGTTGAATTATAAACTTAATATTTATTTAGTACAAAAAAGCACTTCATTTCATTATTCTAATCTGATCGATAAAGTTCATGAAATTCTAGGTTACTTGACATAAATTGCATGCATGCAATTTTTGTTCCTAAGTCATAATGTGTTAAAACTTGAATTAGTGGGCCACTGAACAAGAACGTTCTACAATTACAACCTGTACATATGTTCTCAACAAAGAATCTAAGTGCTCACAACATCTTTTGTATGAAGAACAGTGTAACAGCTCCTTATGGATACCTAGTACAGACGCTGTTATACAGACACCTCGTTATTCAACAGTGATTTTGCTAGATTGTGAATTCAGAAAGAAAAAAAAAATTAAATAAAATTAATGGTTTTGCTGTTGTTTCTTTACAGTTCTCTGTGCCAGGAAACAACATTGTGTTGTCTCCTGAGCTGTACATCACTGTACTAGCCTATACCTCCATTTTAAATCCTGAAGCTCCTCAGGTAAGTTTACATGAGTGTGCATGTTGTGGTACAATTTTACCCTTGTATGATAATAAATGAAAATGAACACAATTTTAACAGTGGAAATAACCAAATTGTACCACCTGGGGAAAAATTGAATGACAACAGGTACAAGTTGTTCACCAACTTTTGTCGCCAAAATAGAGTCCAAAATGTAGAACTTTAATAATTATGTAGCCTACATGTACATGCTACATGTACACTGTATGTGCTTTAAATCATGGAGGTCATGTGATTAAAACTATGTACTTCAGTTGTCAGTAGCTTTGTAAAACAAAATTATGAGAAGAATTAAATGGAATGTACTTCCTGAATTGTTCAGTCAAACCACTCCTTACAGGCAACGATGATACAAAAACGTCCCTAATATTATGCAGGGCTTGAGACTACTTTTCTCACTGGTTTACTGGCTGTGACATGTCGTTTCTGCCAAAAGTAATTTCACTGTCGGGTTAGATTCTTCAGCAGTGACTTTCCGCCCTGCCAATGGCTAGTGGGAGCTAACCTGGTAGCCACCTAATAGCAGCCTTTGGCTAGTGGCTCCGTAGTCTCGGCCCTGATATAGACAGTTCACTTGGTCCAAAAGAGACAACATTTCTTATAAGCTTTACTACCAACACCAACACTTCATAATGTAGACAATCTGAAGTCCCTCAGGTTTCTTTCAAGTCCGTATGCAAGAGGTTTGACTGCACCACACAAGGACCAAATTTGAATTGATCATGATGCCATAAACAACATTCGAAGCCAACAAGTCTGTGTTGAATTCTCTAATTAGCAAAAATAGGCAACAACAGATTCCATCAGTTGTACACTCATATCCATTTAAGTGCATGTTATTGATAAGGCAATAATTTTCCTGGTTACAATTAAAATAATTATTAATATTGATAAAATTAACTACCAATGAAAGAAATCTGCCATTCCATTAGATCATTTTATTTGATTGTGTTGTTTTTCCAGGTTCTTATCCAAGGTTGTCTTGTGACAGAAGAAAATGTTACCACTGTGCTGGAGTTAGTACATGATCAGTTAACAGAGCTGGAGGACTTCCTGGCCAAAACCACCTCTACACTGTACTGTGATACCAGTGAAAAGGTATGAACAAACAAACAAACAAAATAATAATAATAATAATAATAATAATAATAATAATAATAATAATAATAATAATAATAATTCCTCGCAAAGCGAGGCCGAAGGCCGAGCGTAGCGGGGTGTATAATTTTGTCCCTCAAAGGGCTCAGGCGGGATGAAATCTCGTGTGGAGTTTACGGTTATATATATATATTTGTGAGCTTGGTGTATGGCGGAAATGACGTCACACGGCTGCGCGCTGGTGGCCTAATGGTGTGAGCGTCGGACTTCAAATCAGATCTTCCGGACTGAGGGCAGGGGTTCGAATCCGGCTAAAGTTTTTTTTTTTCTTTTTTTTTTTTACTTTTTTTTTGTGGGTTTGAATCCTGAGCCTTTCATCTTTATCGTTTTTCTTTTCGGATTAAACTGTACCACTGATTTCCACATAATACTCCCTCAACGCCTATTCAAGCTATAAACCTTTCATGGCCATCAGAGGCGCTCGGGCAGAGGGTTCGAATCCTCCTGCCGTTCCTTCTTCTTTTTTTTTAATGCCCTGAAATAAATGTCCAAAATGCGAATATCCAATAATTTGTCGATGATTTTAAAAATAGCCTGCGCTTCCCAACGCTTTATACCTCTTTACGAACCAGAAAGAGCCGCCATTTTTAAAGCGGAGTAGACCCTGGGAACGATGGTGTCGCGGCCATGTCCGTTACTAGGCAACAATAACAAATCACCGGTTAAAACCGGTTATCACTCCTTATTTATAAGATCCCCCCCCCTCCCTCCCCAACCCAGAGCTTCGCGAGGCCCTGCGAGTCACGTATTACTAGTAAATTTATAATAACCATAACATGCAGTGACAGTTTTACAATCATTGACAAAAGTTGTTGGCACACCCACCCTCATCCCCCCATTTCAGTGTTTGATAGCACAATGTGCCCGAACTCCTTTTGTAGTGCATTTCAGTTTGTAAGCAAAAGTTGGCAGCTATTGAAGGCTTTTTTGCATGTTGTGCAATTTATTGTAAACAAGGAGAGGAGGAATTGTAAACTTAATTTTTTCATGTTTCAAGTGAGAAAAATAGCAGATGTGCCAAGGTTTTGTCAAAGCTTGTAGCTTGATTGGTGCTCAAAACGGGCTTGGGTTGGAGAGGGGGAAAGGTTAATGTGAAAACGGGCTCTTTAATAACTTGTGTAAGAGAGGGGAGGGTTTTGGAAAATGTTTTTAATAAAAGTTGAGAATAGCAAGACTGCATTTGAAAAACAGTAAAAATTACTGTAAAGCTAACAACATTTGGTCATCGTCATCATCATCATCATCATTTTTTTTAAATTGAGTGTTATGACTTTTCATGAGCTCTAATAGCCAACTGGTCAACCACAAAGATCACTGTATCATGTGAGAGGCTCCATCTCATGCAAATAACTCTACAGTGTACAGGGTATATACCTGTAAGTACCCTGTAAAGGAGCTTAAGAAATATTAATGTTCTTTATTCTTGTAATGATTTTATATATAAAATTCAGATCAACAGGACTGAAAGTGATCAGAGAGGAATGCCCAGTGAGTCAGTAACACTAATGTCCCCAGAGGCAGGACCAATTTCAATTTTAAGGAACACCCTCTTGGCATTACAGCTCCTTCCAAGCAATGCTAGTGCTGGTATGAAGATTACTTCTGCATCAGTCTAAAAAATAAATTATTGTCGAAATAAATTTTATAGTATGTTAGATGTATTGTTCGTTAAGCATTCTACTGTATCTCAGTAGCCAATGGATGAAGGTCAAACAAATTAAATGGAGCTATTGCTCCAACATGTGAGTTGCGTTTAATATGACTACAGAAACTTGTAATTGTCTAAAGAAGTGCCTGCTGTTTTTTGAAAATTAGAGGTAGGTAACCCAATATTAATTTCTTAAATATGTCCCACGGTAGAAATATTATCTTTTGATACATTTCACGAAGAAAAAGATAAGTGGACCTTAAGATTTGCAGATAGAAATCAATTCTTAATTGGTGTGGAAACTGGACAATTAAAAAGGCTTTAAGACCAAATCCTTTCAAGTAGCTATGCAATCGGTGTGATGTTATGTCCAAGAAATCTGAGCCACAGCCAAGGGTGCTCTTGACTAATATTAATGGCAATTTTCAATGAAAACTGTACATGGATATATGGTTAGACAGCCGTGCTATCAAGCACTTTCCTATAAATCAATATTTTTTTGTATAAATTTTCAGGAGCTGTTGTGATCACAGATGGAGTGTTTGCTCTTCCTGATGCTTCAGCTGTTGATTCTCTTTTGGCACAACTCAGAGCCAGTACTGTGTGCTGCTCTTTTATCAAAGTTGGAAGTGGTTTTCATGCCCACTGCAGGTACAGCTGGATTTGCTTTAATTTAAATAATTACAAACTGGGCCATTTCACTCGGAATGCAGACTGTTTTAATGTCAATTGTGTTGATATTGTATGGAGAAATACAGACGGCCACCTTGTCTAGAGAGTAAATGGGTTTGCGCCAAGGCAGGGATCACTGCTCAACTGAAATGCAGGGGAGCAGGGATGGCGCAGTGGTGAGGCACTCGCCTCCCACCAATGTGGCCCGGGTTGTTCCGCCCGGCGTCTGTGGGTTGAGTTTGTTGTTGGTTCTCGTCCTTGCTCCGAGGGTTTTTCTCCGGGTTCTCCGGTTTTCCTCCCTCCACAAAAACCAACACCTCTAAATCTAATTCGTCGGGTCCGAGGGCCACGGTGTCGTCGAAAGACTGTTTGTGCACCCTCGTTAAACAAAGTTGATTTATTTATTTATTCTACATGTAGAATGAGTGTGAAAAACAATCTTAAGAATGCAAGGCTCTTTTGTAAGTGCTACAGTCAAAGCCGGGTGATGTACTTGAAGAAGAATAAAATTTACCGTAATAAATACTGATAAACCATTAGAGAAAACTATTTTATGCCCAATCATGTTCCAGTCCTTTTTAATACTAACTATACATTTCTGTCCCATTTTCATCAAGTCTTGGCTATGTTCCACACTGTGACATGATGCAGTTTATTGCCATGGCAAGCTCAGGAGCATACCTTGCTAAGGCTCCGCCTGTAAGTACAAACTGACAAATTAAATTGTAAAATACACATGTACATACAGCTGTATATGATACATGTAGTATTTATCATAATATTAATGTTGTGTTAAAATAGACTCCACTTATTTTCAGTCATAGATTTCGAGAGGCTCCAACTCATCTGTATTAGCTGCATAACTGTTCAGATAGACTTTCAGTTGCTAGAGCTTTCATAATATTTTTACCATCGCCTCTCCGAGCTAGGATGGATGATCAAAAAAAAAAATTTTTTCGATGTTACTTTCTAGATGTGCTGTTTAGCATTTAACTTTGACTCTGCTTTTGAATGGTTCCAAACAGAAGGTTACAATTTGTGGCTGTTGTGGTGGCTGTCAGAAGTTGACCAAACACTTTTCAGAAATAAATTTCAAATAAAGTTCTAAAGAAATCATTGACATAATATGTACTATTTTTTTTCTGTGTACAATATCTATGGACTAATATGAAGTTGTTGGGTCCGGTTCCCCTTTGTTGGTAGTACATGATCCGTAGATTCTGGTTTAAGCCCTGGGCTTTACCTCGGGATTTGGGTGGGCTTATAAACAGAGGGGCTTATGTCCGGGGGGCTTTAAGCAGAATGAAAAAAACGTTTCGAAAGAGCCACGGGAGTGTTGGTCGATCGTTTTAAGTAACGCATATAAAGCAAATTTAGCCCTATACAGTACTGCCATCCGGTAGAGGGGGGGCTTTATCCGGGGGGCTTATAATCGGATGTATTTTTTTGTTTCCAAGTAGTGGGCCTATTACCGGGTGAGCTAGCGGGGGGGGGGGGGGTACATTGTACAGGCAACTTTTGCCATTACTTTATCTGACTAGTACATAATGTTTAGTTAAAATCTTCAAAGTTAAGATCTCATAAAATTCATCCATCTACTGTAGATATAGGGTATGTGTAGATCTCACTGTGAGTATTATGCTGTTTTTAATAGAATGTTCAATATAAAAATAATTATTAATTTCAGGTCTCAAGAGAAGGTAGACGAGTGGATGGAGGAGGTACATGAAAATAATTTTATAATTATTAACATAATTTTTTAACATACGTGTACCAGTACTGCATGTGTACCCAACAATAATTCATGGAGAAAATTATTTTTAGTATGAACCTTTAAAGTCAGTTAATCTGGACGTTAGGGAGTCTTGAACTGCAATTTAATTAAAAGTACCAGACGAGTGAAAACTGCCTTTACAAGAAAAAAAGAGAAAATCAATAATTACAACATATTAGTGAACTCTCTCAAAGCAGGATGCACTGTAAGTTGGGTGGAAAAATATAGGCATACATGTAGTTGGCTGGCTGGTCCTTCTCCTTCTGTGTGTCACTAGCTTGTCTGTAAGTAAACACTTGTTAAAGGTCAGAGGCACCCAGAACACCTTTATTCTCTAAACCGGCAAACAGCTAATATAAAGAGGGTGTCTGTTCCAAAATGTCAGCTCCCAACTACCAAGATAGGTTGTTTTCGAGTGTTAAAATTGTATTTTAGCCTGGGCTGCAAGGGATAATTACTTTGTATAAATGTTTTATAGCGTAAGAACTTAAATGACATTTTGGGGAACGTCTCCTTGAGGCAAACACCTCTCTAGGCATAGTAAGAGCTGGTCCCTGACTGTGTCCACCTTAAAGAGTGCACACTGTAAAACCTTAACTAAGGATTTATTATCTTTCAAACTTCCATGCCTTGATGTTCAAGCTATCACAGTTTGCACGAGTGGTGCACAGTGCAAAATATCTAATATACTATCTCTGTTTTTTTTTTTTGTCCCAGATGACTACACCATGAACCTTTATCATAAATCATTGCTGTGTTGGAACTTTCAGAGAGACTTTGATCTTAGCAAGATCGATTCTTGGATAGGTACTCAAAACTGTTATTTTTCAGATTATTTTTTAACCAAGCTACTTAATACAACATGTACATGTATGTAACTCTACCGTTTCTTCTACCAATAATTTTTTTTTGTTCCATTCATGTACCACAGGTGATTGTTTGGAGTTGAGTGAAGAGGATTTGGCATGGGCATTAAAAGGCAAAAGGTAACAAAAATGTATTGTACAGTAGATAAAGCAACTGGCTAGAAACAAAAAGAAAGTTCTCAGTAGTTATAAACTGTTTTCTTTATGGGGTTTGTGTTGTTTTTTCTCCCCCCCATTATTTTTTTTAGGCCTTAAATTAAAAAAAAAAGAAAAAAAAAAAAAAAAAAAAAAAAAAAAAAAAAAAAAAAATATTCCCCCAAAAAAACATAAAAAAACGAAAAATGAAGTTAACAAATTGAAATGCATCTGTGCTGTCTCCCCGAGTTTATTTAAAAAAAAAATTTAAAAAAAAAAAAAAAATTTTAGTGAAAACAAATTTGCAAACGGAACCCGAACCAGACACTTGTTTTACAATTTATCGCGAGTTCTAACATTTTAAATGTTATGTTAAGTTTTGTTATAACATTCTCAAAGTAGCTGTAGATTAAAGAGGTGGAGTGTAGAAGGGATCATTAATTTTGTGATTTTGTTGAACTGTCTCCACCAAAAACCAGTTAGTATCAATATTGATTCAGCCAGGTTTGATGCCGGCTCGATGTCCGGCACCACATCCACCCGGAAAAAGCAGCTGGAAATTGAGCCTAGGTTTGATGCAGTTGAAAAGAGTTTGATTCCTCAGCTATCAATTTAGACCATGAAACATTCAACCAACCAAGAACACTTTTCTTTATCCACAGACCTAGAGCATTACTGAGTGTAGGCAAAATGTTTTGTTACAAGTGGGAGTTTTACGTATGGAGTGTAATCATTGCCCCTTCTGCTTGTTTTAAATGCAGATCAATATCCTATGCACTCAGTGAGTGGGAACAGAATGCAATGCAACCATCAATGCGCAAAAGACATCTGGAAACAAAACTACATACAAGCATCACAAGGTAAATTTACATGTATCCCTCACTGTATGTAGAGTCAGCTCTCTTTTAAACAGTTTCAACTAACTCTGTTAAGACGGATACCTAATGTTCTAAGGTCCGGCTCAAAACTGTTTTTCGGTTCAAATGTTTTACTGTAACTAAGACTCCCGTATAAAGACTGACACCTCTCTAAGACGGACAGTACTGGAGCTGGTCTTGACGGTGTCTCGTCCTTAGACGGAGTTGACTGCTTTTATCCCTCACTTTGGATAGATTAATATAGTAAGTGTCAGTTGGTGATTAAAAATCTACACTGTAGTTTCAACTAAGGCCTGTCTATTATTTGGTTGGACTCGGATCGAGTGTTCTGAGTTCAAGTCGCGTCGGGTCACGAGAGTTGTGTTATTGGCAAACACTTACTCTCAAGATGCTCTCTCCACTCAGGTGAATAAATAGGTACTTCACAATTCTAGGGGGAACCCTTTTGGACTAGCTTCTATTCGGGTGTATGTCCACTCTATGCTGGAACTGGGATGCTCCCACATGGGGCCCCTTCTCTGCTTCCTCTGTGCTGTTAACACCTCCATGTTCCCAGTTTATAATTATAACCTTCTTCCTTCTTTTTTTCTGTGCTCTTTTTGCTATAATTCCTTTTAACCTTCTGTACTGTATGTTAGCGTACATGTTACTTAATCTCACAGGTAAAGTGTAGATAGTAAATAAACCTTCTTGGGCTAACAGTCCTGACTAAGTACACTTTCTCCGCCTCGTAAATCTTTTGTCATTTTTTATACAAACTTAAGGTGGAAAGCAGCTTCAAGTGAGATTAACAGTTCCTTGGAAACACAATGTACAGATAGAGTACCTAGCCCTCTCTGTAAGTGTATCGTATCAATAAATTAATTTAAATCCCGCATGCATTGGGTCACACTTTTGGGAAAGATAAGTACCCTGCCTCAGTGCATTGCCTGTACTATCTTCTAAGCGTTGATAGAAGAATTTCTTACAGCAACTCCCATCAGTATAAATATAATCGTCTTGTGTACCTAACTGAGCAGCAGTCTCGTTGCAATGAAACATTCCTAGTGTACATACAAATAACTACGGATAGCATTTGCGTAAACCCTGCATAGTCTGTGTACATGTGCATGTACTGTAAACGTTACTAAATTAAATTTTTGTTCTGGCTTCTTTGTTAGGCTTGGCCACTTATCCACAACTAAGTAAGTACAGTAAATAAATATTATGTAGTTCTATCTAACTTTACTCTCTGTATTTGCACACATTTTCGTTGACTACCTTTTGTAGGCATTTCTGGATATCCTTAAAACATGCAAGTGGTCTCTGTGAGATAAAGTGGATTAGTTTGGGGAAAACATATAATGTCTGGTTGTTTGGAATCTGCCTAGCAGTATTGCAAGAAGTTAAATATTGTTTACTATGGTTAATTTAAATGCGTATATACTAAAACAGTGGATAGCATTAATTATTTTTTCTGTGTTGTGTTCTTGGTTGGTTACTCAACTCTGAACATGGCCTTGCTCTTCACCTCCGAGCAACAGGCAAGAAAACTGGGGGGTAATCTGTGACAGAAATAAACCTACCGGGGAGTCAAAAATACTTCTGGCCTTATTATTGGAGAACAGTCGTTGATGCTACTAGGTCAAACTGGTAACCTTTTCTTTTAGCTGCATGACACACGTAGAAGTGACAATAGAAGCACCTTATGAGTTTCTTCATGATGTGACATATCCCACAAAACAACCTTTCACAAGTGGCTACAGGTAAAGGCCCCAACCGCCTCTACCAACTACTAACCATGTTCAATCCTCATTTAGCCAGTGATTTACTTGTACAACTTATTGCCAGCTATTTTAAGACAGTTGGTGGCAGTTCAAAGCAGGTATAATTGCTGTGAAACTGTGAAACTTTAAAATGTTTTTTTAAATTTTTTTTTAATTTTGATTAAAAATTTTTTAGTATTTTATTATAATATTATTTTATTATTTTATTTTTATAGATTATCGTGATCGTAACTTCAAACTACATGTATATTATCTTGATTGTTAAGTCTTCCGTCTGTTGAGTCTAATAATTGTTTGTCATGATTCATTTAATTTGTCAATTTGAATTAACCTAGGTTAAACTGGATCAAAACTAAAGTATGTTAAATTGGGTTTTAAAAAACACTTTCAATTGGTAACTGAACTTAGCAAAAAAAAAAGCCACAGATTTGTTCAATGTTAACATTGTTTTGTAACCATTGCTTTCCTCCTTTTCAGAACACTTGTAGTCCGACGATTTCGGCAATTGATCAAAAGGTAACTTAATTTGCTAACTTTTATTATTGTATCACCAGAAGAAGACCTATTTCAGAAGCTTATCACCTACAGTACCGCTCAAAAGTTAGTTACCACCCTTTTTTCTCGTGTGACAAGAGACGTGACTCTTGTCTCGAACTTATCTCGAGATTTAAATTGCCCATACATGCAAATTTGAGGACCTCAAGTTTAGAGACTTGTACATGCAGGTGTTTACTTTGGTACATTTGAGGTTGGCTTGGCTTGTTTGAGTGCTCAATAACATTTACTAGCATAAGTACACATGTGATGTCTAATGTTATTCTCAGTCTGCAGAGCACAGATGAGATGCTTGTTCACCTTCAGTCCTTCTCGTCCAATCCCATTTATTACACCATACCAGAGAGTGCTAAAAATGGAGTGCCTTTGTTCTACCTTCCACCCAACTCCAATAATCCTGTAAGTATCACGGGGGACAAACTATCACTGTAAACTTTTTTCACTATACCGGTATTGTAAGTGCATTTGTGGCGTACATATATGCAGTAATTATTTTGTAGTTACTGTACATTTACTTTCATAAAGGTTGCTTGCATTCCAAATCATTACGTGAAGTTTCCCTATCCTGACTTTTGGCTACCTCAAATTATTGTTTGGTTCTCCGAAATCAACGATATATCAGCGATATTTCCCCAGCATTTTCATTTTGAGGTCGAATTCTGGCCAATATAGTCGCCCAAAATTCCATCCGAAAATTTTTTGACCATAGTTTGCTAAAACTGCAAAGAGCGAAACTTCGACGAAATTCGTTTGCATTACTTTTGCACAATACTGTACTCTATGAAGTAACTCTGACTCGCAGTAGCCTGGTTTGTGCACCTAATTGGTGCCAATGCTGTTATTCTAATTAATTATGTGACTATGTTGGCTTTAACAAGAGTTGTTTTGAGAGTTATTCCTTCTAAGTTACAGCACCTTATAGAAGTATTAGTTATAACAAAAAAAAAACCTAAAACATTTCACTGTGCAAAAATTTAAAAAAGAATGAGCTTTCATGCAGCTGTCGCTCTACAGCCTTTTTCAATCAAAAAAAAGGGGGGAAAAAAAAAACCGGATTCCAATAGAAACAGCTAGTTTCTACTAAAAGTATTCTTTAGTTGTTGAAGTATCTAATTATTAACTGTGTCCATTTTAGGTTTTGTCACTACAACATGGAAGGTAGGGTGTAATTCACTGTTTCCTCAACCTTTACGCTTTCCATCTGTACACTAAGTAACGTACAAATAAATTTAAATAACGATGCATTTACATGCCATTAACAGCCACAACAACATTGATCATATTCTTTATCTTACTTCAAAACGTTGTTTACCCATTTTTAAAAGGCCAAAGCTAGTCGATCAGTCCCTCAAAAATAATAGTTGGAAAGTTCTTGATGTTAAGCTTGCCAGTAAAATATTTTAGGTTTTTATGGAATCTCACTAGAGTTCAATTCAGCAGTATCTAAACCTGGGCAGTCGTAAAAGAGTAAAGCACTATACTCTAATCGAATACCACTGTGTAATTTTAGGAAGAGTTCAAAATCTAAAGAGTCGCAATTTGCTGTGTTTTGGAAGCCAGTGCTATCTCTTGATACAACAGGCTGGTAAGTATTGAGTGTCTTCTTTTTAATGGCGCATTTTGCGTTTGCTTGGTTGTCAGTCATTAACAATTAGATGGCTGCAAGGTTGAGGTTTGTATTAACGTTTATCATATTTACAAGTATGTTATCTATGTAATGATTTAGACTGTAGAAGCGTAATAATTATTTTATTCACTTTTCAAAGGCAAAGGTGGATGCATTGTCACAGAATTGGGCTGGTACTGGAACATGATGTGTAAGTACTGTATCTTGCTTGAATGGTTTCAAATAGCATTGTTTTTGATAGCAAATCGTTCTACTCTCTTGAATGACTGAACTCTTGCCTGTTACTCGGGTACTCTCGGCGTCATTTCGGAGCAAAATCATGTGCTGTGATCTTTCAGAGTCCAAAGTTTGACAACTGGCGCACTTCCATATTATTTTTCACCCAAAAGTTCAATTCGGTAATTGATCGTAGTTTAGAACGGACGTCAAAGACCAGCGATTTTCGCGAGAAAACGATACCCGTCTCAAAAGAAAATGGCACGCGTCGTGAGAAAAACGAGGCTCTTCTGGAGAGAAACAAGACGAGAAGTGTTTACTTACTTTTGAACGATACTGTACATGTAGGAATTAAGGTTTCAATTTTAAGTATAACTGGATTATTTTTGAATATTTGCAGTCCTTTGCCAAAGAATCTCCATCTACCATTGGAAAATGACCGGTCAAGTGCCATCCAGTGTCGAGTGGCTTTGAGTTCTCTCAATTCTCTGTTTAGAAACTGGAGCTCTTTTGTCTTGCTTGAGAATCACTCTTATATCAAGTTCATTACCAGGTAAATTAACCTTCTTTTGGTTTACAAACTTTAAAATGGAAGAAATGACATACATGTTTATTAAAGGGGCTGTGTCACGGCTGACTTAAGTTTATTTTATTAAGTTTTGCCAAATACTCGCTTTGAAACTTAATGTTTGCAAAGAAATAACTTCTATGGATCTAAATGACAAACCTATAGCTTCATTAAAACCAAATGTGTCTTCAGGGCATTATAATTTAAAGTTACAAGCAAACGAGGTTAACTTTGAAAACTGTTCAGCCCAACAATATTTCAAAAACCCACATCGCAATCCGTTTCAATCTTCAAGTTGTCACCGCTTTTGGCCATCCGTACCTTCTTTTGTATTTGCTGTGTTATCGAAATGACCCTTTACTGTTTGAAGAGGTTATTTCTTTTATTTCACCGAATTTGATGGTCATTAATATTTCCTACGCCTAAATTTGGCTAAAATCAGTGACACAGTCCCTTTAAGTGTGCCACGCTTCTGTGTTTGCTATAAACAATGTAGTACTGATCGCTGTTATTGTGATTCAAACAGCACAAATCCTGAAGATGCGCCCTCGTCCTTCTGTATTGCACGAATTACAGCAAAAGGGCCGTGTATTGTCATCAAAGTGGCTTTCCTTGGAGGGACAGAGGGATACATTAGACATGAGGTAAGGAAAATACTTACAGTCATTAGAGCAGTTTTCACTTGAGTGTCGATTGCGTTGCTTTAGTTGCGCTACGCTTAGTATTGGTTTAAAATCTCCCCCCTTCCCCTCGTCCACCATCGTACTCCGCGCCACGCCCCACTTTGTGTCGGCTACATGTTTTGCTTTGGTTTTGCTGGTTCACTGATTGTCTTGTTTTTGTGATTGGCTAAAGTATTACTTTGGTTTTGGTTTTGGTTTACGACACTCAATAACTGCTCTAAGACAATGTCGGAGAAATAACGGGAATACAATTACCGCACTTTTAAATTGTTCTCTTGGGGCTTTTAAAACAAGTTTGTGCTACGGTACAGCTTGGTTTATTGAATTCATTTGGTTGTGAAAATTTGGTTCGTTTTGCAAAATGTACAGTACATGAAATACTCTTTGTATACGTGAAAAGTTTAACGAGGCAATGTTTTTGCTGGTGAAATGACTGGAAGCAAAAAAAAAAAAAAAAAAAAAGAAAAGTTTTGTTTTGTAAAGGGAGAGAGAAAAAAAAAAAAAAAAAAAAGAAAAAAAAAAAAAAAATAAAATCAAAAAATATGTCCAATTTAAAAAAAAATATATTAAAAAAATAAATAAATAAAATAAAAAATTTTTTCCTTTTTAAAGTGTACATTAAAAAATACCTCTTTAAACCCCTTTAAATATTATTTATCTTTCATCTTAGTTCCTATGTAAATAGTGTTGCGTGTAAATAAAGTTGCAAGTAGTGATATAAACGGTAACGATAGCAGTAGTAGTAGTAACACTTATCCATTGGATAGCGATATATCTGGTGGATAGCATTATCCACCCTTTGAACAACTGGACCCAGATGGTTAGCGGTGCGCAGGACTCCAGATCGAGCTCTCTGGTTTCAAGCTTTCTTCGGGGTCACTGGGTTGAGTTCTTCAGGGAAAGAAGCTTAGTTGTCATAGTGCCTCTCCTCACCCAGGTGTATAAATGGGTACCTGCAAGTTTCTTGCCTTGGGTAACTCTGCAATGGACTAGCATCCCATCCAGGGGGGAGTAGAAATACTCCTAGTCGCTTCATGCTAAAGAAACCGGGATAAGCTCCGACCTGATGGGTCTCTTGGTGCAAACGCATACTACTTGACCACGACAGTATTGACATATTTAAGTATCAAAGGGATTGGGAAAAGGCCTGCTCTGATGTGTTTTTCAATTCTTTCTATCAGATTGTAAAAGACCTCAAGACCAAGCTGTCCCAGATCACAGCTCCACTGGGTGTGAATGTCAAACCTCAAGTCAAAGGCAAGAATCTGCAACGCGTCGCTCAGCTATCAAGCCAGAGAAACGTGATTGAAAAACCCTGCGTGATCATGTATGACAAATCTCTGGAAAGAATCCTGGTCCGATATGAAAGGATTCCTGAGGATCTTTTCACTCCGTTCCCAGAGCAGCCTCATTACTCTGTGTTCCACAGTTTGACAGGGGTGTATGCGCACAGGACCAACGAGAATCATATGAAGGTTTTGTGTCAGTATCTTCACCATCATCGATGGATTTGGACCATGCAAGATGAAGGATCGCCTGCTATAACTGCTGATTGTGTTGCAAGGGTGCTTTCGACTCTAACAAAGTAAGGAATAGAAAAAACTTCAATATTCACATAAGGAGATTCCAGATTTAGTTCAAAAGATTGGGGATTGCTCCCAACGAATAAGGACACTGAAAGCCGCCTGACTTATCTGTTGTTGTCACTTGAAAATGATACAAATACGGTAGCTCGACTTAAATTTTAGATTTAGCTGCTGAGGCTTTCTTAGCATTTCCCCTTCAATTCCAAAGGATACATGTAAATCAATCTTATCCGACAGAGGATACAATTTCAAATGCACTGTTGCGCTACACAGCACATACACCTAATTGCAATAACGTTGTCACAGAAAAAAGCAAAATGAAAAAAACAAACAAATAGGAATTAATTAGGCATTACAATTTAGATATGTTTGAAATTTGCCCGAAGAAACGGCCCAAAACGCCTCGCAATACATGTAAATCGATTTTTTTTTTCAAACACGATTGATATGTGTAATAAACTTGTGAGTTTTCTGTAAATGCAGCCAGCTATGATGATTGAGATAATTAATTCCGATTTGGCTTTTTTCATTTCAATTTGCTTTTTACCATGACAACGTTACTGCAATTAGGTGTATATTAGAAGCTGGAAAGTAGAGAATTAACTCTAAGGTGATTTTCTGAGTTTTAACTTTATTTCTCCAGACTACGACTGCAAGAAGGTTACAACTTTGTGAACAACAGTGCGGGGATCATTACCATGGCTAAAGAACTTAAGATGAAGGTGAATTTACTTAAATTAAAAAATCTCCAGTTATCTGAGAACATTTGAGAAAATTAATCATACAAACATTCAACATTCAACGGCTAAGGCCATCTAAATTTCTCTTGGGTTCTCGTAAAATTATGCACTTTTGTAGTAAAGTAGTAGTGACTACAGTACTATTGTCGTAAAATAGTGAATGCAGTAAACTGGGGGAGCAGGGATGGCGAAGTGGTGAGAGCGCTCGCCATCCACCAATATGACGCGAGTTCTAGTACGGCCCGCTGCCTTATGTGGGTTGAGTTTGTTTTTGGTTCTCGCCTTGCTCCGAGGGTTTTTCCCTTCCCTCTTCCTGAAAAACAAACATTTCCAAATTCCAGTTTGACCTGGATAGAACTTTGACCTGGCTTCCTCTTTAAATATAGTAATTTTATAGTTACATGGATTTGGCTTCTTCATGTATATTTGAAAACCAGCACTTATTCAAGAACTAAAATAGCAAAAAAAAATTCTTGTTTTGTTGTCAGGATCACACCAGAGACAACGACCAGCTGTACTCTTGTATCATTCAATACGTTCTTTTCCCGCCGTATCGCCAGCCGCTTGAGGCGGAGCATTCTGAGGAGTCTGTTGTTGACTGGGCATACAAAGGAAAACGCAAATTTAAAATGGTCACTGAAGTATGGGCTGAGCCTCAGTTTGGCCGCCTCACTGATTTGAATTCCGAGCTTAAGTATCTGGAAGGACTGCAGTACAATCAAGTTCCAAATGCAGTAAGTTTTTATATATGGCATAGCTTGCATCAGACAACGCCCAGGTCTCCTGTAACTCAGTTGTAGTGCGTCCCACTGTTGTACGGAAGGAGATAGGCCCGGGGGGGGGGGGGGGGGTACTTCCATATGTGGCCTATATAGGTATGTGCCACCCGATAGGGTATGGTTTTTGAGGTTCTCGGTCCTTAAATAGGGTATCATTTTTGCTCCTTTTGGCAGTGTGTTCCCGATGTGATCCTTAGATGAGGGTACCTAAATTCTATTAGCTAAAATAAACGCCCAGCTAAACGAAAAAAAAAATATCTTAAAACTGAATTTTCTGTTCAGGTGTTAGAAAAGCGATTTTATAAAGATTTGTGTCTTGCCGTGCGCGGTTAGCCGTTATTTGGGTCGTCACGGAACGCTTCCCCTCCCCTTGAATAGGGTGTCATTTTTCGGTTTTGGGCCTTAAAAAGGGTATCAATTTTCGCTTTCTTTATCCTTAAATAGGGTAAGGGTTTAAGAACCTTGGCGGCACACCCCTATCCGAAATTTATGGGAGTACCCCCACCCCCCGGGGGAGATAGTTTTGACTGCTACTGGGAGAACTCAAAATTCTTCCAAGAAGCTGATGACACTGACTGAATAACATCTTTGTCGTATTTCTTCCAAGCTTTATACGTACCATTATTTCTTTGCATACGTTTCTCCCATGTCGACACAACTAATATAAGCGCTATACGGAATGTTTGTCACAGTTGAACCTACTTACATGCCCCAGCTCCCACGAAACTCCTTTAGCTCAGTAGTAGAGCGTCCGACCGGTGTACCAGAAAGTCCAAGGTCTGACTCTTGCTGGAAGAACTTTGAAATTTTTCTGAGTAGCTTGAATTGTTGACAGAGTAAAAAAGTCTTAATCAGGAAATTTCCTGTTTGCATTGTTGTTCAAAGCTTTTTAATTTGAAGCACTCGTTTCTTTTCGACTTGTTCTTGTTTAAGTTTTGTTTCAGACTAAAGGCACTGGACTTCCATACTTCTGTAATTGAATCCTTTTGAAAATCTGTTAAAATTAAGTCGACTTGAGATCAGATTCATGCAAAGCTTGTGAGATATGCTGCTTTTTCATCAGATCTATCAAGTGGATGTAAAACATGTGTCAGCCCTGCTAACCTATGATCATCTCTTGGGTATGAGCGATGACCCGATCGTAACCACCCCCCACAGAACTGCCAAGGTGCCCAAAGCAGACTCAATATTAACCAACAGTAACTGGGTGGTGGAGCAGTTACAATTTCCGTTTGATATCATTGGGCTGTTGCCTAAAACACGACAAGTAGAGATGGTGTTTTCCTCTTTGTTTGAGACATTACCACAAGGTATTCCTTTTGATAGAATCTTTTTGGTGTTTAAAGCAGCACATGTAGTTTGATTAAGTGTTATGCCTTCTAAATTAGAGTTATTAGACCCGCAAATTAAAAGGGCCAGCATTTCAATTCAATTAGTTTGTTGTTGTTGTTGTTGTTGTTGTTGTGGAGTACCTGAAAACTAGCTTGTAGCTAAGAGTGCTTCCACGTTAAAAAAAAAAAACACCATTGTTGTTGTTCTGATGATGATGATGATGATGATGATGATGATGATGATGATGATGATGATGATGAAGGTGGTCTGATCTATGCACATCTCGCTTCATCGTCTCTGTTATAGTAGGTACAGTATGTCACAGTCGTTGTATCTTGACAAAACGTACCTATCTTATTAGATTTAATAATATACAAGCAGCAATTTCTCCATTCTGATTGGCTAAGAACACGTCAATTTATCCCAAACCAGTGCAAAAAGTGTAATTGGCAGTGCAAAACGTGTAATTGACAACAGCCTCATGAAAAATACATCTTGAACAAACAAAATGGCGGACGAAAGTGAGACAAAATTTAAACTTAATAACGCAATTTTAATTAAAAGACTTGAAAACGACGCAAAGTACAGAAGAACAACAAACATTACTTACTGTAAAAGACGTAGAATTATCAAAAAGGCAAAGAAGACAAGACATAAACTAAACTCGAAATAAGCTCACGGCCGACGGCCGATAGTAAATTAAAATTCTCGCCGAAACATTGCTTCACTTCTCTGAAGCGAAACGCGAAGAAGTACTGACCAGACTTCCAAGGAACCGGTTACCTAGTTTTGAACACAGAAGGAGCAAGCATTTCATTTCATGATTGTTTAATAATAGCCGAAGCTTGTTTATTTAAAAGCTCGCTCAACAACAAAAGGCACAAAAGATAGTTTTACAACTGTAAGAGGCAAATCTAACCTGTAAAACGTCCAGTGAAATCAGGTAGCAATGCGGAGTTGTAGCAGAGTGCTCATCTGTACTAAGAAAATCCGTTCGGTAGATTTTTATAGTTCAGTATTTCAGTTCGGTATTCTAGTTTGACTAGTTTGTCAGCTAGAGCAACATGTGTTGAACTGAGGTTGATTTCTGTTCGGGCGAACACAAACACAGCACGGATAAAACGTACCAAAAAAATACCTCTCAGCCAAGAACAGCAGCAGAACCTTAGGAATTTTTTCCTTGCTTTGTCATTCACATTCTTCAAATTCAACGGCGAAAAGAGTCAAAAGACCGTTCTGAAAACTTTTCATGCAGCACTTCCAGAGAGTGAATGAATATTTACGCATGAATTCACACGTCAAAATTTTTAGCCAGTTGTCACGAAAATAATCAAAGCGTGACCGAAATTGTCGCTTGTATATTATTAACAAGTAATCACATGATTTTTCTCGTGCAATTTGGAATAAATAAGCACTTGTAAATTTTTCAAAGGCTACAAATTGCACTTGCCCTGCGGGCTCGTGCAATTTTGCTAGCCTTTGAAAAATTTACTCGTGCTTATTTATTCTAAATTGCACTCGAAATCATGTGATTACTGGTACTTATTGCTTACCAGTAATCTCGTTTTGTGTTATTATCAGCTCTTGGCTGTTGTTCTACATAAAAAAGCCGTTACTTTTAGTTTTCTTGTTATTTAGACGTAATTTTTCAACTTTAGCAAGTTTGGGTGACAAAGACCTTTCATGACTATGTCATCTCATGCACTTCATATATTAAAATCAGTATCTATTGATGTTACATGCGGCATGTTAATTTGTGAATTCTAAATTTTTTTCCAACTTAGATGACAACAGTGACATGCCTAATGAAAATCTTTTCAAACTTCTGCTGGAAAACATGGAACGCTTGAACGATCGTGAAGTCATACTAAGCGAGGAAGACTGGCATCGATTCACCCAACATATCCAGAGTCGGCATAGAAATGGCGTCCCCTTGCCTTTCCCTGAAGAGCTGTGCCAAGCTAAAGATTCTGGCAATTCTACGTTGCGTGACGACAAGGAGAAAAAGTCACGCAACAAGAGCAGCTCTTCGATCAAGTGGAGGTGCTTCATCCGTGCTGTGACAGCACTCGGCAATAATAGGCTCATTCTGACGTTTCTCCCAGCAAGCTTCAAGTACATTAGGCTCATGGGGAGGCATGGGCATAGAAGGAGCTCTAGTGCAGGGAGCAGTCCAAGGAGCCCGCAGAACACAGCAGAAATGGTGCCCGAAGGAGCCACTGAAGAAAGCAGTTCTATTGGAGAAAATAAACTGCAGAAGCTGAGTGTTTCTTTGCTGTCCCAAGGCTCTGTTGAAGGTTTGTTTTGCCAAAGTATTATAAATAAAATCAAAGGATAAGAATATGATAAAGATCCGAAAAAACTCCTCCCTTATTTTGATTCAAATACTATCTGGTAGGCTTTTTGCAGCATATAAAAATACCACGTGGAGGTACTCTCTAAGCGCGATGACATTAAACGCAAAAGCCCTCTAAGTCTTTGGACACACTGTAACGTCACCAAATAGCAAAAAGCTCTCAAAAGTCCTTAAACATAACGTTATGACATATAAAAATACACAGTACGCCCAATTGTAGGGGGCTTATAAATACAATAAAATCATATAATTCTTTTGGAAACCTCATTGGCTAATGTCCGGGATGAGGCTGGTGGCAGTGGTGGTAAAGGGGGTTATCGAAGGGATTAAGCCATGAAGGAATAAGATACTTGGAATGGGATAGAGTGAGATAAATTACATAAACTGCTGTCATCCCAACACGCATTTTCCTAAGTACGAGTTATAAACGAACACTGATGAACAGAAAGAAGACGGTGGGTAGAACACTATGTTTAGTCATGTCTTCTTTGGTCAGTGTTAAGTGATTCATTGAAAAATAAAACAATAGGCCATTTCCGAGTTACCCTTTGCCTCTGTTTCAAAACGAGTCTACGTGCGAAATCATTCAAATGAAAACGAGTTTGATTTGCATGAAAATGGATCTGTAGCTGAAACTCATTTTCATATGAATGGTTTCGCATGTAGACTCGTTTTGAAACAGAGGCAAAGGGTAACTCGGAAATGGCCTATTTTGTTTTTGTAGAGAACAGCGCCACACCAACACCCACTGTGGAGAAAGATGTAAGCACTTTCGCCTTTTCTCAGAAACAAAGTGATTTGCCAGCGTTAGAAGGAAAGCTAAAGCTTCCAAGCCACGAAGATGAGAAGAGAAGTGTCACATTTCAAGAGAACACCACACCTATCAATGAAGAGCCCGTGTTTCACGACCGGGGCATGGGTAAGGCAAGTGATTCTACCTTTAATCTCGATATACCGATTTACTGCTACGACTGCCCAATGTCAGCCCTGGTATCAATACCGGACTCCAAGTCCGATACGGAAGTGACATCAGAAGAGGCCAAGAAGCGTGAAGATATATTCCAAGATTTTACCCAATCTGCAGCTCAAATATTCGTTGATCCTTTCAGCTTGGACGAAGTGCCTAGGTCGTTAGAAGGCCGTACAAAAGGACGATTTGGTTCTTCCAAAGACCTGCTTCTCCACTGCAGTGCTGTGCATGATATTTTCTTCCGCAGTTTTGTGACGTCGACATTTTCAAGTTTGCAGCGTGGCCAGCAGGTGAGCGCGCAAGACGTCCATTCAGCGGTCGATGCCTGTGAGGAGAACTTCCTTGAAGTAGACATCACAGAGTTTATCCGCACTCTGTGTGGACATTATGTGAAGAACAACAAAGATAAAGAAGCGTTGGAGGCGCAAATTAACGCAGAGCTTCAGTCAGTTCCAATTCGCTTGCCATCATTGTCCATTGAAGAGCGTGTTAAGGATCTAAAGAACACTTTGTCTGGAGAGTGTGAATCTGTTCCTGGTCTGCACAAGTCTATCACTGCCAAGTTTTTTGCAATACTTGGGAGGTACTTCAAAGCGGTTCCACCGAGCAGGGAGTACTTTTTCTACTGTCCACAGTTGTCTGACGGCCCAAGAAAGGTATTGTACTTATTTAGTAAGTAAGTTTATTAGTTGTTTACATTGGATGGTTTTTTGGCCAACTTTACGAATACAAAAGATAAGAATATAATAATAAAATCCATTTTATACAAGTTAAATGCTATGAAATAACAAATCTACTATAAATTACTAAAAAATCACATGATTCCTTACATAAAAAGGATTCTAAAAGCTGCATTTTTATTCTAGTTTTAAAGCATGAGAGGCTCTCTATTCTAGCTTAAGACTCTGGGAGGTCGTTCCAGGGACGCTTCCCCACCTTATGGGTAAAATGGTCATGTAATGTGGTTAAATTTTTTGAGACCATTCAATTGAAAACTATTACTATATTTCAGTACTCTCATGTGGTACTATTTATTTTGCTGTACAAGGGGGGTTATAACTTTTACGTCTGTTCTTTTTCCTAAAAATTAGTTCTTTGCACTTGGAAGTATTGCATTTCATGGCATTGTCTCGTGTCCAACCGAAAAACTACTGTAAAGCCATGTCTGAATTGTCAGAGTGGTCGCTAACAGTAATTATTAAAGTAGAATCATCAGCAAACCTAGTCAAAGATTCAATTTTTAAATCACTAACTATTGCGTATTCTGTGGCGTTTTCTTAGCTCGTTTGACAGCGCAGTGATGAAAGTGATGAGAATTGAAGAAAAATTTCGTTTAAATCTCATCATGCACCAGCACCACCTCATAAAAATAGAAACGTCCCTGCACAGACTACAGTAGAACCCCTATTAAGCGGCTACCCTCGAGGAAATGGCAACTGGTCGCTTAATAGGGGTTTGTTAGAAATAAGCATAAGATCTTTTAGAAAGGTCACGTTTTTTCAATACAAAATAGCGTGAAAAGGAATCATGAAATGCGCATGGAAACACATTAAGACGACAATAATCCCGTGTTTGAATGACTCTTGTCTGTCCGACCTTGTTTAAAAGAAACCAAAAAGTTGTATATTATCAAAAGTGAAGAAGAAATTTTTTATAAAAAATTAATTTTTTCTGAACTCACAAAAACAATAAAAAAAAAAAAAAATAAATAATTTTTTTTATTTAATTATTAATAAAAAAAAAAAAAAAAAAAAAAGGGGGGATAAATAAATTAAAAAAAAAAAATATAAAATAAATTAAAAAAAAATATAAAAAAAAATAAAAAAAATAAAAAAAATTTTTAATAAAATATAATTATATATTAAAAAATTTAAAATTATATTTTTTTTTTTTTTTTTTTTTTTTTTTTTTTTTTTTTTTTTTTTTTTCTCTTTCTTTTTTTAATTTTTAAAAAAAAAAAAAAAAAAAAAAAAAAAAAAAAATTCTTGCTGGTCGCTAAATTGGGGCAAAAACAATAGAAGAACGCTCATCGGGACGGCAAAAAGGCTGCTTTAAAAGGAGTTTTATTTACAGTATTTTAATGGCAACAGTTTCAGGACTTTGATAACTGGCCGCTTAATAGGGGATGGCCACCTCATGAGTGGCCGCTTAATGGAGGTTCATTTCCTGTTTGCTTTCTTTTCTTTCTAGTCTGTCCCAGAATCCTTCTCCGAGTCTGAAACCTACGAAGCAGACCAAGCAGCTGAAGACGACACTCAGGACAAAGACAGTGATGCGGGTTCAGATGCATTTGACGATGTGGACATCTTGATAGAAGATAACGGCTCCGCATTTCCACAGTATGAGATGGAGGACGTGTCTGATTTTGAAAGCCAAGGCAGTGACAGCGAGTTTGAAGGAGATACTAAGGATGATCAGGACGTCAAGTCACCATTGTTCCTGCTGCTGACTTGTTCACTGAGAGACAGGAGTAGCCATGGACAACCTATGACTCCTGTCTCTATCAACACTCTGCCCGTGTGTCTAGGTAAAAGTAAAACTCTATAGAGCAATTTTCACTTGAGTTTCAAAAGAAATCTGAGTTTGCAGTGGTTTTGCATCACTACGCTTTGTGATTGGTTTTAAACTCTAGCGCCACTTTCTCAGCCAATCAGAAGTAAAACCAAAACCAATTGTGACTTGCTCCCGCACGTTTTCCCGCGCTTTGTGCCGGCTACATGTATTTGCTTCAAGCTTTGATTGGTTCACTGGATTGTCTGTGTCCTTTGTGATTGGTTTTACGGCACTCAATCGAGGGGGTTGCTGATTGGGGTAGCGGTGGTGTCGATGGGGGTGGGTTATGGCATTGGGGATGTGGCAAAGCATAAGACCAGAAGATTTATTTTATTAAGTTTTGTCAAATTCTCGCTATGAAACTTAATGTTTGCAAAGAAATTAGTTCTATGGATCTAAATGACAAAACCATAAATTCATTGCAACCAAATATGCAACCAAATGTGACGGGCGTTAAAATTTAAAGTTACAAGCAAACAAGATTTACTTTGAAAACTGTTCAGTCCGACAATATTTCAAAAACCCTTATCGCAATTCGTTTCAATCTTCGTCACTTTTGGCCATTAGGATTGGTCGTGTGGGATGGTGTGGGCTTAGTTTAAAGGAGGAGTATAGACATTTTATGTTGTTTAACAGGATTGGTCAAATCGAATTTTCTGTCGTTTCTGATATTCACCACTTGTTTTCCTCGTAGGAGAAATAATCCGCAAGTTTGAGGATGACGAGGAATGCCTTGATCCCTTCAGTCCATCGGTACGGATCACACTTGACCTTATTTGCCTGACTCTGTCACCCGAGCCTGATTACACAGTTCTCAAGTCCTCAGCTCGCAGTGCCGCATCTCGCACCAATTCATTCTCCAGCACAAGTTCTCCCGTGTCCCTCTCCCCTACGGATAAAAGATCAGGCATGTATGACTACAGACGGCAAGATTCCAAGGCTACTTCAAATGACATTGATGGGTGAGGACACAATTAGTTAGTGGTCTATGAACTCTTAGAAATGATTACTGTATGTACGGTAAAAGCTCTGTGAAGCCCCAAGTTACCTTTTTACAGATTTGGCAGATTTTGGGACAAAACTGTTCTGAAATCAGTGCTAGGCAATTTTAACCCACGAAAAACAATATCTTTGAACATCTAAAGGAAGATATAGCCTTAATTTGCGGATAGAAATTAAACTCTGGCTATACAGTCAACTCTCGCCTTGCGGACACCCCGCTATTACGGACGCTCGATACTACGGACAAATCGTCCCCGGCGAAGTTATAGGGTTGCTGGTCGACTCCCGCTTCGACTCTCGCTATCGGATTGGACACTTTCTGGTACCAAAAGAACAATTTAATTGTTTTCTCTGATAAGCGGACACCGCTTCTCCATACATTATTGCGTCAGTGGTCTTCGAACACTTCGGTCTTCTGCAATAATATTTTTCTTCTTGTGCTGTACCCGACTTTGCTTTTTCCTTCACTTGCGCCCTTTTCTTTCGCGACTCCTTTTGAGAAATCAAACCCTCAACCCTCGACCATTCCTCTCCTCCTAGACTACTGGTCTTTCCGCTGTTGTGCTCGTCATGCCCATACTATTTACCTTGTACGCCTTTCCCTCACCCCCCTATTACGACTCTCGCTTTACGGACACTAAACGAGTCCCGGCGTGTCCGCTATAACGAGATTTGACTGTAAATATATTTTTTTTGAAGACGCACAGAAACATCTTGAAAATTTTACCTCACTTACCAAGTTGCAATCCATTTCCATCCTTGTCACCCGCAGCCAAAGACGCTTGTTAACAGTTTCATTGCTCTAATATAACAATTGTTAATAAAAGTGGACTGTTATTTTTAGGTTTCCTGCGGCACAAAAATAAATTTGGGTTGTTCAAAAATCTGGTCAAATCCGTGACAAAGCTCCTCTTTAAAAGAGTTCTCGTTAAAGATCTGATCCCTAGTTTCTAATTAACAATTAGACTACGAGCCCGAGTTTTCTATGAGCGAATAGTCAACGAGGCGCAGAATTGTAGTCCAAACCCTACAATTTTATGTTTTTTAAGCCAAAAATAAAGAAAAAATTGACCCTGTACAGAGCAATGCGCGCGCGATTGTGTTCTATCGGCGAATAGAAATCAATGGGAGAACCAATCAGATTCCCGGATTTCCAATGGAACACGGCTGAGTTTATACTAATGAATGAATGACGGTATTTATATAGCGCATTTCCATATGCTCAATGCGCTTTACAACACTTTTTGGGGGACTTAGACAGACTGCAATTAAGCAGTTTACAACGAATGAGGATGCAAGTTATTGAAGTGTTGTCTAAAGCAGTTTCATTATTTCTAGAAATAATAGCGTGGATCCTCTTCATGGTCTTCGTCATTCCCAGCGTCTGGCTGTTACCAGCACATGCGACGATATCCGATGGCTTTTACAAGACGAAATCGTCTCTGAACTCCGCCATATTGGAGCAGTTAGCAGGTCAATGCTTGAAAAAGTCGAACACCACGTAAAACAACCTGGGGACCATCCTTCCTGCATTAACCGTCACGTTCGCCTGCAGTTTGTCTATGGCGCTGAACAGAGCTTAGAGTTGTTTGTTAAAGAATTCGAAAAGATCAGTTTGCCCGAATATGTGCTGAACGAAACTGAGAAGTATTACTACTTGACAAGTTTTGTTGAGAAACAGGTTGCTGTGGTGTCGCCGTTGGCTCTGGAAGGAGGAACGAGTGGTTTAGTGAAACAGGAGCAGAAATCAGTGGATAATCAAAATGGTGCTACAACTCCAAAAGGGTTCGCGGATTCCAGTAAGGGAGACGAAGAAACTACAACGTTTTCTAAAGTAGAAAACACTGTTGAGCCCCACGCTGCAGCAAATGATGGCCTTTTGGCTATATACGAAGAGAAGCAGTCAACGATCACTCAAGAAGACGTTAGTGATTCAGACGTTTCCATTGAACCACCAGCAGTTACTGTTTCACAAGAAGACGCCGCCGCGGAGGACGGAGAGAGAACACCACCCCCTAAACACCCGCATCTCGGCCAGGTAGGCAAGCAGCTTCCCACACAAGAGGAGCCAGACAGCCCAGCTGCGGTCACCCCAGTCAAGGACTCTTCATTTGTTTCCTCTGCTGGTAGCACCCCGATTGGGAAGTTAATCATGCCTGCCGTAGACGTCACCACAGCTGACTCCGGATACACTGCAACAGAGGAAGACGAGGGTAGCTCACCCAGTCCGTGCACTCCGCGTCAAGAAGAGCAGAATGCCAGCGAGATTGCTGAAGAGTACTTACAGTTTTGGCTTGTGATGAGGATATTCGATAATGAAGTGGCTATCTTCTTTCATCGGAGGTAAGTATATAGGGCGATCTTTGCTGTCGTTATTGTTTTCATTTTGCCTCATTAGCATACAACTTTGCGTAGATAAGGCATTATGCTATATACAAATTGATTCCAGATATTTATAGAGATTTTCAAAAATAATACGACTTTTTTAATTTTCACAAACATGTTTCGACGGTACATCCGTCATCGTCAGTGTGACGGTTATGAAAGTTTACAGTGAGCATGTATTAGACATGTTACTCCACCGTTATGTCACGAGAGAAGTAGTAGGGAACGACAAACGACCTTCAACAGGTGTCGAGCAACAGGAGTTGCCCAAGCACTATTTCAAGATCCCCTACATCGGGCATTTTTCGGGTGTTGCACAACAAAGGGTGTGCAAGCTAATCGATAGATTCTGTAAACCCATCGACATCAAATTTGTTTATTCTACTTTTAAAATTAAGAACTTGTTCAACGTGAAAGATCCTCTCCCTGACAGGCTCCGTACGTGCATCGTGTACAAATTTTCTTGTTCAAGCTGTAATGCTTGTTACGTTGGTGAAACAAGCCGACATTTCTCCACGCGCGTGCACGAGCACTTGTCATCGGACAGAACCTCTCACGTTTATAAGCATTTGCAGGCTTCAGAGTCATGCCGTACCTCTTGTAACTTTGACTGCTTCAAGATCTTAGACTCTGGGCCTACTAAGTACCAGGTTAAGCTTAAGGAGTCTATGTACATCAAGTGGAAAAAGCCGGACCTTAATCAACAGGTCAAACACATCAATTTGACGCTTTCCGTGTAGCTGCACGCGCGCGCGCTTCTTTTTAATTCCGTTAACTTCGAATTTTATCTAGCGTATTGCTTTTCAACGCAATGTAACGTATGATTTGCAACAGGCAGAACAGGCACGTTTTAAATCACTGTTAACTTTCATAACCGTCACACTGACGATGACGGATGTACCGTCGAAACATGTTCGTGAAAATTAACAAAGTCGTATTATTTTTGAAAATTTCTACATTTTTGCTGCTGTCTCGAATATTTATAGAGCTTGTGAAACTTAATAATCAGCGACATTTTCCAGCTCTTTGTGTGCAATATTCAAGGAGATATAAGCGTTCAAAACCCGCAAAATTTCTGGGTGGCAAAAGCGCAAATGAGCCCATACATCCTTTGTAAAATATCACGTTTTCAAATAAACCTGCGTCATAGAAAAAGTATTTAATACATCGGGCTCAAATGTTTAGCGAAATTTAATCGTACCATGTACTTTCAATATTCAGAATTGATATTCTTGTAGCTCGATCAGAAAGTAAAGCGCTTATGCCATTGAGGCAAATTTTGTAAACAAAAAAAGACTCCCTGTTAAGAATATTATGATCAAACAGATCCAAAGTAGGAGACGGTACTGGACTGATAAAAAAGCTTTGTTGTTTCTATGCTTAGTTGCGTTCCTCTTAACACAAAGCTTGTAAAAGGTTTGTTTTCCTTCGTGCCAAACTGTGTTTAAATTAAGAAATGTGGATCAAATGTTCTTTCATATATTGGTCAAGTTCAGCATATGCACATGTGCAGGAAAAATGCATGTTATGCCGATACTTTTTAATTAAATTTTAGTACGCTGGGTTATCACTTGTACATCAAGTTGAACGGTTTTTTATTTTGTACCATGAAGAATTTTTTTTCATGCTTTATGGTAATAAACCATTGTAAGCTTTATGATTACTAACAGTCATTTTTTGTCATTTTTTTTAACCCAGAGAGTCAGATGATCCTAAAGCGTTTTGTGCAACAAAAGCTAATGGTCTGGTAGAGATGGTCACGAATGCTATTCATGAAACATGCCGCATTGTTAATCAGGTAGGAATGTTTGTAGTAAAGGTTAGACTTACGTGACAGTTTTCGGCAATCAATTGTGTGACAATTTTGACAAAGTTTTCGCAAGTGTAACATTCCCTTTCTCTATTTCTCTGTATCTGTTTACATGATACCGAGACGAAAGTCAAGTCATTCCGGAATGAGTTCATTCCGGTTTTCATTCCGAAATTAAATTTTCGATCTGGAATGACATCTCATTCTGGTATCATGTAAACACAAAACGAATTTCGTTCCGAGATAAAACCGCATCCCGTGAAACCATATACAGAGGCCACAGTTTGAACTCAGAGTGAAAAAACGCATAAGCATTTCCTGTTTAACCCAGAAAAGCAGCCTTATGGTTAAACTGCTTGTTAAAATTGCAGATATGGCCATTAATGGGCACAATAACATGTTTGCGCGAAAGCCGCGCCATCTTTGTTTTTGATCTCACGCGTAAGCCACGCACGTGAGAAACGCCTTAGATTAAGCCGGTCGACTCTGTCATGTGGATGCAGAACGAACTTCATTCCGGAACGAGTTTTGTTCCGGAACGAAAGTCATTCCGGAATCGTGTAAACAGGTCCTGAGAGAGGAAGCGCAATGCAGTACAGTGCAATGCAGTGTTTGTTTCCTTTTATTCACAGCGTATGTTGTTACATGAGTTGTATGAGACCAAGATTTGTAACTCGATGTTGTTTCCTGAGTCTGACGAGGACATCTGGAAGCACGAGGATGTTCAAATCTCAGTATCACCTCTTGGAGTTCATATCAGCAAAGGAGATAGCAAAGGTATGATCATTAGGCCATTCACGGGAATTTCATGTTCTTTTGGTCTAAACTGTTCTTAGATAAGTGGTAGGCAAATTTACCCTTGAAAATTCAAATACATTGTCTTTTAACATTTAACGGAAGATATAACCTTTATTTGGGGATAGAAATCAAACTTCGGCTATAATTATCGATCATTTTTAAGGCACGCGGAAACAAGTTGAAAACGTTGGCTAACGTTTTCAAATTGCAATCCATTTTCATCCGAGCCATCCGCTGCCAAACGGGCTTTAAAACAGTTTTAGCGCTCTAAAATAGCAATTGCTAATAAAAATGGATCATTATTTTTAAGTTTCCTACGACCCAAATATAATTTGGGCTGTTTAAAAATCTAGTAAAATCCGTTTACACCTATAGCCACATTTATTACACCACTTTGAACGATCTACGTGAACTGCGGGTAATCCATTTTGTGGTAATACGTTTTAGCCTCCGCCCGGTGGTGGTTTACATAGTTCTGTGTCAACCACCCACAAGCTAGCAGTAACTAAGTCTTTTTCGGCTTGTTTAATGCTTGTGTCAAGATTCGCTGGGATGTCTACAGCCAAGGAATTGTCCTTAGAAGTCGTTTCATCTTCCCCCAAATTCCCCGGAGTTTAATTTTAGGGATGAAGGCACGACTGACATTGCAGACATTGCAGGCTATGTTTTAAGCATCATTCTCTTAGCTATTAGCTTTTCTCTCTGTTTATCAGAATGGGAAGAAAAACAGAAATCTAGAATGTCGAGTTTAAGATTTACTATAATATGGATCAGGGAGTGGTGGGGGTGGGGGGAGGGAGGTGGAAATAACGACGCGAAGAGATACGCCTTTCAGTCAGGTTGTTTATAGTGGTCATGCACTTAGCTTCATATCTGTTCGAGATAGTTAGTTTACAGGCATGATGTGCCTGTGTTGACCTGGAAAGCTTTGATTTTTTTCTAGGTCGTGTCACAAGCAAGTTTGTTCAAGTCCAGTTTCTCTTCCAACCCGGTCATTTTGGCTGCAACAGTGTTTGGCACACACACCTACCTGTGCACCAGAGGCTCTTTGACACTTCGGGTCGGACCGGGATCTCCCGCGGGCTGAAGGCTATCAAGAGTGTGCTGGACAGGTTTGGTGTGAGCAATAGGAAAGACATGTTTGTTTATAAAGACAAAACTGGAGCTGTCTTTTACTTCAGGTTAGCCATTTCTTCTTAGTACTTTAGGAATTGCAGGCATTTCGGCGATATTTGTATCTCTAGGAAGAGACCGAGCCCGCAATGTTTGTAAGGGTCGTTGCTAGGTAACGTGCAGAGGCAAACCCTGATGACGGGAAGCTGACGTAATGTTCTAGTTTCTGAATGCTTGTTCCAGTGACTCTTCGTGTTCTTCAGCGACAATGTGCCAAAAATGGCACTTGTAGGCGAATATAAAGTCAGGGCCGTAACCAGACGTTTGACATAGACGAGGCAAGATCGCCGATCGGCAGTCGGCAGTCCCGGCCCCCCCTGAAAATTTTGAAATCTAGATGCACAAACGCTATTTTCAGCATTTTTACATAATATTTGTTCTGAAAAGTCAATATCGTTCAACTGTGGATTATTATCCCAACCATTTTTTTTTTAAGTTTTGGTGTAAATCTAGACGAGGCAAGTGCCTCGTGTTGCCTCAGTCTTGCAAGGTACGGCCCTGGAAGTTGTTCTCTTGAGGCGAAAAGAAAATTTCACCCGTTTGCTTTGCACGCTAGTAAAACGTTTTTGACATTTAAAGGTGAACTTTGCACCTCCTCCTAAATAGAACTATAGTCAGATCTGTCCATGATCAGATCGTTTCACCCATAGTCAGATCGATCCATCAAAAATATGTATGATGGTTTTGTTCTCTGAACAAAGATAAACTCAATAATATCTCGACGTCTCTGAAAACACTGCGCTTTTTAATCTTTCAGGTTGTTTGAGTCTCTGTGTTCCAGTGACTCTTCAAATCAGTTTCCATCTGAGCTCCGTGCTCCAGATGATGACGATGATGAGGTCCGCTCTGGGATGTCCTCAGTTGCGTCACTGGCTGGTTCACCAACGTCTTCACAATGGTCTTTAGTGAAAGGAGGGACAGGCGAGCTGGATGAGGAAGTCATTGTAAGTTGTCCTGTTTCTGTACCGCGCTATCGTTACAAAGAGTTTTCTTTCCTTTAACTGTGTCCCCTTATATCTCTTTGCAAAATGAAACCAAGTAAGAATATTTGGCTTTTTCACGCGTCACGAATAATTCTAAAAATGTTTTCACGTTCACGCAAAAATCATGGCGATCCCTGTTTAGACTGTTACGCGCTGAAGGTGTAAGACAGGATATTGTGTCTGTCAAGATCACGCAGGCGGCAAAATAGCTGACAAAAGTTTCATCTGTTTTAAACCCAACCACAGAGCTAAAACAAAGTCGTACGTTTACTAGAACTACCTAAAAAATCAGAAATATAGTCACGAAAAAGAAGATGATTCACGATTTACGTCTAATTTAAATCTTCGTTCACGGGTCACGTTTAAGCTAAAAATTGCGTTCACGCGCACGTGAAAAGATCTTAAAATTGGGAATCACGAATCACGAGAAATAAAAACCGAAATCACGATTCACGGCAAATAAAATTTCTTTAATCGCGCTTCACGTAAAAAGTATACGGGGCCCTGTTTTAAGTCTGTGGATAAAACCCCAGTTTGTGAACCTGCAAATGAAAGCTACTGAGCAGTACTTTCTTGTGGTACTGTTTAGTATGCTATACAAGATGGCTTTCACTTTTAAGTCTGTGGATAAAACCCTAATGTGTGATCATTTAAATGAAAGCTATCGTGTAGTATTTCATGTGGTACTGTTTTATGCTGTACAAGGCGTTCAAACTTTTGAGTCTGAAAGCGATTGAGTAATGCCTTCATACGGCGAGAGCTATAGGCAGAAATTCACTCTTTATGTCGGAAACCGTCCTTTTTTCCACAGGAATCGAAATTAAAGAAGCATGTTCCAGCTCTTGAACGAGACACGATCAGTGAGAGCGGACGAAGCATTCATTCGGTGCAACCCGTGATAGACAAGAGCATTGCACTTCATGTATACGGCGTGGATGATCCCGGTCCTGAGATCACAGTGGAACTGGTTGAGGTTTTGCAAAACAGAATAAACGAAGCCATGTTAGAAGTGTTGTCTGTTCTTCTCGCCAGAAATCCAAACTGTAAACTGACTTACACTGATGTGCGGGTGAGTGTTATGACGCGTTATCGATTATACTCAGTTTGTTTGATTGCTTATTACTTTTGAGTTTTTTAGCTGGACTGCTGCAATATAAATGGATGGCAAAATAGATAACTTATCTACAGTCGGAGCTCTTCAAAGCGTCCACCTTAGGGCTTTGGAAAAATTAAATTGGTCGTAATTAGAGCTGGCTGCTTACGAAAATGAAATCTTTAAGCGACTGGTACGCATTGAAAAGGAAAAAGTTGGTCGCCTACGACAGCTTCCAACATGCAAAAGCGATTGCAAATACAGTGTTTGATAGAACAGAAGCACCGACTTCAAAGCATAACAATGAATTTATACGGGCTTTCCGAGAGTTGCTACGAGAGTAGAGCAAAAAACAAAAATGTTCACAAACTTCTTGCGTTTTATTAATTGAAAATTCCGGGTAACTTGACTATATCGTATATAGTACAGAAAATATATCAAGCTCTTTTCGCCTGCTATTTGTCCAATATAGTTTCACACATTAATATGACGGTTCTTTCAACTTTTTTTTATCTTCACAGTTCATACAACCCCAAGGACAAGCACCCAAGACAACTCTAACGTTGATTATCCCGCCCATGGACGTGAATTTTCTGTGTCCGTTGGCGTTTTACTTGCGTCAAAACTTGTTGCAGCTCCTGTTCTCTCCAAGATACATGGACTCTGACCCTAGTCATCATTTTAAAGCTGTGAGTGGAAGCAAGATGGAAGCTACTGGTAGTGCTAGCGGTGAAAGCTGTAGGCTGGAACCGGAGATTTACTTGTATAACAGGCCACATTCTTCGGGAGGAAAAGGTATTCGGATATCCATAATGAAAAATGTAGAGTCTTGCAGTGGATGGGGCATATAAGCAGACCAGAAGCGGGTCTTGAGTGGGCACACAAAATTGGAAGGTTAAGTGGATTAAGGTTGGAGTCTACAAACTGACAATTCTAGGAATCTGAGGTGCATACACAATTCTGGGGACCGTTCAGGGTATATTTCGGAGGCGTGTAGTCATGTAGAGGTTTTGGGTTTTTTAATCTCGGCAATTATTGATATCGTATAACGTCGTTCACACTAAACATGTTTAGTGTTGACGTTTAACATGTCAACCACGTTTTAAACCTGCTCAGCTGTTTAATTTAAAGTGGTCTCAGATTATTTCACACGTAAAGTTACTGCAGCTGGCGCTTGTTCTAATCCTGTGAAGAATTTAAGCTTTCAGTTCTGTATCTGATTTCTTCTTTTTTTTTTTAAAAAAAAAAATCTTAATTTACTTTTAAAAACATGTTAGTTGCTGTGAATGGGGAAAAATGCTTTAATAATACCCAGCTGGATCATTAACTAACAGGATAATGCAGTTAAGTATTTTTCCTACTTGCTGTTTAGTGGTAGCCTAACTGATCAGTCGCTTGTCCTTTGTTGTATTTCCAGGTCTGGCCTGCATTTCCGTATCTGTTCTTAACTCACGTGGTGGATATATTTACATTCCGTGTGGCAAGACAGCGTCTGTGTATGTTGGTGAACTGGACTACTTTGAGCCGTTGACTGAAGTGTTCTTGTACACAGATGAACATCAGCTAGGTAATAAATTATAATTTGATCTAGAAGAAATAAAGCCAAAAGCCAAAAGTTAACGTCGTCCCTGGAAAGTTGAGGTTTATACGCAGCTTATGCATTGGAAATTTCTTGATAACTTGGTCTCTCACTGAGTTTCCCAACTTGCAATTTTCTTTCACCGTTTGGATTTTTCGGTAACGTTTCCTTCAAAATCTTGGTTGCACACTTTCGAGTCAAGTTCTTAGAAAGTTCGAGGCGCCGAAAACCGGAGGTGACGTCAATTATTGCGTTTGACAGCTGTGAGTATGGCACCAGACTGGCATAGTCACGTTGGGAATTATTCGTGAATGTTCCTGCTATTGATAGGCCCGAATACAGGGACACAGACAAAAGTAGTTTAAGGTAGAAAATAATATCAAATTCGTTGAAATACAAATAATAACCTCGTAGAACAGTGAAGATTGAACATATATACCAAAAGAAGGTACGGATGTTCAAAAGCGACGTAAGATTGAAACGGAGTTTCGATATGGGTTTTTGAAATATCGTTGGAGTTGAACAGTTTCCTTCGTTTGCCTGTTACTTTAAATTCTTACGCCCGGGAGACATTCATTTGATTGCTAATGAAAGCTATGGTTTTGGCCTTTAGATCTGTAGAAATGATTTCTCTGCAAATATTAAATTTCACTAGAACGAATATTTCGCAAAACTTAAGTAAAATAAAGCTGAACGCAACTATGACAAAGTCCATTTAAATTCTGTCTTGTTGCTTTCCAGCTGATGACGATATCATGGTGCAGTTTGCAGTCTGGGAACGTGGTGACATCGGGCTTGACCAACTCGCTGGCCAGCTGAAGCTCGCTCTGAGGCATGCTCTGTGCGACCTCCTAACAGAGTACTACCTCTTGGCAGCCCCATTATCGAAAGTACCCAAGATGTACTGGAGGTCCTTGATTACACGTCCACGATCCTCTTCTGAGCCCCCTTCGCCAATAACCCTAACACCAAAAGGCCCTAAACTGGGATCCCTCCCTGAGACATCAGAAAAGTCCTCCAAGCGACAACTAGACTTTGGCAGTCAATCTGGGTTTCGCAGTAGGAGGTCCTCATTTGCAGGGCAACGACGATCCCCTTCCGCAGGGAGCCACATTAGCGCTCTTTCATCAGGGTCCACAGGGGCACCAGGAAGGACTCAACACAATCCGTTCCTCTCCCAACGGCAGAGTGTTTCTTCTCTTTATCCGGTTTCGAGACAAAGTACTGTGGAAGATGAAGTATTTCAAACAGAGGCTGTCTCGCCTGGTGTAGAAGCAATGGAAATGTCATATGAAGGAAGCAAATTAGACGCTCAAGAAATCAGAGAGTCATCCTCAACATTACCTCCAGAAGGTGTGTTATAATAATGGCGATGATGATTTTAGTAAAAGTACAATTAATCTTAAAAGGGCTTAAAGGGACCATGTCACGGATTTTAACAGATTTTTTTACAGCCCAAATTTATATTTGTGTCGTAGGAAACCTAGAAATAATGGTCCATTTTTATTTACAATTGCTATTTTAGAGCACTAAAACTGTTTAAAGCGCGTTTGGCTGCGGATGGCTCGGATGGAAATGGATTGCAATTTAACAGCGTTAGCCAACGTTTTCAAGTTGTTTCCGCGCACCTTCGAAAAATATCGATATTTATAGCCAAAGTTTGATTTCTATCCCCAAATAAGGGTTATATCTTCCGTTACATGTTCAAAGACAGTGTTTTTCATGGGTAAATTTGCCTACCACTTATTTAAGAACATTTTGGACCAAAAAACTGCGAAATCCCCGTTACATAGTCCCCTTAACACATAAGTTCTAGTTAACAAAACTACAGTCGAAGGAAAGTGGAACCTAATATTTGCATTTAAGTATACTAATGATTTCTCAAAATTGCTAAAAGATACGTTTTTACTAAGTTTTATATAGTTTGCACATCTAAAAGTACCTCGTGCGTTTTCTCATATACTGGTAACGTGTCCTAAGTGGTCTCTTTCACAGGCGATAGTTAAGATCGTCACGCGACGGTTCTATTACTTGGTAACCCAATAAACAGCTGTTGAGCTAGTACAAACTAAAAAGACTTGATCTTGGATATGGGTGTTATATATTAACTAGGTTTTTTCTTTCTTGAAGAGTTGAAAGCACGCGATGACACACCATCAAAGGCCAAAGCAAAAACAACTGACAAACTGAAGAAGCAGGACAAGGGAGACCAATCATCTGATGTGGAACAAACATTTGAGAGTTTCACCGCAGCTGAAATACAAGAATCTCAAGAATTCACGTCGCAGCCAGGAACGCCTGTCTCGGAAAACATGACGATTTTCATTCCCAAGAAAGAAGAGCAGCTTTCCGAGCGAGAAAAGCCTTCAAGTTTGTCTTCTGCGGCTTCTATAGGCGGCTCCAAGGCCTCTTCGTTCAACGGTGTGGATTCGTTGAGTGTTGGGCAGCCGAGTAATGGACAAGGCACATGGCAGGATATTGAGGGTAGACGCAGGAAAGAACAGGACAAGAGACGAAGACGAATACAGTTTGAGAATGGAGAACGCGGGGAACTTCATCCAAGGTTGTTAAGCCTGTTTTTGTTGTATTGTACTGAGTCTTGTTTTTAACTTTATTTTACATTTACATTGTACATATTTTACATTTTTATTTTACATTTGATATCGAAGCTTGACATCTAATTTTTCATATCTTCTTCATTTTAGTCTTCAAGGTTTAGGTCAAGACATGTTTTCCTACTTCTGCGATCTCAGAGTTCCATCAGTGTACTGCATGGAGGGAAAGCTAATCAACAACTTTGCGTCAGACGCGTTCTTGGCTGAGCTATCAAATCTCATCTCATCCCTGTGTCCTGACATGAAACCGAAAATTTACCGCGAAGCCCCTTTGTAAGTATATCAAGTTAAACAGACAATTCTATCTCTGTGGAAAAGACATCAACACTTGAGAAATTCCGTGCTGATGACGTAGATAAACAGAGATCATGCATCGTCTGTGATTGGTTGTTGCTTGGTTTTGAATTTTTCGCACGAAAGTAACAGCCAATCAGAGAGGCTACACGGATCTCTGTACAGTTGCGTCATCAGTAGGGAGATTTTGGGGTGAAATCTTGAACGTTTCTCAAGTGGGGAAGGCTGAGAAAAAGCTAAGTAAAGCGTTGGCCAAACGGTAATGCAAGTGGACGCAAGTAGTCGCAAGTTCAACTTGCGTACAGACTTGCGTTGGCTGGCCAAACGGACACGCAAGTTTAGTTGCAAGTGCAATCATGTTTGCAAACAGTCATTTAAAATGCTACGAGGTGCATCTCAGTATTTGAAGTAAACTGCAAAAAATACGTTGCCTTTCGATGTGTTGCCAAACAGTGCTAAATTTGATCTCAAGCAAAGTGAACACAAGTCAACGCAAGTGCACGCAAGTCCTGGCCAAACGGAGACGCAAGTGGACGCAAGTTTTCAACTTGCGTCTACGTGCGTTGCCGTTTGTTATCAGAATTCTGTGGTTGTTTCCACTGAACGTCAGTTGTAGTCTAACACGGTGGCTGATTTAACGTATAATAATGAAGCAAGTATTTTTCTTGTGTGCAAACGTAGCACACTTAGTTACTGCAAGGACCCTTGAAATTAAAGTAACTTTATCCTTGATAAATTACTGAAGTGTAAATAAACTTGTGGAGCCTAATAAATAAAGAGAGGAAATCTATGCCTGGATTGAATTTTATTCTTGTTTTCTACCAACAGAGATTCCACTAATGGGGAGGAAAGTGCTGATCAACAAGAAACACATTGTCTGCATTATTATCCAGCTCGACAACCATTGAAGGTCAGTCAATCAGTCAGTCAATCAGTCAGTCAGTCAGTCAGTCAGTCAGTCAGTCAGTCAGTCAGTCAGTCAGTCAGTCAGTCAGTCAGTCAGTCAGACAGCCGGTCAGTCAGTCAGCCAGTCAGTCAGTCAGTCAGTCAGTCAGTCAGTCAGTCAGTCAGCCAGTCAGCCAGTCAGTCAGTCAGTCAGTCAGTCAGCCAGTCAGCCAGTCAGTCAGCCAGTCAGTCAGTCAGTCAGTCAGTCAGTCAGTCAGTCAGTCAGTCAGTCAGCCAGCCAGTCAGCCAGTCAGTCAGTCAGTCAGTCAGCCAGTCAGTCAGTCAGTCAGTCAGTCAGTCAGTCAGCCAGTCAGCCAGTCAGCAACATGAAATCTAACATGCTTGTACGCTAGTAAGGGTTTCATAGAATGGAATAATAGAAATACAAGGTAACTAAGTTACAATATAACTCACTATCTAAACAACGAGATTGCGATATAAATTAAAATAAGCGGTTATATAAATAATTTAATCAATATTTAGAATTTAAAATCATACATATTTTTTGGAACTGATTGAACTGATAAACTGTTAAAGTTGAGTTCATTCATTAAAGTTTATATTTTTCTACTCTGGTGTTTTTTCCTGTCAGGTACAAGACACGGATGAATCGTCTGCAGACAAATCTGGCAAGTCGTTCACAGCCCTCCCAAACTCGTCACACTTCTTTGTTGTGGTCGGTCGAAATGTGGACCAATGGCGAGCGAGCCTGGGGATGGAAGAAGGTACGAACTTGACAAAATGATAACAATTTTTTTTTATACCTTTCGCATCCGTTACTTCATTTGTCACACAACATGCGAGGCAAAACAAGCGTGACACGACCTGGCGTAACCTAACGTATTTATCTCATGTTTGGACTGCTTTTGTTTGCAGATTTGTCCCATGAAGATGCATTGGGCCGTCCTAGAAGTAAGTCTCTTATCTGTAGCCTTTGAACACGCTTGTTGTGACCACTTCAGAAGTAGATATTGGTTTAAAGGTGTATAAAAATGCCCCCCTCCCCATCTATTTGTCTTTCTGTCTATCCGTTTGTCCGTCTGCCCGTCCGTCTATCTTTCTCCCTGCCTTTCTGCTTGCCTTTCTACCTCCCTACCTGTCTTTCTGTCCATCCGTCCATCCTTCCCTCCGTTCCTCCGTCTGCCTGCCTGCTTGTCTGTCTGTAAGCCTGTCTGTCTGTATGCCTATCGGCCTCCCTGTCTTTCTGTTTGTCTGTCTGCCTATCTGCCTGCCTACCTGTCTGTCTGTCTGTCTGTCAGTCAGTCTGTCTGTCTGTCAGTCAGTCTATCTGTCTGTCTGTCCGTCTGCCTCTCTGCCTGCCTACCTGTCTGTCTGTCTGTCTGTCTGTCAGTCAGTCTGTCTAGCTGCCTGTCGGTGTGTCCGTTTGTCTGTCTGTGTTTCTCTTGATCCTTGATGCTGCTGTTGTTTTCTTCATTGTAGTTCGTACAGGTCTTCAGCGTTTTAAGCCACTGGACCCGAATGCACCAGTCCCAGGACGAATGCCGCCTGATAATGTATCTCTTTCCAGCCTGTCAGTAGGTGGGGTCCCCAGACAGAAATTCCTCCTGGTGACCATAATGGATAAAGATGTAAGTTCCGATAAAAATTGAACCAAGGCAACAATTAATTATCTTCTAATGATGAAGGGGAGTTATGTTGGTCTCGCATTTGAATTGTCTAGTTGGCTCTTACAACAATACTACTGACCTACAGGTTAGGCCTACAAAACAAGAGAGATTAGATAGTATTTATAAGATCATACTGATATGGCAAAAAAACCATTTCCATTTAACACACATTCACATACGCGACTACAAAACTAGTTTGACAGTATATGGCTGCCAACTGACGAGGTCTTTTTGACGAAACTAGTTTTTGTAGTCGGGTATGTGAATTGAGAGTCAATGCAAATGAGGTTTTTCCATATCAGTATGATGTTCAGTAACGCCGTTTCTTGGCTTTGGCGAACAGAATATCCCAAATTATTTTTTTCTCAGCGCGCGAGCGGGCAAGATGAACCGAATCCTGCAATCTGATTGGTTCCGGGAGCGGGCGGAATTTTCCGATCTTGACCGCGGTCAACGGAACGGGATTCAGTTCCGCGCGAAATCAGTGTGCGAACACATGAAAGTTTTGCTCTCCAAAATCGAAATAGCTGTTTACTCGAGTTTACCAACCGTTGTAAATTTGAAAGGACTAAAAAGCAGTGGAATTAAAGGCCTCGAAGTTCTTCAAAAGGCGAGTATTTATTTCTTTCTCAACAAAATCGAGTTGTAGTTTACCGTTCGTAGTTTGCCGTCGCGTTGTTTGTGCATTTTGCAATGATTTTCACGCCATTGCGGTAACCTTCACCGCGGTTTTTAGGCTCTATCTATGAGTTAAACTGCCTTGTTTATCTGTCAAGTTTTGCTAAAGCTGAACACTATTTGCCATCATTCAAGGAAATGAGATTCTTTGATTAAAAACGGACAAATTAATTATCACAATATTGTGCCGTACGTAGACACTACGCATTTTATTCAGTATGACACTGTTTATCAGAATAAAATTCTGCTGGGAAAAGTACAGAAATTATTAATTTGTTAAATACAAGTGTGATTAGCTTAAAATACAGCTTTCCAGTCAAAGAGTATTTTTGAGTCAAAGAAATAACCTTAACACCTTGTGAGCAAAAATTCTTTCAAGAGAATTTATCGAGAATTGTTTGGGAAGCCGACTGAATTCGATTTAAATGTGTTACGTTTTGCGGCATATTTGTGCTTTATTTATGACTTCATTTGCTTTTCTTGATTCTCTGCAGTGTAAATTAAATATGCTGAAACTTTTTTGAGTACGGTTCATTTTAAGTGAAGCTATTTCATTCGGAATTAAATAGCAAACAGCATTCTTCATTCTTGCTCGTCGATCAAGTCGGACTCAACTCAAATCAAATTCGCGCGTACACAAACAAAGATTTTGCGACACATTTTTCCTTGGTTTCTTTTCCAAACAAATTAAAGTAAAAAAAAATAAAAACGTTGTTTGCCGGCCTAGGTCGGTCCGTATTGGGAAAAACTGTACCCTCGGTCTTGAGCACGGCCCTCGGCCTGCGGCCTCGGGCCGTACTCAAGACCTCAGGTACAGTTTTTCCCAATACGGACCTCCCGGCCGGCAAATAACATATATCATATATGTATTTATAACTTGCAAATGAAAATATAAAATGTTAAGCATAATTGGCTTCCACAAACGCCTTCCTTCGCACGGTGAAAACGAAGCGTGCTTGAATTTCATACTACAAGAAGTCCCATATTTCCCGCCTGCTTTTTGTTTTTACCCATTCACGCTCGGCGATCTATGAGGGAAAGTAGGAGACTGCTCGCAGTTTGCAATTGTGTTACTATTATTTCTTATTTCCGTTTGTGTGTCTTCTTGCTAGGTGATAGCATTCACATACAACTTGGCTGCAGATTTAAATCTCATCTTTGACAAACAACTGCACCGTTTGTTAAACTGGAGTAATGCACGGTGCCATCTTACCTCGTGTCTTCTGAGCCAGAAAATGGGTCTCTTCCATCACACTCTGTTTGCAGACATTAACAAAGGAAAAGAAGGAAAGGTAGAAAATTATTTTAAAGTAATTGTTCTTTTATGTGATCAGCGCGTTGGACTCCGAATCGAGCGGTCCAGGTCGTTCTTGGGGAAGACACTTCACTCTCATATAACCTCTCCCCACCCAGTTGTATAAATGGATACCAGTTTATTTTATGCTTGTGGTAACCCTGCGATGGACTAGCATCCCATCCAGGGGGAGTAGAAATACTCCTTGTCACTTAATGCGGGATGTGCTCCGGCCTGATGGTCCACTTGGCTCGAACGCAGAACAAAAGGGTACCGAAGAACTGTTAGAGAAACCCGACAAAATGAATGCTTGGGCCGGGGAGAGGCGGTGGGGCATGGGTAACTGGCGTTAAGCTTGGATCCCATTCGGGGAAGAGCAGTACTACTAGATGCTTCATGATACGGAAACTCGATATAAGCTCCGGCTGTGTGAAACAACAATTTAAATTGCAAGGCTAGTAGGACGGAAATGAAGATAGGCAGGCTTTTTTCCCGTCGTACTAGCCTTGAAATTTAAGTTGTTTGTTCTTCACTTTGAGTGACGTCTAGTACACGCATCCCTTCGGAAGATCCGGAAAGAAAGTTACCACGAAACTTATCAAAGCGTCGAATGGTCCTCTGCATTTTCAATTTGTAACATGTGTGAACCAGTTCGGTCCGGCTGTGACTTTATCTTTTTTAGCAATTACTTTTTATGGCTCTAACTATGTATGTGTTTTTATGTTTGTTTTTTTTTTATGAACTCTTTAGCATTGTAGCCCGTTGTTTTGCAGGAAATGAATCCTTTCTGTTTGTCTGCCAATGATAAGGACATGGTGCTGTTAATAAGCCATCCTGGACCGCCTCCACCGGACGTAAGTAGATAACTCTGGTATACCGTAAAATATCTCATGACTTGGCCTGGCTTTGGCTTTGGTTGACACATTCCTTAAACTAATGTGTGTACGACGTTACAAGTGGTTTCTTCGGTCAAACTCGGTTAACAAGAAGCTATAGGGATACGTAACTTCGTTAAAACAGATGATCGTCATTCCCTTTTTTCAGCCTTTATTCTATGTGATCATAGCCAAGTTTGATTTAACGGCAAGACAAAAATAAAATAAAAAAATATGTGATTGTTGAATTTTTTTCTGTAGCGTGAACGTGTCATGCCGAGACAAATGCCACCCTCTCCGAACATCCTGGTATTTGATGAAGTGCTCCGTGACGTCACACCTCCCAAGCCTCTTTACCGCACTCCTTATTTTCACAACCGTGATCCCGTTAAGAGGCATGGGTACCAGTTTCAGGTAATTTGCTATTTACGCTTTCTAAAAGCAATTTTTTTGCTTTGTTTCTCGTTTTATGATTGGTTATTTTTTGTCGTTCTTGCCAGTAAGTTGTCAATTATTATTAACAAAAAATAAAATGAATTCTCACCAGTTCTTTCGCTTTCCTTATTTTCCAGGAGATTCGTTCGGTCCAGATAAAAAGTAAGGGCTCATTTACTTAACGTTATTTTATATGGTAATGTTCGCCCAGGACTCACTGTATTATTGTGACTGTTTGCTTGCATTCTAATATTTAATGTAAGAATGTAAGCACACAAATGGGACATTATACATAAATCTTATATTCTCTTCATTTCTGTAATCATTTCTTTCAATTGTTTAGATTACTATAAATTTTGCCGGAGTGCTTCAGTCAATGATCATCTCTTAGAAAACCTTAAGTTATATTCCCCTTCATTCAAGCCACTTGTATTGTTGTGACTGCATAGTAACATTGTAATTGTTTTGAGTTTGTCACCATTACTATAACTTTTCTTTTTTTTAGAAGCGATTTTGGCGCAGAACTTGGACGAGCTTTACGTCATGTGGCAACGAAGGCCTCCTCATGTACAGATAAGTGTAAGTTCAGTGACTGATCCCTTTTAATGCTCAACACATTAAGACGGAATCCACTAGGAAGTCGAGTAATATTTATTAAAGTTGGACAAAAATCAATTTCCAGAATAATTTAAATCCTATTGCGTTATTTCCTACCCTTAATAAAAGGTAAAGATGTAAGTTATTATCCGTGATAACACCAACAACAATTTCTTATCAGAGTCTGAGAAAATGAATTTCAAAGTTTACAAGGTATGGGCAAAATCTCACGTGTAGCCATTTTGTAAATTCGTCTTAAGCGATTCAGTGGAATTCAGCGGAACTTCAAAATGTGTTTTCGATGTGTGGTGTAGTTAGAAAAGATTTCTTTTAATAAGATATTTGAAGCAGTAACAAAAAAGTTTGCAATAAGGTGGAAATTATTCTGGTACAACAATTTCTTATCAGAGTCTGAGAAAATGATATTTAAAGTTCACAAGCTATGGGCAAAAGCTTACATCTTTTAAGCGATTCAGTGGAATTCAGCGGAACTTCAAAATGTGTTTTCGATGTGTGGTGTTGTTAGAAAAGATTTCTTTCGATAAGATATTTGAAGCAGTAACACAAAAGCTTGCAATCAGGTGTAAATAGTTTTGGTACATAATTTTGTCCAATAACTACTCGAAGTCCTGGCGGATTTCCTCTTAAATCCTTAACTCAAAGGCTGCCAAAGAAAAGGTTGAAGAATCCCAACTTTTGTTTTGCAAAACATTGGAGAACGAACAATACCTCATAAAAGTACTGCTCAATGGCTTTCATTTGAATGGTCACTCACCAGGGTTTTATCCACAGACTAAGAAGTTAGAACCACTTTGTGCAGGATAATAAACATTACCACATAAACGTACTGCTCAGTAGCTTTCATTTGAATGGTCACACACAACGGTTTCATCCACAGACTTGGGAGTTAGAACCACCTTGTGCAGCAAAATAAATAGTACCTCATGAAAGTACTGCTCAATAGCTTGCATTTGAATGGTCACACACTGGGGTTTTATCCACAGACTTCGAAGTTAGAACCACCATGTACAGCACAATAAACAGTACCACATGAAAGTACTGCTCAATAGCTTTCATTTGAATGGTCACACACTAGGGATTCATCCACAGACTTAGAAGTTAGAACCACCTTGTACAGCATAATAAACATTACCACATAAAAGTACTGCTCAATAGCTTGCATTTGAATGGTCACACACTAGAAGTTAGAACCATGTTCTGTTGTTGTTTCACAGGAGGACAAAATCGAAACACTCAAGCGTTCCTCCAGGTTAATCCACTACTGTGCAGCCCCGCTTCTGTTCCACCCTGAGTGGAGAAAGTTGCGTTCCTCTTCAGGACTAGAGAATTCCACGGGTATTCCAGACGAGCTACTAACAGAAGAGAAAAAAGCAGAAACTAAAGAAAGAAAGATCAGTAAAGGGCAAAAACAAACTGTTGGTGAGTCCACAAAGAAAGAAAAATCAGTTGATCCAGCAGGGAAGACGCCATCTTGTGAAGAAGCTTGGCATCAGGAGCTTCAATCTGCGTATATGCAGCAGTATGTACAGTACATGCAGTCACTGCGGTTCATTGTGGTACAGACCCGACCACAATCACCAAAGCAAACCAGAAGGTATGTTTAAACCGTTAAACAAACAGTCCCACATGAAAGTACTGTTCGATCGCTTTCATTTGAATAGTCACACACTAGGGTTACATTCAAAGACTTAAAAAGTTAGAACCACCTTGTGCAGCATAACAAACAGTACTACATGAAAGTGCTTCTTAACAGCTTTCATTTGAATGGTCACATGCTAGGATTTATTCACAGACTTAATGTTAGATCAACCTTTCGCAGCTTATTAAATAGTACCATATGGAATTATTTCAGCACCACAAGAAAAGTAGTGCTCAATGGCTTTGGTTTGAATGGCCACACACTAGGGTTTTATCCACAGACGTTAAAGTTACAACCACCTTGTATAGTATAATTAACAGTACCACATAAACGTACTGCGCAGTAGCTCATTGGAATGATCACACACTAGGGTTACATTCACAGACTTGAAAGTTAGAACCACCTTGTACAACATAATAAACAGTTCCACATGAAAGTACTGCTCAATAGCTTTCATTTGAATGGTCACACACTGGGGTTTTGTACACAGTCTTAAAAGGTTGAAATACCTATCATAGCATAAACACATTACTGTTTATTATTCAGACATCTTGGCCGTTCAGCTGCTAGCGCCAAGCCAAAGAGAGAATCCAGCCCAGTTGACACAAAAAAACAATCCTCATCAAAAGAAAAAAAGGGCAGTCCGCCAAAAACCTTGCAGTGTTACCTACAGAGGACCTCGGCCGGTGGAATTATGCTGATGGAGTTAGTGTTTCAGGTCAGTACAACCTAGCAAATTATAAGATCGAAACTTACTCGTTTCTCCAACTGCCGGCGACTGTCGTATAAATTTGGTCGTGCTTGGTCGTGCTCGGCCGTCGGTCAAGTTTCGTTCTGCTTGGTAATTTTCGGCCGTGTTCGGCCATCGGTCGGGTTTGGCCGTGTTTGATCGTGCTGTTTTGCTGTAATGCTATGTGATGAATGACAAGAAAATTTTGAACGCTACTTTGACAGAAAGAATAACTAACTAGAGCACAATTCATCAGTTATTACATGCAGTTATTATTTTGAAGTCCCTGATTTTATTAAACCGTTTATGGGAAGTCTAACTGATTGAATTTATTTTTGTTGTTCAGGGATGCTTCTTCATCGTGCGATTGTATTCTCTAGCATGTTCACAGATTCCTTCTGGCAAAACAGTTGGTATGCAGGTGAGTGCACTAATACAGAAATGAGGTTTCAGATTGCCTTTCTACAACCATGGACATTTTTGGTTGAAACGCTCTTAAAAACATGAATTCATCACCATAGTAACTGTTAAATACGTGTCAGTACCCCCGTTCCCCCTTTCAATGTTGGCAAGTGGTAAGACGCTTTCATCTGTCAGATGAATGTTTTTTAACAACATTGCATAGGGGTGGGGAGGGGCAAAATGTGTGTGAATGATTATTTTCCAATACTTGTGACCATGGTTGTCTGAACGAGCTTGACACCGTCAAACCAGTTCTATGTAAGCAATTTCTGCGAAATTTTACCTATGCAGCGGTCTGAGGCAAGAGATCAATAAAAAGATGTTAGAAGGTCATGTGATTGCTAGATGACATTAATGAGACCTTAGTTGCCTTTCCAGTACGAGTAGAAATAGTCCATTGCACACATGGTACATATGGTCCGGTCACATGGTACATATGGTCCGGTCACATGGTACATATGGTCCGGTCACATGGTACATATGGTCCGGTCACATGGTACAAAATCAGCCATGCTACGCCGCAGTGAGACATCTAAAACAAAGGAACATGAAGCTTGACTGGTGCAAGTCGCTTTATTCTTTATGCCCCCTTGCGTGGTTTGTGGTCCTGTATGGCTGATTTTGTACCAGATGACCCAATCGTGCAAAGCGCCTATTAAAGACAGAGATTAATTTTTTCCTTTTTACCGATTTCCGCGATTTTTGTCAATTAGAGAGTAGAGGGGAATTTTTTTTTAGTTAAGCGAAGGAAAAAAATCAGTATTATTTCGGACCAAACAGTCTATTTGGAGGTAGCCTACATGTAGTTTGGTGTCAGTCTAATAATTTGCAACTCGAAATAAAACTCTTAATTTAAATTGTCCTTAGATCCTCATTTCCCCCTATTATTATCCCCTGTTTCTCCTCCTTCAAAAACGTCTTCTAAATCATCTATGAGAATAAGAGAATTGTTATAAAATGAAAAAAAAAACATAGTATTAATCGTAATCCACTATAAAAAGAGTGTTTTTCACTTGAGGGTCGAAAGAAATTTGCGTTTGCTTTGGCTTAAAAAAACCTTGCGCCACTTTCTGGACCAATCAGAAAATAAAACCAGAACCAATCATGACTTGTTCGCACGCGTTTTCCCGCGCTTCGTGCCGGGTACATGTATTTGCTTCGAGTTTTGATTGGTTTACTGTATTGTGTGTATCCTTTGTGATTGGCCAGAGTGATTACTCTTGTTTTAGTTTTACGATACTCAATCGAAAATCGCTCTTTATTACACAATTTTTTCTTGTTGATGATTTTCTTTGTTCTCATTAGCTGTCTGCTTGACAATGTACTGATAATGTAAGGAGAATTTAGCCTTATAAACTGCTTCTTCTTATTTCACAGTTGTGCCGAGTGTTTGTTGAAGACTGCAATCGCTACAGGGAGTACATTCATCTGCTCTCGTTCAACTATGACTTTCATTTGTGTAAAGTTCAGCTGTATTTGAATGGAAGCCAGCGAATCTTCAACAAGGGTTACGGTGTCACACACATGCTCAAGGGATTGTTACTGGAGTACGCCAAGTGTCCGTTGTTTGCAAGGAACCGCCTTTGCAATGGTAATCAATAGAACTCCTGTTGTACAGCTTACAGTACGCTTCCTCAAATAAGCTCTTAGGCAAAAAAATTCCCCACCAACGAGCTGCTTTTCAACTAAAATATGGTAAAACGCTGGTGGTAAGCCCTCCTCTCCCTCCTAGATTATTGCCTCGTCCGTCTGCTCAAAATTAAAATTTTCTCTCACTTCCAGAACATCGTATTTCACGTGAAAGCAGTAATTGAATACGTTCGCAAGCAGGGTGAGATCAAATATAAGCTCCACAAGTTATAAGCGCACCCCAACAAAGTTGTATAAGCCCAGGGCTTAAAACCGGCATTTTACGGTATGCCCATGGACAGTAAGGTTTTAGTAGCTCTAAATATTAATATGGTTTTCTTCTATCATGAGCTGCCAACAACGACATAAAGCCGCGAGCTTGCACTCGATAGCAAACTTAATATGGTCTGTTCTGTCCGCACGTTGTATCTTTATTTCTACTTTGATAAGATGCACAATTCTGACAAATAGCGTATAGGTGTAGAGAGAGAAATGAATAATGTTAAGTATCATTAATATACTACTTTCTCGTTTTGTTGCCCTTTCATAAGCGATGAGTTGCAATACTATTGAGGTCTTAGTTAAATATCATCTCACTGCAAACCAATCAAAAGCGTCCATTTTGCTTGAGTGTGACGTAAACAGTAATAAATCAAACGATGTATTACAGCAAGGCGCCCAAAAGTGTGACCACTTTTAATTTATTCACATTCTTTCGTGCAGATTTTCCAATCAGAAGTCAACTGCAAGCTATCCACGGCTTTTGATTGGATTTCTGCAGAGAATGTGAATATAAGTGGTCCACTTTTGGGCGCCTTGCTGTAATGTTGTGCTGAAAATTCTTTTCAGGGGAAATTTCAGTACCATGTCATCCAGGCATTTCACCCCAAGCAGTGTTCAACTACCTGGTGAAAAACGCTTCCAAGTACGACTTCAACACGCTCCCTTTGAAAACAGGAATATACCGGAAAATCCAGTCACGTGTTGCTAGGCACAGACAAGGTCCTTACACAAGAGCAAAACTCGGACACGAAGGCTTACGACATCCTCCGAGACAACAACGAATATGACATCAGTTTCGTCGTGTCGCTCAAGGATTCGATGGAAGAGGGTGTGGTCACCATGGAGTATGTTGTGCTGATGACCAGTCGGAGAGAGTTGTTTCCAAAATTGACGTTAGATTTAAGACTGAGAAAGAAGTCGCCTTCGTCAAGCTCGCTGTCGACTATGGGCGGGGCTAGAAAGGGGTCTTTCCCTGAAGCAGGGGAAATAGAGCAGGGAAAAGGTTTGTGTTGTTATTACTTTTACACCCAAGAACGCCAAATAAAACTGAAATTAATTTAATGTACTGCTCAACAGCATTCATTTGAATGGCCATGCACAAGGGTACCATTCCCTGGCGTAAAAGTTAGACCCTAGTACATGATAGTACCGCTCAACAGCTTTCATTTGAATGGCCATACTCAAGGGTTTCATCCATGGATGTAGAGTTACCGTATTTACTCGATTAAACGCCGCAGATTGAAGAAAAATTACCAATAAACGCCGCCCTCGAATAAACGCCGCACCCAATCAGAAGAATGCGGCGTTTATTCGAGGATTATAAGAAAAAGCAATATCAAATAAAACCAAGTACGGTACAACTCGGTAATCTACACCATCCTTGCACAATCTCAGCAAAAAAGTGAGACAATGGAACTTTAAACAAAGTCTGTTTCTGTTTTACATAATTTTTACAAATGATTTGCCTTAATTGTTGTCGGTGATTTAAGAAATATGATTTTGAATTAAACGCCGGCCTCGAATAAACGCCGCCCTTGAATAAACGCCGCACTGGAAACGCAAAAAAATAAATAAACACCTCGGCGTTTAATCGAGTAAATACGGTTAATCCACCTTTTGTCGATCTCTAAGAGGAGAAAAATTCAACGTCACAGCATGTTTCGAGCTGTTTTGTCCAATAAATTGTCTCACCATCGCTAATTATTCTTACTTCTTTGTGTGCTGTCATGTATCGAGTACTGTTCCGCAAAATCAAACCATTATAAATGGTTATAATTTACTATGATCTTGATGACTGTTGATTGCCGAAAACTTGCTAAATACAGTCAACTCTCTCTAACGGACACCTTTATAAGAGGACACCTCCATAAGACGGACACCTGGGGATGGTCCCTGCCGTTTTTCAGTCATTTTACTGTAACTAAACTCCCTATAAGACGGACACCTCTCTAAGACGGACAACGGACACTTTGAAATCATCAACGGACACTTAAGAAGTGTTTTTTATCATGTTTTATTCGTGAAATTACTTCCAATCTTCATATCGATAAAGCAAAGTTTGTCAGCGCCCTAAGGATACGCGCATACCAAGCTTACTAACCAAAACAATGAAGCTTCTCTGCTTACGTGAAGCAGTGAATTATCGATTTTAATGAACAAACGATACAATTTTCTGAAATTATTGTTGTCCCTGTTTGTAGGTTTTGTTAAAGAAAGCGACTTTCAACACACTCAAAACAGACGAGTATTTATTGTGCATAGGTTTAGCTTCATTATCTCAAAATTACTGGTGTCATGTTTCCTCGACTCTCTACAAGACGGACACCTCTCTAAGACGGACAGCTGCGGCCGGTCCCGAAGGTGTCCGTCTTAGAGAGAGTTGACTGTAAAAACAACCGACAGTTTGTTTTGAAGCCTCGCTTCCGTTTCCACTTTTAGGATCACGTGTCCGATTCACTCTACCAAGCAGCAGCTCTAGCGGTTCCCTGGGAGTACTCAACCCTCCCTCCCCTGGTGAGTTTCACAGGTCAGCCTCCTCACCCCACTCCCTGTTCACATTGGGCAACGATAATGGTTCCCAGGTCTTCAACTTCCATGCGTCACGCTCCGACGAGAACATCGCAGAACAACGCAGGGACTCGCTACCAACGTTACTACCACTTCCGGCGAATTATGAAGAATCTTCGCCTGACAACGCCTCCCAACGAGAATCCAGGCTCCTCACGGAAGCTTTCAATCGTGCACGTGATCACCTCGTGCATATAGCCTGTCGGGCCCAGACCCACTGCAACCGAGACTTGCTGTGGCATCGTTTGCTTGTTGGGGAGACTGAGGAAGAGGAGAAAGATCGAGCAAAGAGGATGAGGCGAAAGAGCGTGATGCGAAAATCCAACTCAGAAGTGAGTCTGAAACAAAGCTGGATGAAGAGTTTGGATCCACTGAACTCCAGGGGATGAGCAGGTAGCGTCTTAGTGATTCTGTTACTCTTTAAAGGGGCTGTGTCATGGCTGGGTTAAGTTTGTTTTATTAATTTTTGCCAAATATTCGCTTTGAAACGTAATGTATGCAAAGAAATACCTTCTGTGGGTCTTAATGACAAAACGATAGCTTCCTTGCAACCAAATGTGTCTCCCGGGCGTTATAATTTAAATTACAAGCAATTAAGATTAACCTTGAAAACTGTTCAGCCCAACAATATTTCAAAAACCCATATCGCAAACCGTTTCAATCTTTGTTGCTTTTGGCCATCCGTACCTTCTTTTGTATTTGGTGTGTTATTGCAATGTTCCTTCACTTTTTTAAGAGGTTATTTCAACGAATTTGATGGTCATTTCTCATGCCTAAATTTAGCTAAAATCCGTGACACAGTTCCTTTTACACAACGCCATATTGCTCATCTTGACTTCGTTACTGTGAGCTCTGGTGAGAGCTTAGGAATTTTATTTGCAGGTCAAGAGGGGCTTAATAGAGGAGCCAAGACTCGGCAGAAATAACGGATCAGCTTGTATGCATTTAGTATTACAGCTGTAGCTAAAGATGTTCAATAAAGAATAAGTAGCACAATAGTGCTGCTCATTTGTCGTGTCAACTTAAATTTAATTCAAAACGAACTACCGATTGTTCCTTTACTCATAGATGAAACTTTTTTGAAATAGCGAAATCATCTTGCCTTTTAAGTTTGATCGTTTTGTTAATAATTGCAACATCCCGCGAAGTTGGTTTTAAACTACGTAAAAAAAAAAACATATAACGACTCTTCTAAGAACATGCTCTCTGCCTCAGCTTCTGACTTACCATTTTTACCTTCCAGGCGTCGGCACCTCGCCTGAACTATGAAGAGTTCAAACAGTTGTTATCAATTGTTGGAAGCAAATCTTTAAAGAATAAAGATCCGCAGTTGATTCCTCTTCTGTCGATGAGAGCTTCATGGTATCTAAATCTTTTTCGGTGAGTCTTTTTGTTTTTTTTTGCATCTCACGTAAGGGACCTATTCCACTATACACATGGATTTCTTGGGAAATTGCTTTTTTCGAGGGCCGGGGGGGGGGGTCTTATCACCGGCATATTTTTAAGTTAGCAACAGATGCCCCCCTCCCCCCCCTCTCCCCAACCATGTGGGGTGGGGGTTGAGGGGCTTATTACCGGAATATTTTTTCGTTTGCAGACGATAGGGCGCCACCTCACCATGTGGGATGAGGGGAGGGGGACTTATAACCGGCATTTTACGGTACCCCTAGTCGCTAAATCCTACGGAAAACGGATTTACCCGTAGCTTGATAAGCCACTTAGATTTTACATTTGCGTTATTCTACAGAGTCATAACCGCCAAGTTCCCGGACTCTCATCGATTATTCACTAGCGAAGACAGTGCAGTTCATTACTTGGCAATCCTGAACCCTGAAAGTCCAGAGATGTTTGTTCTGCTTTATGTGGACGAAAACAACGATAGTGCAGTAAGTATTGTATTAAGTAAGTAGTTTGCCAATCGCGAGGGCCGTACTGAGACAATATTGGCCTTTGGTCTTGACAGTTGAGATAAAGCGCAGCGAGGTCCGTACAGAAAAGACCGATGCCAATGTTCAACAACAACGAAGCTTGGCTAATAAGTATTAGCCGAGTATTATTATAAAGTGGTGATTTATTACACAACTTTATAATTGAAAAAGAGCCGTAGAAACGTTTCCCGGTCAACTACTTAGAGAATATTTAAAAGTTAGGGTCTTTTTTCAAGTTTTGCCATCCATCGCGTTGCTTCCCATCAGCTGATGAAATTTTGATCATGTTTCCAGCTCAAAGTCTTTACTGTTGTAAACTGGCAAACCATTATATTTACTTTTTTTTACTGAACGAATGGAACTTTTGTCCACGTATTTTTTGCTTATGTTTGTTGCAGGACATTTCAGTTGTTTTCCGTGAGGATCTAACAGATGACAACGGGTCTTTACTCAACAAGAAGACTAGAAGTCACGTGTACAGTGTCATTAACGCCGTGTGCTTCCACCTTTGGACAACTTTACTTCCGGCGTAAGAACACTGCACGTGACCGGAAATACGTCAGTCTAGCGAAAAAGATGAAGCCATTCATGGGATTCGTTATGAGGATGTCAACAATGCACAATGTGTCCCACTGTCATTTTGGTGTGCAGTGTAATTTCCCGTAATCGAACCTCTCTTGATACCAGATTAAGAGGCCGTCTTTCTGAAAAACACCCACAAAGTTGCTACTTTCTTAGAAAACTAGAAATGTTTATGAACAAACTGATACAAATACTGTTGGTGTTCGATGCGAATGGAATATTTGACAGCGGCTCGAAAAATGCCTATTTTTCTAATTTTGCAGACGTTACAGCGGGCCCGAAGTGCGGCCAAAAAATCATTTTGAATCAAACCAAATCTGCTTTAGTTCTAGCCTCGGTAAATTTTTTCAGTTGCCAGAGTTTCAGGCAAATTATTGTTTGACGCGAATTTGACTGGGTGTTTTTCAGAAAGACGGCCTCTTAAGTGTCCACTTAGTAGAGGCGCACGGTTATGGGAGGTTGAAATTGCAGTGTTTGTTTGTGTCACTGGGACCACGACTGTGTGTCCAGTTAGGATTGGTATCCGCCTTTGGGAGGTACCCGAAGCGTTCTAAAGTATAGACAAAATGCATGTTTTTTCTAATCTTTTGGCTAGCGTCATTTAGCCAGTCGTATAAAAAACCAGCGATTTGTAATTCTAGTTGCTTTATTTTTATACGTCGAAATTTGCAAAATTTAGACACCTAGCGAAATTTTCCAAAGCTACTGTTATTTAATCTTAAAATGTATTTTTCTCCGCCAAAGATTTATAAATGTTAAAACAAGCGAATCTAAATTGTATTCACTCGTTGCCCAAACTTAACTTTAAAGGTCGCTAATGATGCCAGGTTAATTGGCATGAATTTTTAGAAGTAAAAAAAAAACACTTTTTCGTAACTGTTAATTTGTAAGTTAACTTAGCATCATTTTAGCATTGCGCAAAATATCCGTTAATTGACATCTCAAACGTTTTTCGTTTTCAAACTGAATGACAGACTGAAGTTTAAGTGAGGCAGAATTAAATAAATTCAAAACTTCCTGAACCAAAATTTAACGTAAAGTTTGTAAGTTTAAGAACTATTTAACACTCGCGTCATGTGAATTATGAGTGCCGATGTGTAATGTTAATTAATATTTTATTGCAGATTTCGAGTTTGCAGGGTGAATGAATTGTGAATACACTAATTTTGTAAAGTTTCAAAGGACGGATTTTGTAGATATCTGTAAAAAGGTTTAAAAAGTAGATTAATCTGATATTAGGTAGTATGAAATAAAATATACTAAACATTATTGATGCTGTGAGAGTTCTTTTATCATTTGTTTAATTAACTCTTGTATGTATTTAAATTTTGTAAACACATTAAATAATTTATTAACTAATTGATTTATTTCAACTGGTCTTCGATCTGCCATTCAAAAAAATTGGCGCTCATAGCCCAAAAAAGTTCAGGGTATCAAGCCAATCTCGAGCCCAGAGTCCGTCTAGTCGGTCAGCGGAACGGGACGGACTCTTGGAAACTGGAATCGATCAGATCAATTTCAGGTCGATTTCTGGTAGAACCTTGGTCTTCCGGTTTTTATTGCGCATGCTCTCAGGTCTAAACGGAAGTAAATTTACCAGAACGGAAGTAAATCGAGAAAGTTGAACTATTTCTAAAACACACTGAACACAGTATCGACAGAACTGGTGTTTATCGAAGAAACAAACGTAACAAAAACGTTCTGCAGTTAACAAAAGAGAGAGTTAACAAAAGAGCGTCTGGTGTTTTGATTTCCGTTAGTCTCTTTCTTGAGCATACTGCTATATTGGTTTTAAATCAAAGATCTTGTTTGCCTTCGTGCGTGTGTCAGACGACGGCGAAAAAAATTTACATAATGCACAACGCACGGACAAGCTATTGTTCTGTTGATAAAAAATTTTGTTTGGCGACTTTCGTATATTTCAGAGGCTTCTCGCTGACAGCGCATCTTTTCATGATAGATTGCATGTTTTCGAGCAAATAATTTTTTCCTCGTCGAATGGCGGTCAACACACCGGTCAACGCTATTCAAAAGGTGTCATTAGCATTTTGGCGACTCAACTCGTGCACGAGTTGAGTCGCCAAAATGCTAATTGCAATTCACGTGCACACAATTGTACAATTCCTTTTTTTCAGCAAAACAACAACGCGTAATGTTCAAATTCTGCGTTATTAGTTAGTGCGATATTCAGTTTTTCAACCGTAACGGAGATTTGAATGAAAACAGTAGTTCTAGCAAGATTTGTAAGTCAAGTATAAATTGAGTTTTCAATCGACCTTGTCCTTGGTGACGCCGTCGTTGTTGTTTTAAAACTCCGTTCAGAATTGACGTTTAAAGGAAGTCCTTTTTTATTCATGGTATCTTTTGAGTTCAAAAATGGTAGAATTAGAAAATAATACATTTATGTAGCGCCATATCACGAGTTCTTAGATGTTTTACAAAATTAAGGTGATACATCTGAACATTTGACCATTGAAAACAAAAAATGTTTTTCCAGGGTTTCCGGTTTGGTTTACTTCCGGGGAAGATTTTCAGACTTCCGTGTTGATTTCCATTGTTCTGTGAGGACCAGTAGGCAACTGAATTAAAATTCAGTTTCCCAGAGTGAGTCCCGGCGACCCTACCGCTGACCAACCGCTGACGGATCGCGGAGCCGGGGGTCACTCTGGGCTCGAGATTGGGTATCAAGCACGAATATTGTTGGGTTTATTTGCGGTCTTCTGTTTTCAAATTGAAAGTTTAGCTTAATGAATTTCTTTTTTATAACTGTGTATCAGGTCAGGGGAAATTTCAGTTAAGAAGATTTAACGTCAAGTTATATTTCTATTTTGTTGCAACTCGTTCCCAGGGCTTATCCCTTGTTACTTTTCCCTTCCAAATTAACGAGGGAAAAGGCCTGGGAACGACGTTGTTGCAACCGTAGAAATGTAGTGGCAATAATTAAGTAAATCAAAGAGACGGCCATTGACGCTAGCACTTGTTTATTTTTCAGTCAAGTCATACATTAAAACCTATTAATTATTAAATAATCACATTAACATCCCTCGAGTGACTACTGACAAAAGTATGGACTAAAATTGATATCATGATTAGAATCAGCAGTTTTATACAACTGAAAAATTGATCTGCAAAATATAACAGCACTGGCTGCGACTGGCTGTCGAAAACTGTTTGTTTTTGCGGGAAAAAGTCATGAAACTTGCTCACATTAATCGGAGCAAACCAACCGCAGTGACGCGCGCGTTTTCCCGCGCTTACGCAGGTCACGTTTCGTTTCGAGTTCTGATTGGCCATTCAGTTTGGGCCAGTGCTTTTTTCCGATCTAAACAAAATAGCATCACTTGGTAAGGTAATAGAACGGTTTTCACTCGAGTGTCGAAAGTATGTGCGTTTGCTTTGGTATTGCATTACTACGCTTAGAGATTGGTTTAAAAATATCGCGTCACATTCTCAGCCAATCAGAACTAAAACCAAAACCAATCGTGTCTCGATCGCGAACGTTTTCCCGCCTTTCCTGCCGGCTTTATGGGTCCTTGCTTCGAGTTTTGATTGGTTCACTGAGCTGGATTGTCTGAAAACTGCTCTAATGAAACAATTTGATCACTGCACTATGTATCATCATTGAAATGAATTTAGTGCAGAGGTGCATTACGGTATCTCTACTTAAACGTGAAATATTCAATACGGTTACTGTATCTCAAATCCTTTTTGTGTACGAAACATTTTTTCAATATCAGTATTTGTGGCTTATTCTAAATATTAAAGCCAGGGATGGCGATCTACGACTGAAGTACAAAGTACGAAGTAAGCCTAAACTAACATTCTGGAATCATTAAGTCAAATTTAAGCTTTAGGTAAAATGCTATATTTTAGACACTGTTTAGACTGCTATAAAAGCTCTACTAAGGACCACACTCCCATATGTATATTTACTGACCACCCCTAAACTAAATACATTAGTCTTATACATCTAATAACTATTTACATATTCATTAGGAGCTACTCTTGTGGTAGACCTAGTATATAAGTAATTTATACGAGAAACTTTTAAGTTTTCTTTTTAGGTTTTAACCTATTTCTCTTAAAGCTTTTAAAAACTTTGACGAATTCTCGTCAAATGAAATACATGAAATACACTGCTAAACACTGTCATATCGTATATTACAGATTTACATTATATTGATAATTATAAATTTGGAACTGTACAATGCATTCATGTGCAGCCCTATGTAAGTGAATGAAAGTCGAGAGCCTGACAGGTCATCTTATTGCAAACACCCTTCGCGTTTGTGGTGGCATTGAAGGGTTACAATGTGTGTTACACAAAAATTAATGGGATTGGTGTAACTTGATAAGACATCTCTCATAAAAAACGTGCTTTCATTGAATTTCGAATGTTATGCCCCTGACAGCATAAAATCCAACAATAAACAGAAAAGGTGCTAACAAAATCCGAGAAATGGCTACCTTTTTTCTACAAAGACCTGCTCATTTCGGTGAAGAGCGCCTTCTAGTCTCCGTAAGGAGCTTACTAATCTTCGACCAGCTAAAGGAAATTTGTGAGAAATGCTGCTAGTAGCAAACGGGGACCTTCTAGTTTCCGATATGGATCTACTTTATATCTCCCCTAAAAGGACCTACTACAGTGGAACCTCGATATAACGAGGGCCCAAGGGACTGACAAAATGTGTTCGCTATAACGAGGTTTCGTTATATCAAGGTTCTTTTCCATATATTGTATTATTGCTGGGGCGAAGAATATCGTTCGTTATATCGAGGACTTCGCTATATAGAGATTCGTTAAATCGAGGTTCCACTGTAATCTCAAACCGGGTTATGATAATTCCGACATATATAGCCCTTGTAATATGTGTCAGGGACTTATCGCCTCTCTTGTCAATTCCACATTTAATTTAGTGTGGAATTGCCACATCAGGTAACTAACCTATCAGTAAAATCGTTTATCAGTCTTAACTTAGCAAGTAAATCCTATTCCTATAAATAGTTTCTCATTAGGTTGTTCTTGTAAAGTTGGAATCAGTGCCTGGGGGCTTGCATGTCAGCGATGGACTGAGACAGAGCGCCTCTATCAGCGGACAGCGTTATCCCAGCCTGCCCTTTACCTGTGCACTTCACAAAGGCATGCCTCATCTCGGCGCTGAGAAGGAGATATAGGAAAGGGTGCATCAGACCACGTGACTGGTACAGGAATGTAAGCACAATCACCACTTTGTAGTCCACGGTACGCCAGTCGACAATGATGAGGGATTCCACCACAGTCATCGCGGTCCACAGTATCAGATACAGCAGGAACAAGGCGCACGAGATGTACAGCACCTCCAGGTTCAAGAAGTGCGTTCCTCCTCGGGTTGACCCCATCATGGTTGGTGTCGGAGGCGGCAGTCCTGGCTGGTTGTTGTTCAGCTGCATGGAGGGCGCGGCCGGTGCGGGGTGGATGGAGTTCTTCTTCTTCAGCACAATGAAGACGATTGCCAACACGGTGAAGATGACAGCGGGGCCAAGGGTGATGACGGTGTGGAACGCTGAGTAAGTCACAGCGGCAACGTTCCCCTTCTCCCAGGAGACCCAACAGGTGCCTTCAAACTTCCCATAGGCTCCCCAGGTGTCTGGGTTTAATGGTGGAGCGGCCAAGAAGCCTGCACCGAACCAGATGGTGAACAGCAACAAGCGGACAACGGGCTTGTTCACGAAGAACATAGCATAGGCGTGTGGCGACACCACGTACAGGTAGCGGCTGGCTGCAATGGCAGTGACGGTTCCCAAGAACACAGTAGCCAGGGTGTTGTGAAAGAATCCTTGAATGCGGCATAGGAATGATACCACCTGCAGCCCAAAAAAATCCAGCCAGACACCCGTTGCCCAAGGACCAGCTGTAACTAGGGCGTTTACGATGTCGATGACCATAAAATTCTGGATAAACATGTACGGTACAGCTCTGAGTCTGTAAGAAGTGAATATCACCATGGAAAGATTGATCGCAAACGTCAGTGTACTGACACAAGCCAAGGCTTTTAACTGATCCCACACGTCTTCTAAATCTTGGGGGGATCTGAAGGGCGGAACAGGTTCCGTTGGTTTGTACCCATAGGTGCCGTTTGTCGTGTTGGAGTAATTTCTGGCGGTGAAAGTTGAATTGACCTGTATGTTGTTTCCCATGGCTGTCACTTAGTTTAGAAACTGCAATTGAAAAAATAGAAAGATTTAATACATATGATCAAAAGCCCAGATTTTCTCTGCATGACCTCTTCCACAACCTAAAGGAGCTACGTCACGGGGATTTCGCAGATTTTTGGTCTTAACTGTTCTGAAACTTTAAACTAATGGTCCATTGTTATTAACGTTTGTTATATTAGAGCACTGAAACTTACAACAAACGTCTTTGGCTGCGGATGACTAGGATGGAATTGAAAAATTGAGGCTAAACGTTTTAAGTTGTATCGATATTTATAGCCGAAGTTTGATTTCTCTCCGCAAATTAAGGTTATTCCTTCCTTTATATGTTCAAAGATGTTTTTCATGGGTTAAGTTGCGTATCAAGGTTTCCTACGACACAAATACAAATTTTGGCTGTTTAAATCAATTATTTGTTAAAATCCGTAACAAAGCGCCTTTTATCATAGAGTTTGCTGAAGTATACCAGGCATATTTTGGCAATATATAAAAATTTCGCGCTACTTAGGTTGCCAGAAAAAGCTATACATACGGAAAACGGCGGATTTACGGTTCAATTAATATCAGCACTACTAATAAAATGGTTACGGCGCTGAACTATGGATCGAGTGGTCCGGGTTCGAGCCCTGGCCGGGGTCATTGTGTTGTGTAAGACAACACAATTGTCTTGTTGTTGGGCAAGACACTTTACTATCATAGTGCCTCTCTCCACCCAGGTGTATAAATTGGTACCGGCGAATTTACTGCTGGGGGGTAACCCTGCGATGGACTAGCGTCCCATCCAGGGGGGAGTAGAAATACTCCTTGTCGCGTCATGCCTCGGAAACCCGATACGCCCCGTCTTGATCTGATGATGGGCCACTAGGCTCGTATACAGAATTTACTTTTTACCTTATTCTTACTAATTTTTTCGATTAAGTACTAATTTTCGCGATTTTCGCGATTTCAAAATAATCGCGAAATTTAATACGCGCGAAAAAAAACATTGCACGAAATTTAAACACGCGAAAATTAATACCATATTTTGCATCAAAACAATAAAAATTTTAAAATTTTAAATGTTTGGAACTGCAACTATCCCTCCGCCTTAGCTTGTTTTCGACTAGCACCCATCCTCTGATTACCGTTTTCTTCAGCTTGTACATTGGCCAAAACCTCTTTAGTACAGTCACCAAAGTTTCCGTTTGCAGGCTCCTTGTAATTACATTGAACCAGACCTTTGTATATATATTTGTAGTAGTTTCTTAGTCATTGACGACTGATCCAGAAAACACTGATTAAATCGCGAAATTTAACACATTTAAATTAAAATTTAAATTTAAATTTAAATTCGGCTCCCGAGTTTTCACGAAAATACGTAAGAATAAGGTACTTTTATTTCTGATAAAAGGCTACAACCAAACGGTCACTATTAGAGAATGGGTAGCTGCTGATCGATTAACGTAGGTTTTACCACAAATAGCCGAGTATGTTAGTGCACAGAAAACTTCATTCAATAGGACTTCAACGTGGATCAATTCTCGACTTTTCTATATAGATTTTTAGTTAAATCAATATGCAGTCAGTTTGCTTAATGTCTTCGATTTTCTCCAACACGTTATCATTTAAACTGGCGTTAAATATACAGGTCTTAAACGCTAGGCGGTGCTTTGGAAAAGATTAAAGTAGTAAAGTATTTGAGTGGATGAATTTAGCAGCGGACCGTTAAATTGACTCTATTTAAAGGGGCAATGTCATGGTATTTCAACGGTCATTTTTTGATTGGTTATAAATTGAAGGAAACCTCAAAACAACACTTTTCTAACATGGAAAAACAAAAAAGAAGTAAAGAAAAAAACGAAAATAAACAAGGATGGTATCAACTGGCGACGATTAAAGACAGATCACGAAAGACAAACTTGAAAAACTTTGCCAATTTTTTCAAGTTGCATTTACCGTGACGTAGCTCCTTTAACGGTTCGATTTCAAGGTCTTGGAAACTGCGCCAAGAAAGTAATCGCAATTAATTAGTACAAATAAAAGTTTGACTGTAGTAACTTAAGCTATAAATTACATGAAGAAAATTATTTTCGCCCAAGCTAAACGTGGTGTTGTTTGTGCTATTACGGCCTGCAATTTTAGCATCAAAGCTACGTCCTCCGACTGCAGTAATAACTTCAAGTGCTTCAGAAAGGGATCTCATTGCATGTTATTTGTCTTATCAGCAAACAAGACAAACCCCAAGCTAAGTTATTACCACGTTCGATCACTTTTAATTAAAATCGTTTCATGTTGCCAATAAGACAGTTGGTTTAAGAAGCCGCGAAGTCCTTTGTGCAATCCATGGGTTCCAAAATCTAATCAAAGCTAGCTCGAATGCAGTTTTCCCTGAGGAGCCTGTTGACTCTGTCTTTTTTTTTTTCGTCTTTGTTAAATTTTATCAAATGGGAACCTAAAATTAATAAGAACAGTATGCCGAAAAAGAAACTTTTCTTTGAGACCTCCAGCAAGGAAGAAGTTATTAATTTGTGACTCTCCCTTGAAACAAATGTCCACGAAAAGGATTTCTAATAAATAAAAGATTAAAAATTTCGTTAACTGAAAAATACCCAACCTTAAAAGGCTTTAAAGTTGCTTTACTTACGAAAGTGAAAAAAGGTGTGCAAAATTCGCAACGAAAGTACGAAGCTTTAAAGTAATATTTAGAAAACAGAAAAAAGTTTGCTCTATCAATATGCCACTTCGGTATGCATTTGAAACTTGGCTAACAACTCGCTTTGAGCTTTTGGCTTTTTCATCTTGTGGATTTTCTTCTTTTATACAAGAAAACTCTATCCCTCGAATATAAGTGAACGAACGTATTGCCTCGACGCTTCAGAATACACATGGACAAAATCTTCATAATTTCTTGTTAAGAAAAATATTCATATATTAGCCTGTAGTTGTAGCTATCGAAAAATATCATGTGCTCGCAAGTTAAAGGCATTAAGACGAAATATCAATGATAAAGGACTCAGCCTGAAGCAATTTTTCCCCTCACTTATAAGATTACATCAGCATTAAAACTACCAAAAGTTGGCTTAACCCTACAAACCACTCCAGCGAAAAAACGTTATCAGGTGTTGCACAACAAGTTAATTAATTGTGTTTTTATGTTACACCTAAGTTTCACTTGCTAATCGGGTTTGGTTTCGTCACTTTTCGGCCAATCAAGTGTAGATCTAAAATGTTTCGCGAAATACGTAAAATAAGAAGTCGCCCTAATGATTTTGCCGGGCCAGTGAGCTCTGTAAAGGTAGTCAAATGAAAATCATATATTCTCAAAAAAAGTAACGGATTGTAAAATACTTTACCTCGACTGTTGATTTCCTTGTAGATGGATTTTAGCTGCTCATTTGTAGCAAAACGTCCAACTTCGCAAAAATCTTGATCAAAAATCGTTAATCAAAGCAGGCAAAAAAATAGCGTTCTAGCTTTCTTGAAGCTAATAAAAACTGAAACTTTTTTAAGGTAGCAGCCTGCTTTTCAATAATGCAAAATGTTTTGTTTTCCGTCGCTATGGCGATTCTTATATCCCGCAATCTAAACGCATTGTTACTGTGCTTACAATTTGTATAAAAACTCTAAGACGTGCTTTTTCTTTCTTTTCCCGTCCAGGATAAAATCACTTTTCATTAAAAAGTGAATAGATTTTTTAATTGCAATTTTAAGTGTTGACATTTCGTGCTTACTTTCATTTTTTAACCAAAACTATTAATTTCTTTCAACTGTGAAAAATGTGCATTTCAAAATGAATTTAAGTTTAATATGTGTTAATGATTAAGATGAGAGTTTTTCTTATATCTAATTTTATAACAACTTTTTGTTTTAGCTACAAGAAAGTTAACGTTTTTTTTTTTATCTCAGGTTTTAATTTTTATGGTTTTCAATTTTTTTTAAAAAAATCTTCCTTGGGTTCAGTGCTCTTTTTTTCAGCTGGAAACCGAATTTGTTAAGACCATGACAATGAAAGTCACCAATCTCAATAAATATATTACAATTTATTCATCAAACTACAAAGAACGACCCACGAAACTTTCGTTGGTTCTATAGGATATTTCGTGAATAGTTTTAAACAAGAGTGGATGTTTAAAATAAGGGCATGGGGGTACAAAGCAATTCTTCAAAAAGAAGGGTTTTGATTTTAATTTCAGCTTACGCTGTCTTCTTTTGGGAATCAATCTGGAAAATTCTATCGTATTTTTTTAAAAAAAGAAACATTTATTGTGACTTCTTTTAATTTGAAGTTTTTATTGTTCGCTGTGTGAGGCCCAGTTTACTTTTCATCTCCTTATTTGAGAAAATCTTTGAAAGGTTCGAAAGAAAGATGATTAATTTTCGGTGTTTGTAGTATTTAGTTTTTATAACATGTAAAGCGCGCTTGATCAGTTTTTATTGAAAGTTGCACTATATAATTTTTTTAATATTTCATTTTAAAATAAGAACCACACGGTTAAATGAAGACTTGTTATAAAGGAACATACAAATAAAATTGCATCCGAGAGTCACGTGGTAAACAAATTTTGCAGAAAAAAGGAAGATGCAAAAAATAACTTACATTTCCAATATATCCACAAAGCGACAAATGTATGTAGCGCTTACTATGACCTTTTATTAAAAAACTGTGGAAATATTGATCCATAATTGCCGGAGGGAAAAATTTTTGAGGGATTTTTTTCCTCAAGCCAGCGACCATGTGGTTTTCAGATATGCCTTGCAGTATAATGAAGATCGCTTTCTTGTCTTTCGAAGTATCATCACAAATTAGCGAGAACTGAAATTCTTTAAAATTTCGTGTTACAAATATGGATTTGTTATTAATCCCCCTATCGTCCATAAAGAAGTTGAGTCCTTCATAGCTTGTCGCATTTAAAGCGATATTCCAAGATGGCGAGCACAACTGCGCTTGTGTGAAGTACCCGTTCTAAAAAAAGCTCGAAATGCATAGACCATCTGAACTAAGTCAATCTTCTTAAATACTGAATAACCGAAAGTACTTTATGAAAAAAATGTAAAATATATCAAGTACGTTTGATTGCAAAACTTCTATTTTGCACATGTTCTTGGATCTACGGTTCCAAGGTTTTTCTTTCCCAATCGGAGGGAATGAATTCCCTTTAAATTTAATTTGTTTTAGCTAGTGTCTGTTTCCTTTTGAAATCTAAATATTATGCTACACTTGTCACTGAGTTCAAGCAATTCCTGCAATATAAATTAATGACAAAAAAATGGAGAAACTGAAATTGTGTGTAATTTCTAAATTACTGCGGTTATCAATCACACACGACCTTCGGAGCAAAAGGGAAAGACGAAAATTTGGGATGTCAATCATCTCCCCCTCTTTGCCGAAACGCGAAAGTTTACTCGGTTTTCTTCAAACTCCAGAATATATTGAACATTCTATGTAGGAATACATAGGTGACCGGATGAACAGCATTTTTTCGACAGGCAGACATTTGAAAATATTTATTTTAGCACGGTTTCCCGATGGCTTTACTCCCAAAATTGTGATTTCGATCACGCACGAAAAAAATAAAAACTGAGGAAAAACCTCAGTTGTAGCTAGTCCACAAAAAATTAAATTTATTTTGGTCCAAACGTTTTGCTCCACTTAAAAATAGGTGTTATAAAATCCAGGTATTTTGCCGAGGTATTCTGTCTGGGTTCTCATTATTTTATACCAAGTGCGCAGTGCGTAGCCGCGTTTTATACCCTAGTTCGTGTTTTATACCCGGTTCGTTATGTAGTCCGCAGTCCGCACTCCGCAGTCCGCAGTCCGCAGTCCGCACTCCGCAGTCCGCACTCCGCAGTCCGCACTCCGCACTCCGCACTCCGCACTCCGCACTCCGCACTCCGCACTCCGCACTCCGCACTCCGCACTCCGCACTCCGCACTCCGCACTCAATGCTTTCAGTCGATGCTGACCGGGATTCTATATATTCTTGAGATTTGAATGAACCCCTGAACCGAGTGTTTAAACGAAGATCGCGTGTAATTGGTAACCGCAGAAGCTTCCATTTTCTTTGAAGTTTGTGTTACCTTCGGAGTAAAAAACGTTATTAAAGTATACTATCACGAAACACAAGTTGATTAAATTTGTCTCGGAAAAACATACATAACAGGGAAAAATTGATTTTGAACGAAGTATATTGACACAGCTATCAGGTATTACTTCAAGTCGTTGAAATAAAAACTAAATACTGTTGTTATGATAATGTTATTACATACGTATGAAGTATATACGTATATAAATAACACGGGTGGAAGTGCCTGTGGCAGCTATAGAAGGAATGTTTACATGTAAGAGTAAAATAAAAAATGCAAAGAAAGAGTACAAAAAATGACGCTTGAACTATTAATAAAACTGTTTATACAGAGATCTTAGCAACTAACACTGTTTTTCATAGCTGGAGACTTCGAAGCGGAATAATGTGACGTCAGTTTTGGTTGGAGTCCATTCTATTTGCATAAGATCACGTATATATTTTAAACATGCAAATTAGTGTTTTTTCTTTGTTGAAGTCTTTTGCCGAGACCACATTCATAATGGAGACCGATGTCTTGTAAAAATTTACTTTTTTGCTTGATCGGTATCTATAAACTAATATTTTTAGGGTTGTTTTGCCGTGCATTTTCGGCTAAGACATTTCTTGGAATTTCTACACCCGGGTTAAGGACGTTAAGGTCGTGTAGAGAGATAATGTTTTCGTGACGGAAGCATAATTTTTTATGTACTGTTTGCAAAACAATGTTCCGTCGCCGCTAAGCTACGACGTTGAAACAAAGGCTCAAATCCTTTTTATTTTGATTTACTCATCCCTGGAGAATTTGTGCGTTGGAGTGTACAGGCAAGACAGATTATAAAATACGGTTTATTTTGGTTGGCCGTTACATTCTGGGCCGTACATCAAACCGCTAGTTTGTCAATACAACTCTAGCCGGGTCGTACAAGCGGTGTTAGCTGGCTTTGAAAATGGAAGGGACCTACAGAGTATCAATCAAAGAGCCGGGTCGAACGGAGCAAGCCGAGCCACAACAAATGCAACAACCGGTGGTTGTAGAACAGCTCCGCATGGAAGACGTCGAACAACAAGCTCCTAAGCAATGGAAAGCATACGAAGATTCCAAGTACGAATCACCCGTGCTGAATCGCTTGATACCTTGGCCACTGTATTACTACTGCCGCTGGAAGATACTAAGCATTTTCCATACTCGCCTTCTGTTTGGCATCGTTCTTGGAGAGGTGCTTGTGTTTGTGCTGCTCATCGGCGGACTCGCCGCAGCGTTGGGTGTGATCGGTCTGAACGACGACGAAGGCGAAGGAACTGGGGCCATTGCTAACATCGCACCGGCTCTTGCATTCGCCTTCGCTTGCAGAAACTCGCTATGGGTGCTGTTTACTGGCCTGCCGTTTGAACGAGCGCTGTTTTGGCATAAACTGTGCGCCTATGTCAGTGTGATTGTCGGTGCTTGGCATGGTTATGTGTCCACAGAGTGGGATGCGTCGGGTCTTCTACTTACTGGCTCCATGGCTGGCCTCTGCCTGCTATCCCTCTGGTTTATTCGCCGGAAGATCTTCGAGGCTTTCTATCGACTACACTGGGTGCTGTTCCTCCTGGCGATTGGTGCCGCCATAGCTCATGGCGCCGGAGCGATTCTGTTCGGGGTTGGCCTGTGGGTATTCGACGTACTAGTCCGGGCGCTGATCGCATTTATCAACAACCGAAAGCAGCGAAGCATCTTGGCCGTGAGACTACCCTCAAATGTCATCCGCCTGACGTTCCTCAAGGGAGACTTCAACTATAAATCCGGTCAGTACTGCTTCATTTGTGTACCAGGCGTGTCCTATTTTGAATGGCATCCCTTCAGCTTGTCCTCTTCCCCCCACGAGAACATGGTCTCGATACATATCCGCGTCCTTGGTGACTGGACCCAGCGGCTGTACGATTACGTAGAGAAGACGAAACCGATCAATGTTTACTTGGATGGACCGTACGGAGCTCCATGCCTAGATGTAGATGGTGATCGCTACAAGTTGTTCATGTTCGTCAGTGGAGGCATCGGCATCACACCCATGCAGTCCATCTGCAATGATGTCCTCCATCAACGAAGACGAGGGCGAGACATCCGGAAGGTGATGTTCATCTGGTCGGTCCGAGACCTCTTCATGGTGACATCAGTGCTCGACTACGACAAGGAATACTTCCAGCAGAATTCAGATCATCGGCTTCCCATGTCCTTCACTCCAGATCTTGTCGCGAGAGGCGAGCCTAGTGATGTGATGGAAAATTACTTCCATCTGACCAGAGAAAGAGATTCGTCTAAGTTTGCAGAGGCTAACATCCGCCCAGAGATGCAGCCAGATGTGAAATTCGGCCGTCCTGAGCTCCCAGATCTGTTCAGCAAGATGAAAGGCTACGCAACTGAACAAGGAGAGCACCGTGTGGCCGTGTTATCATGTGGACCAACCTCCTTGGTTGACAGCATCGAGAAACTGTGTTCCAAGTATTCGACTGCAGGCTGTGGAGGAGTTACATTTGACTTTCATAAAGAAGTCTTCGAGTTCTAATCTAGTCAACAGACTCGACAGATCTTGTTACTTCAATTATTTTAGTACTTGAAAGAGCTTTAGACCTAGTTTTTTTATTCTTTGTAAATATATTTCACCGTTAATCACGTGTTTGATAGCGAAGCGCGCGAGTGACGTCATGACTCAGACAAACAAACCAGAATGGCGGACAATTTTCCTACAACACTTTCTAAAACAGCGGGTGTTCCTAAAGCACCTTATAAAAACAAAAACTTCGCCTAGATTCTCTCTATTTCTCTCCGAACACGCTGTTGTTTTCTGTGCCTCGTGGAGAGGAGGGGGGGGGGGGTGGGTATTCATTTGCATTCTATTTTTAAACATCGCGCGCTTCGCTATTCAAACACGATTTAACCGTTATATGTTGCACCGTTATGCGTATCTTCAATCCTTATATGATATATATATATATATAATCGTAATAATTGTCATTTTATGTAAACCGTATATGAGTATATCTTACCAGATTTGGAAAAAAGCATTTCTGCAAATTAAATATAACGTTAAACACTCAAGCACGCTGCAAGTCTTTTGACGTCCCCCATCCAACCCCTCCCCGTCAAAAAACAGTACGCACAAAACAGTAAAACAGTACGCACTCTCGTACCAGTACCTTTTCTAAGTGCGTCAAAGCCCGCACTTTCTAACCTGTGGTTACCACTAGAAGCCCGGAAATAATCGTGTGTGTTGTCACCACGAATAATGTGTTATGTGTTATTTCCGCGCGCTAGGTAATACGGTACTGATATTCGACTTGAACTTGTGAATATTTTTAGGACGCAATGGTGTCACACAACAAGAAATTCTGCAGCAAACAGACCAAACAATGTCTTGACGTACATGGCACAGTAAAAAAGAAGCTCTAATAAGCCAAAAATAAAAATACAGAGACAAGACAGACGACGTCTGGAGACAAGATAAGCAAGGCTGACACTACGTAGAAACGAAACAATGCAAACTCTGGACAGCTGTTTCGACCTGATTGGGTCTCTTCAGCAGATTGATCATAGCGTGACTATTACTCAATAGGTCAAGAATTCGAAATATCATGTCGTCTCGATAAGGAAAGTGAGAATAGACAGGACTATCCTTACACTGAAAACATGGACAAAACCATGTGAAAAACAACACTGCAAACATGGGTGTATATAAGTATATAAAAAACACGAGTGAAAGTGCCTGTGGCAGTTATGGAAGCAATGTTTACATGTCAGTAAACTGCAAAGAAAGAGTTGAAAAAATGATGCATGAACTATTAATAAAACTGTTTATATAGATATCTTAGCAACTAACACTGTTTGTCAAAGCTGAAGATTAAATTTCGAAGCGGAATAATGTGAGGTCAGTTTTCATTGAAGTCCATTCCGTGCATAAAATCACGTTTATATTTATAACATGCAAATTAGTGTTTTTTTTCTTTGTTTAAGTCTTTTGTCGAGACTAAATTCATAGTAGAGACCTATGTCTCGGAAAAAATTTACTTTTTTGCTTGATCGGCATCTATATACCAATATTTTTAGGTTTGTTTCGCCGTACATTTTCGGCTAAAGACATTTTTTGGAATTTCTACATCCGGGTTAAGGTCGCGAAGAGAGATAATGTTTCCGTGACGGAAGCATTATTTTTATGTACTGTTTTGCAAAACAATGTTCCTTCGCCGCTAGGCTACGACGTTGAAACAAAGGCTCAAATCCTTTTTATTGTTATTTACTCACGCCAGTAAAATTTGTGCGTTGGAGTGTACAGGCAAGACAGATTATAAACTACGGTTATTTTGGTTGGCCGTTACATTCTGCGCCGAACATTAAACCGCTAGTTTGTCAATACAACTTTAGCCGGATTTTACGAGCGCTTTTGGCTGGCTTTGAACATGAAAGGGATCTACAGAGTATCGTTCAAGCAGCTTGAACGAACGGAGCAAGCCGAGCCACAACAACTGCAACAACCGGCAGTTGTAGAACATTTCAGCATGGAAGACCCCGAACAACAAGCTCCTAAGCGATGGAAAGCATACGAAGATTCCAAGTACGAATCGCCCGTGCTGAATCGCTTGATACCTTGGCCACTGTATTACTACTGCCGCTGGAAGATACTAAGCATTTTCCACACTCGCCTTCTGTTTGGCATCGTTCTTGGAGAGGTGCTTTTTTTTGTGCTGCTCATCGGCGGACTCGCCGCGGCGTTGGGTGTGATCGGTTTAGACGACGACGAAGGCGAAGGAACTGGGGCCATTGCTAACATCGCACCGGCTCTGGCATTCGCCTTCGCTTGCAGAAACTCGCTATGGGTGCTGTTTACTGGCCTGCCGTTTGAACGAGCGCTGTTTTGGCATAAACTGTGCGCCTATGTCAGTGTCATTGTTGGTGCTTGGCATGGTTATGTGTCCACAGAGTGGGATGCGTCGGGTCTTCTACTTACTGGCTCCATGGCTGGCCTCTGCCTGCTATCCCTCTGGTTTATTCGCCGGAAGATCTTCGAGGCTTTCTATCGACTACACTGGGTGCTGTTCCTGCTTGCAATTGGTGCCGCCATAGCTCATGGCGCCGGAGCGATTCTGTACGGGGTGGGTCTGTGGGTGTTCGACATACTAGTCCGGGCGCTGATCGCATTTATCAACAACCGAAAGCAGCGAAGTATTTTGGCCGTGAGATTGCCCTCCAATGTCATTCGCCTGACGTTCCTCAAGGGAGATTTCAACTACAAATCCGGTCAGTACTGCTTCATTTGTGTACCAGGCGTGTCCTATTTTGAATGGCATCCCTTCAGCCTGTCCTCCTCCCCCCACGAGAACATGGTCTCTATACATATCCGCGTCCTTGGTGACTGGACCCAGCGGCTGTACGATTACGTAGAGAGGACGAAACCAATCGATGTTTACTTGGACGGGCCGTACGGAGCTCCATGCCTAGATGTAGATGGTGATCGCTACAAGTTGTTCATGTTCGTCAGTGGAGGCATCGGCATCACCCCTATGCAGTCCATCTGCAACGACGTTCTCCATCAACGAAGACGAGGAAGGGACATCCGGAAGGTCATGTTCATCTGGTCGGTCCGCGACCTCTTCATGGTGACATCAGTACTTGACTACGACAAGGAATACTTCCAGCAGAATTCGGATCATCGTCTTCCTATGTCCTTCACTCCAGACCTTGTCACGAGAGGCGAGCCAAGCGAGGTGATGGAAAATTACTTCCATCTCACCAGAGAACGAGATTCGTCCAAGTTTGCAGAGGCTAACATCCGTCCAGAGATGCAACCAGATCTAAAATTCGGCCGTCCTGAGCTCCCAGAGCTGTTCAGTAAGATGAAAGGCTGCGCGACTGAACAAGGAGAGCACCGTGTGGCCGTGTTATCATGTGGACCAACCTCCTTGGTTGACAGCATCGAGAAACTGTGTTCCAAGTATTCGTCTGCAGGCTGTGGAGGTGTTACATTTGACTTTCACAAAGAAGTCTTCGAGTTCTAATCTCGATTAACAAACTCTACAAAACTTGTTAAGTCAATTATTTTAGAACTTAAAGAACTTTAGACCGAGTTTTTTTTATTGCATTGTAAATATATAGCACCGTTCTGCACGTGTTCAATAGCGAAGCGCGCGAGTGACGTCATGACTCAGACAAACAAACCAGAATGGCGGACGATTTTCCTAAAACACTTTCTAAAACAGCCGGTGTTCCTAAAACACTTTACTAAAACAAAAACTTCGCCTAGATTATCTCTATTTCTCTTAGAACACGTTGTTGTTTTCTGTGCCTTGTGGGGGAGAGAGAGAGGGGGGGGGGGGGGGGGTATTCATTTGCATTCTATTTTAAGACCTTGCGCGCTTCGCTATTCAAACACGATTTAACCATTATACGTTGCACCGTTATGCATATCTTCAATTCTAATATGATATAATCGTTATAATGTTCTTTTCATGTAAACTGTATATCTATAAGTATATCTTACCAGATTTGGAAAAAAACATTTCCGCAAATTAAATAACGCTTTACACTCAACCACGCTGCAAGTCTTTTGATGAACCCAACCACTCTTCCACCCCACCTCCTCTACACTGGGATTGGAGGGGGCGGGGTGTGTAGTTGCATTGGCTATAGCTTTTACATCCTCCCCCCCCCCCCCGCCCTTCCCACCGGGTGTGACGTAGGGGAGTTTCGGAATATGAAAATTACAGTATGCTGTCTGGCGATGAATTTTTGATGTTTAATTAAATGATTACTCTTTTCTTGCGTTTCATGAAATTTTTGGGGGGGCTGGAAAAGAAAGACAAGATTATTTTGGGGGTTGACATTTATCATAGGGTTTTTTTCTGGGGAGAGGGATTAACCCACGGCGTCAGTAACACTTCCCTGTCTCCAATTTCCTTGAGAAGTACTTCATCTCTTTCACCCTTCCCCCCGGAATTTTAGCCATATCGCATATTTGGCCCTATTGCAAGGCGGAGTGCTATTGCTGGTTATGCTAATTTTACACATGACATAAAAACGAATGATTTTTATTACTATGTAATTAATCAAACCCCCCGCTTGGTTACGTGGGTGCCATGACTCAGTATGATACGACCCATGTTTGGTGAACAAAATAATACAAAACAATCTTTATTATCAATAAAATATTCAAAAACAAAATAAGAGACATGAGATACAAATTAAAATACTGACACAGAAATACACAACAGATACGAAACAGTGGCGGATCCAGACCTTCAGCTAAGTGGGGGGGGGGGGGCGATCATCCAGACCCTGGAATAAGGGTGGGGCGGGGGGGGGCTCGAAAATAATTTTTCTCGGCCCTACAGGTCTAAAAATAGGCCCCTCCCCTAGATCCACCACTGCGAAAGACCACAGACAAGAATGTACGTGCAAGTGAATGCTAACTAGAAGATACACGAGATTTATGTCTTACATGCATAATAATGAAATAACCAAAGGACTTTGAATAGACCTTCAAAGGAATAAGTGTGGAGTTTTCAATGAAGCTAATGTATTCTAGTTGACTTCTGCTTATGAGCAAAATCGCCATTGCGTAAAACGATTATTTTGTGAACGAACTGTTGTGCTACGTCCGTTGGCAGGTGAAACATTTGGTTCATTATGGGACGGGACGGGACGGGACGTCACAAAAACATGGCACCGGTACTAAGCGCGGGAAAACGCGCGAAAGCCAAGTCACGCCTGGATTTGGTTTTGTTCCTGATTGGTCGAAAAATCAGCATGTTTGTTCTAATTGGTTAGTGAAAGGAATAAGTAATATATATAATAATATCCAAACGAAAATTGACTTCTCAATGTGGGGTTAACATTGCGTGACGAGAAAAAAGGTAACTCTGTCGTGCGTAACCTTTATCGGGAACCCTGCATTAAGCCGAGTAGAAATCTTTCTAACTCGAAAGGAAACAACTATTTCGATTAAAGGCAAACGTCAAAGTTTACCATTTTTAACCAAGCCAAAATATATGAGTCGCAAAGCGCCCAGCCGTCGCGACTGACAAATACAGCATTTCCTCCGCGAAAATAAAAACCAATGCTTGAACTGAAAGACGTTTGAATTCTTCCATGATATGTTCGAACAACAATGCCCAGGATAAACCTTCTACTCATACTAACTTCATGCAACAAAGTCGATATCTCGAAGAGATCTTTAATTTAACCAACTGTAGAATTCAGTAACCGCGCAACAGTTTTTAAACGAAGAGAAAAACTTGAGAAGTAGCTGTTGATGAACAAACCGATTAACAGGAGTAGACTTGGAGTGAAAAATGCATGGCCTCGGAAGAAAAGATGTTTATCCACTCACCTCCCACTAAGCAACAAACATAAAACAGCTCTTACACGACACTTAATTAGTATTTTGCGCCAGATGAATGAGGTATACTGTTAACAGCCCTCTTATGAACGGTGAGAGAACTGGATACCAGCGCAAAACGGAAAGGGGGGGGGTAGAGAGCTTCACTTGCTCCCCCCTCCTGATCCTTCTTCTTTCTGGCATGGGAAGACTGCTTCGAGATTATGTTTGTTCCAGATACGGATGTCCATTAAGTAATCATGATTGCTGTATATCTGCGAACAAACATTACCTTATAGCAATAAAAGAAAATGCTGGGTATTTGTATATAAAAGTGTGCGAGGGGGGGGGGGGGTCATACAAAATTTCTGACTGATCAGAGGGGGGACAATAACTGAATTCACTCCTTTAGAAGAACCTAATATTTTCCCACTTGAAGCCCATTTTCCAATTCCCCCCCCCCCCCCTCCCTGATAATTATTGCACAGTCCCTAAGAGCGATAAGAGGCGGTTAATGAGTGGGGTAGAAGTTTCTTTTTTAGGCAGAAAGGGAGATGGATATTTTTCAAATTATTGTATTTTTGTTACCTCCTCTATAGATATATTAAATCCGGAATGTCCTGGACAAAAAAATGATAAAGAGTAAAAGGTTCCAAAATGGCGGTTCGTCTTGTGAAGCTGTGTTTTCTGATCTTTCTGCGCATGCACCGTAAGACTCGCGCAGCTCAACCCGACTGCGGGCTCAACTGTTCAGCGACCAGATTCCACATAAGTAAAACAAACGTTTATTGAGCAATTATCGTATACATTTCCATAAAACTTGTTTAACAGTATGGTGAAAAATTATAAAAAGAGAAATTAGGACAATGACACTGATGAGAAGGATGGAAAAATTAATTTACACTTCAAAAGGAAATTTGAAAGTGTTTCACCTCATCTATATTTCATCATCTGTTCGCCTGTTACGAAAACCGTAATCTATCTTTATAATATTTTTGTATTTATATTTCCTGCTATCAACATTATGCAATAACAATGCAATATTTCCAATTTACCGTGTCTGATACATATTGACACAATTATGTTCATATATCAGATGAATATCTATAAAGCAAATTTCACGAGACAAATCTTAATACCAGTTAAACCGATGGCAGCAGTTGTGTACATAATGAGCGGTGTAATTTTCACCTTTATAATTGTCGGCGACTGTGATATTTGGTGATATTTGCTCTGTTTGTTTCTTCGTTACAGGCACCCTTAAATGTGTTGCGGCTAAGATATCAAAGTAAATTTGCAGCTGCTTTGCCTTCAAAGGTTTCCACCCGCTTACTAAGAGCTTTAAAATTCGCTCTGCTTCCAGAAGACCCACTACAAACGTAAGTTTGCTTCAGATCCGCTTCTTGGTACTTCAATTTTGCGCGCACAATCTCGAAGGACAAGTGTTAAAAATCGATTGCATCATTTCAAGGTGAGCACAATTGTAAGTTAACATGTTAAGATAAAATGTAAATTGTTCCAGCACTAAGATTTTTTTAACCTGTTCAAGAATTTCATTTAAAAGATGATACGAACAAAACAAATTATAGTTACACATTTTTACAGGGTCACATAACGTTTCATACTCAAACGATATGTTCTCTATTCGAATAATAACCTTGATATTTTGCTGGACTTCTATTTTAACAAAAGCGCCTGGAAAAGGAATCAGTTATATTTCAGCATCAATGTCTGATAAGTTTACAATTTGTGGAGTTTGAAAAGGTAGTGTAGTTATTCTGTTTGCATAACAGATGAAAAATACGCTTTCTGGATCATGGATTTTAGGGCTAAAATTGTAGTTTCCATCAAATGGTTGAAAGCCGTGAATTTTGGCCCTTCTCTCTCTTAGTCATTTCATATTTTTGTGACTTCTGTTAATACAAGTAGGCCATGCCATTCACTGAGTCAGGTTAGCTTAGAATTTATTTGCCCTCGATCGCGCATTCGACCGCCGTTTTAAAAAATGGTGTATAGTTTATTCAATTAAAACATGTTAAAAATGGGTATATCGGTAGACGAGACGAAATTAAAAATTTTTTTTTGAGAGTTCAATCATGTAAAGCCATTAAAAATACCATATAATAGCAGTAAGAAAGTTTTTGTGAATATTTTCGCAGTGAAAGTTTCGAGTTTTAGGATTTATGTATTTCCTGCACAAACTTACTGGCAACACGAATTTTGCCCTGGTATTGTGGAACAAAATTAAACGTTATGATTTCAATGTTTGATAAACAAGATATTGACCGCTTAAATATACGATAATATACTTTTCTAAAAACAAACGGAACTCCATTTTTTCAAATTAGTTTCTGTAGATCTTTACATGTAAAATTATAATTTTAGTCTTTCTTAGTGTAGGTGTCATTCAATCAGTGAGCCAAGATGATTAAAAATGATTTCGGAAAGTAAACATACTCAGATCAATTGAAAAAAGACACCAGCTGATCAACACTAGCTGAAAAAAAATTATTAAACGACTTTCAACAAGAAGCAAATTATTAATCCTTCTTGACGTGCCTTAACTAAGTTCGCCAAGCCAAGCTTTTGCATCCCGTTCTAGTAGTATAAAAATACAGAATTAACCATGCCGTAAAACAATTGTTCATCTCAATAGAACGGTTTTCACGTGAGTGTCGAAGTAATTCGCGTTTTCATTGGTTTTGCATAACTACACTTGGTGATTGGTGTAAAACTCTCGCGCCAATTTCTGAGCCAATCAGAAGTAAAACCAAAACCAGTGATGAATCGCTCGCGCACGTTTTCCCGCGCTTCGTGCCGGCTACATGTTTTTGCTTCGAGTTTTGATTGGTTTACTTGATTGTCTGTGTCCTTTGTGATTGCCTAGAGTGATTATTTTGGTTGTGGTTTTAAAACACTCGGCTGAAAACTGCTCTAATGTACCGGTAACCATAAATGAAAACTGCATATTTCGTCAGTTATCAAAATATTATCGAAACGGGAGTGGGGAAAGAAATTACATTTAACAAAAAAAGTTTTAAAACCGATCAACAATAGCCCAGCTTGTTAATGGTCTTAACAGGACAAGGAAAATGTTAAAAAAGATAAAGTAAGCATGAAAACATAACTTTTTTAAAAGTGGAAAATACACAGTTAAGCCGTTTCAGAGCATCTTCACGAACGGACACAAAGTATTTCCTCCATTTGGACTGAATGTTCAGGATAAACTGTCGCATTCTCGTCCCCAGGATCGCCTGTCCCAAAAAGAGTAAGTAGAATCCCTTTGTTGTAAGAGATTTTACTACGGTTGATTTGAATAACTACGTTAAATTCTGTATGTTAAAAATCTAGCTATTCAAAACCTCGTACCCCAGACCTCGCCGGCTAAGAAGGCAAGCGGCTCTGGGGATGGAAATGTCTTTGACGGACAATGAAGGACATTGTCCCATCCTCGTCTCCAGCGTCTTCTCCGCTTTTCAAGATGGCAGGCCGCCATTTTGAAAATCGTTAGTTGATAATGTCCTTAGATAGAACTCCGTTTTACCAACTGCCACTTCTAAATTAAAATTATCTTATCAATATAAATTAATATTTATTAAATTTTTAGTTTCAGACTGACAACCTTTCTAACCAGCTTCACACAATGTCTCAATCAGCATCCCAAGATCCTCTCGGTCGATCACTTGCTGAAATTGGTGTCGAGGTGACCATGGCCATTCTAATCTGCCTCATTTCCACGCTTGGCAATTTGCTGGTGGTTTATGTTATCTATAAAGACTCCAGGCTCAAAAGTATCACGAACATTTTTATTCACAATTTGGCGCTGACTGACATCTCCATGGCAACGCTTCACATGCCGTTCTGGGTAGTGAGCATGTACACGGGAACGTGGAGTTTTAGCCAAAAGTGGTGTGAAGTCTCCGCATCAATACAGTTTACCTTGGGTATGGCTTCCATTCTTAACATGGGCCTAATTGCTCTGAACCGATATATAAAAGTCGTGAAACCAGCCTTGTACAGCAAGCTATTCGCCAGTAAAAGAGCGGCTCGGTTATACTGTCTTCTTGTCTGGCTGATTGCAATACTTTTGGCTACGCCGCCGTTGTACGGATGGGGGAAGATGGCTTATCATAAGAAGTTCTTTGTTTGCACTTTCAACTGGCAAATCGAGCACATTTCATACGCCATATTGACCGCAGGCGTAGTCGTTAACGGAACCACAGCCGCAATATTTTATTTCTATTACAAAATCTACAAAACGGTGAAAGAAAGTACGCGAAATGTAAATGCTCATGACACAGAAAATGGCGTCGGTACTTCAAATTCTCACCGTACTGATATGAAACTACTGAAGACTACTTTTACCGTGGTCTGTGTCTTTTTGATGACATGGGGTCCGGTATCGATAGTTGTTATTATCGAGACCGCTGGGGGTGTTATTCCAAGGGAGGTCTATACGGTAGTTATCTACCTGATGTTCTCCAGCAGCCTGGCAAATCCCATTATCTACGGAATTATGAACCCGCAGTTCAAACTGGCCTTTAAAAAGGCAATAAGTTGTGGTCGTCTTGGCAACGAAAATATCAATCAAAGTTGTACAGATAATAGAACGAGAACAGGTACAACTAGCATGCTTCAAGTAGAAGAGATGGAAAAACGTTGAATTTTAGCGAACATCATTCCTCTTCCAAGCGTCGAGAGGAGTGCCTCTTGTCTAAATTATCAAAATACCGTCATACCCTGCGATACAAAGGAGAAAAAAAAAATAAAACGTATCTTGCTATCGTGTGCCGCGTGCACCCCTTAAATGCCCTTACAAAATCCCTTGATGTGTTAATCTGACAACAGCAAATGTTCGCGCCAGTTGTTTAAAAACACGAAAAAAATAAAAAATTATAGACTTGTTACACCTATAGAAACACGGAAGTCTCCGTGACAATGGAATGGAGCCCGCGGTGGACTAACCTCCAATCAGCGGTAATCTCTTTAAGTGGTATATTCGTTGTGCACTAATAGATTTCAAATGTAAAAATTATGTATACGTACAGTAGTTTCACTGTGGTAAACATGTTCCATGAGTCTATATTCCATTAAAATGACCTTGCTGTGATTATTTGACGAAAGCTGATATAAGGTAGTAAATGGTTCCTTTGTTCGTTCTTAGCTTAGAGACACTTGTTAATAATGTTTAAGCAAGAATAAAAGATAGTTGAGTCTCACCGTAGAATGCCGCCTGTAAGCCCTGGGCTTATTCAACTTTGACCTTTAGCCGGTTTGCTATTGAAAAGACACCACAGAACTTTCCAAGGTTTTCTCGATCGATCCGAATCGATCCAGAATCGGTCCAAAATCGATCAGGTCGATCCAAATCTATCCAAGATCGTTACAGAATATGAATTGATCCGGATCGATTCGGATCGAACGAATCGAGTCTGTATCGATCTGGATCTATTAGGATCGAACCGGATCGATTCTGTATCGATCCGGATCTATTCGGATCGAACCGGATCGATTATGTATCGATCCGGATTTATTCGGATCGAACCGGATCTATTCTGTATTGATCCGGATCGATTCGGATTCACAACAGAGGGTATGAGTGGAACCAATTTCTTCTCTGGGGTCAATGATAGAACTAGTTCTTACCCACATTGTACAGTTGAAACTGACTTCAAGTGACATTGAAACTCACATTGTTGTCATTGTACCACACTGTTCAAAGTAAGTTGATTACGCTGGAATTCATCCCAAGAGTCAAGAGCAAATAACTAGAAAAAAACTAGCAAGGTAAACTTTTTTAAAGTTATTTAAGGTAGAAAGTGAGGGTCAGGTGTATTGGTTCTGGATCTGAGAGATTATATTGCTAAGACTATATAGAAACAGTTGTTCGTGAAAAAATGTAAAAGAGTGGTACAGCATATTGCCATTTTCTATGCAGTCACTGTTCCTTTGTACCTGTATAAGCCACATCCTTAGTCATAGGAGGAGCCATGGGTGAATAATGGATTGGTTTCCTCATCCCTTTGGTTTAAATACGTAGAAGACACTTTCTTCTCAGGTTTAAAGTTCTTCTAGTAGCATGATCATTCAAAGCCCTGGTTCTTGTAAAGTACTCAGTAAGATACTTTTGTGCAGTTTCTTCTACAGGCAAAATTTTACCAGGTTGAACCAGAGTCTCATTTGCCACTCTGAGAACATCTTTCCTATGCTTAAGGGGATCGCATTCACTGAGGAGAGTAAATCTCAACATCAACGAGATGGACTTTGACATTAATTTAAAATTAAAATTAAAATTAAAATTAAAATTAAAATTAAAATTAAAATTAAATTAAATTAAATTAAATTAAATTAAATTAAATTAAATTAAAATTAAAATTAAAATTAAAATTAAATTAAATTAAATTAAAATTAAAATTAAAATTAAAATTAAAATTAAAATTAAAATTAAAATTAAAATTAAATTAAATTAAATTAAATTAAATTAAATTAAATTAAATTAAATTAAATTTAAATTAAATTAAAATTAAAATTAAAATTAAATTAAATTAAATTAAATTACATTAAATTAAAATTAAAATTAAAATTAAAATTAAAATTAAAATTAAATTAAATTGAAATTAAAATTAAAATTAAATTAAATTAAATTAAATTAAATTAAAATCAAAATTGAAATTGAAATTGAAATTGAAATTAAAATTAAAATTAAAATTAAAATTAAAATTAAAATTAATTTAATTTAAATTAAATTTAAATTTAAATTTTATATTTAATTTTTATTTAGATAAGTAGTTTCTTGGATATAGATTTTGTTATGAAATTTAGCGATATAAAATCACGACGTTTCGACCTAGAGTCGACAAGACCAAATCTGAAAAATGGAATAGATCTTCCACTGATTTTGAGCGGAATGTTATTGCTGAAGAGCTTCGCCAGAAAACCAAACAAACTGCGGAGTTGAAGAAGGAAATCAGTGATGTTTACCAGGAAATCAAGGAAGAATGCTCGCCGCTTCGCTTCATCTGCATTCTGAAAACGATCGTCACCCTTCGCAACGAGCAATACCAACACCTAATGAGTGGTCATACCAAAAAGATCTCAAGACTTCTGGCCGCCGATACGAACATCGATGAGCACATCAAGAACATATCCTCGTACAGGCTCTCGTTTTTCCAAAAGCTGGTATTGTGTCGAGGGCTTAACTTTTCTCTCCCACAACGAATATCACCGAGGGAAATCCTAGCAACCTTTGAAAAGGCATATTGGAAACTAGAACCGAAGCTTAGCAGCGACGATAAAGAATTAGCAGCGGCAACATTACGATCGATTGCCCTTAATTACAGCGAACGCAAAGGTCCAGCACCACCTAAAGCAATGCTGCGAGCAATAGGCCAGCTTAAGAAGAGAGATGACATCGTTGTTACCAAGCCTGATAAGGGCTCAGGAGTAGTCGTAATGGACAAAACTGACTATGTGCGTCTGTTGCAGGAGTCATCCATTAATGACGAGACAAAGTTCACGCCCGTAGGCCTTGAGAGACCAAAAACACGAGGAAGACCTCCGAAGCATTTCCATCCGTTGCTTCAGAAAGAGAAAGAGTTATCCTCGGTGGTACAAAGAATCTTGCCCAAAGCTATTGCTGATTCAGTAATCCAGAAAGGCTCGAGACTTGCCCATCTTTATGGTTTACCAAAAACCCACAAGAAGAAGCTAGCCATGCGTCCGATACTGTCGGCTACTGGAACATACAATTACAAGCTTGCAAAGTGGCTGGATGAAAAGTTGAAACCCTTGTCCGTCAACGACCACACCGTCAGTGACATTTTCCAATTCGCCAATGAACTCCATGGGATGGAAATCAACGACCATGACATCTTAGTGTCATATGACGTATCTTCACTTTTCACCAACGTACCTGTAGATGAAACCATTGAAAACATCGCAGAAAGAGCCTTTGAAAACGACTGGTTCAACAAAGAACACAATCTTAACATCACGAAGTCGGATCTGATTGAGTTGTTACGAGTTGCGACGAAAAATCAGCTTTTTCAGTTCGAAGGAAGCCTTTTCGAACAGGTGGACGGTGTTGCTATGGGTTCGCCACTGGGACCTCTCATGGCTAACACATTCATGTGCAACATCGAGAAACAATTAGAAACCAGAAACGAGATGCCTGCCTTCTACAAACGCTATGTCGATGATACGCTTAGCGCAATGCCTGATGTAGAAACAGCCTCTGAGTTCTTAATTACATTAAACAACAGTCATCCTTCTATCAACTTCACAATGGAGCTTGAAGAAAATGGCAGACTCCCCTTCTTGGGAATGGATATCATCAGGAATGGATGCCATTTAGACACGAAGGTGTACCGAAAGCCTACGGACACCGGGCTATTGTTACACTATCATAGCCATGTGGATGTAAGATATAAACGATCACTATTGAACACCATGCTCAACCGTGCATTCAAGCTCTCTTCTTCGTGGAAATTGTTTCATCAAGAGTGTGAACGCCTCAAAGTGACTTTTTCCCGTCTGTGCTACCCAGAAGAACTTGTACAGTCTACCATCCGTCAATTTATTGAGTCTAAAGTGTCCGAGGGTGCACCTACCCAACAAAACGATCTTGAGAAGCAAGACCCAATCAGAATCGTGCTGCCTTTCAAAGACCAGAAATCTGCAAATTCGGTCCGCAGACAACTTGGAGACCTCAGCCGGAAGATCAAGGTAGACATCAGCCCCGTGTACACAAGTCGTAAAATCAAGGATGAAATCAAAGTGAGGGAAGACAAGCCACCCCTTGTGAATCAACAATGCGTTGTGTATAATTTTCAGTGTAACCTGTGTGATGCAGGGTATGTCGGATACACGTGCCGACATCTTCACCAACGTATTGAAGAACACAAGGGATCGGCCATTGGCAAACACCTCAAAGAACAACACGATATGGCCCCAGATGACATTGCGCAGTTTTTTAGAATTTTGAAGAAGTGTCAGAGCAAGTTTGACTGCCTTATTTATGAAATGTTTTTTATCAAAGAACTGAAACCAACTCTGAACAAACAATGCGATTCCATCCGCGCAAAACTATTTGTTTAGGTCGGTTCTTCTTTTTAATTACTCTTATTGTTTCTGTATTTTTAAGTTTTTTAACCCCTTTTAGCTTCATTAATATTTTGTCACTTATTTTTACATATTTTATCGCATTTCAGCGTTCGTGACAATTTTGCCTATTTTACTATTTTAATATATTTATGCTAATTTTATATTTTTATTCGCACTTGAAAATGACCTCGGAGAGGTCGAAACGTCGTGATTTTATATCGCTAAATTTCATAACAAAATTTTTATTTAATTTAATTTTTATTTAATTTAATTTTAATTTTTTTAATTCTTAATCCTTTTTATCGGTGCGCTGTTCTAGCGCTAGCTTGAATATAATGCAAATCAAACAGACCGGAATTAAAGTAAATGACCCAGCTCACAACGAGTCTCTCGTAGCTCAGTTGGTTAGAGCGCCCAACCGGTATCTGGGAGGCCATGGGTTCGATTCCCGTCGGGGATTCAGAATTTTTCTTTGTCCCATGCTCGAGTCATGTTGAACACTTCATCTTCATTATTTATTACCGAGCTTAAAATTTACCATCTTTATTATTTACTACAAACTTGATGAATTCGACATTGCTGATCCTAGCAGTATTCAGGACGCGTGTCACTTATCAACCTAGTAAATGGCCCAGCTCACAACGAGTCTCTCGTAGCTCAGTTGGTTAGAGCGCCCAACCGGTATCTGGGAGGCCATGGGTTCGATTCCCGTCGGGGACTCAGAATTTTTCTTTGTCCCATGCTCGAGTCATGTTGAACACTTCATCTTCATTATTTATTACCGAGCTTAAAATTTACCATCTTTATTATTTACCAGACCGGAATTGTTTGCTAGTTGCAATTATATCACTGGTTTGACTTGCTCAATGTTTTAGCGTAAAATCGTCTAACTTTATTCAATTGCTAACATTTTTCAAGATATGCGGCAGTTGAGGCGAACAGAATAATTGAGCAGTTTCTAAGGCAAAATTAAGAAGTCGCTAGTTTGTAAATTCTACGGTTAGAATTTTGACGTAAGCAAACTTTGTTTCCCAAGGTGTCTTTGGTCATTTCAAAAACTTTCACCTTGGCATTTTAAAAATAGTCGCGTCTTATCAAAGAGGTCTCAGAAAAACGCTTATTACTTAGAAAATCTTCCTTGTTCGCCATTGTTTTTTATATTGCAATATTTCAGGATTCTTCTGTCAGGCATGACAAAATCTAAGAAATCGCTTCATGTTTTGCTGCCACACGCGTGCCACGACATGCCATGACACGTGTGCGTTGACATGAGTGCCATGACACGCGTGCTACGACAGGCGTGCGATAACACGCGTGCGATGACGCGCGTGCGATAACACGCGTGCGATGACACGCGTGTCATGTTACGCGTGCCACGACGTTTGTGATTGCACGCGTGTAATGACACGCGTGCCATGACACGCGTGCGATAACACGCGTGTCATGTCCCGCGTGCGACGACACGCGTGCGGTAATAGGCTTGCGATGATCACGCGTGCCATGACAAGCATGCAACACGCGTGCGATAATACGCGTGCGATGACACGCGTGCGTGCGGTGACACGCGTGCGATGACACGCGTGCCACAACAGGCGTGCAAAAACAAGCGTGCGATAACACGCGTGCGTTGACACGCGTGCGATGACGTGCGTGCGATGACACGTGTGTTATGTCATGTCACGCGTGCCACGACGTGTGCGATAGCACGCGTGCGGTGCGGTGACACGCCTGCGATGACACGCGTGTCATGTCAGGCGTGCAATTACGCGCGTGCTACGACAGGCGTGCGATGTCGCGCGTGCGATGACACGCGTGCGATGACATGCGTGCGATGACATGCTTGTGACTACACGCGTGCCATGATACGCGTGCGATAAGACGACTAATTACTATTCAGAAACTCGACTCTTAACAACATCAACCGGCTAACAAACCTTTTAATCTTAAAAATGATGTTTAATACATCGAAAAGTTGATTCACATTATTATTAATTATACGTATAAGCTAAGGGCTGGAACATTTTAGGAGTTGTGTTACAATATATACTGTCAATTAATTTTTGGTCTGCAAAAATTACCTTGTAGTCAAAAGAAACCCCGGAATAATAGTTTATTGAGATAGAAATACACAAAATAGGTAATAAAAAAAAACAAAACTGAACAATGATGGTTAACATTGCGAAACATTGGGAAAGATTGCAAACAGCTTATTAGAGGCTAATATCTTCAATATGTAACCCTAGGTCCCCAAATAAAGAAAAACCATTGAAACATTTCGGTATATGAGAAGCTGCTGCTCAGAAAAAACTTAGACATGCATATTCAGAAAGAATAATTAAGAATAATTGAGCAACTAATTTTTAGCTTTATAGTTACTTAGACGATTTTAAATTAAGTACGTTACTAGTATCACCTCTACCTTCAAATCGCCACGAAACTCTCGCAAGAAACCCACAGCAAATTACGAATGTGTCTTGTGAAAGTTCCTAAGCTTAAAAATAAACGGAAATTTAATACGAAGAGAAAAACTTGCTGGAATTAAGGACAAAGTGTCATTCCCAAAACCACGAAAAAACTGTCTGTGGGTTCAAAATGCAGGTAATAGTAAGTACCAACGCCATTTTCTGTAGCATGAGCGTTCATATTCTGTGTACTTACTTTCACCGTTTTGTAGATTTTGTAGTAGAAGTAAAATATTGCTGTTGTTGTTCCATTGACGACTCCACCTGCGGTTAAAATGGCGTATGAAATGTGCTCGATTTGCCAGTTGAAAGTGCAAACAAAGAACTTTTTATGATAAGCCATCTTTCCCCATCCGTACAAAGGAGGCGTAGCTAAAAGTATTGCAATCAGCCAGACAAGAAGGCAGTAAAACCGAGCTGTTCTTTTACTGGTGAATAGCTTGCTGTACAGGGCTGGTTTCACGACTTTTATATATCGGTTCAGAGCAATGAGACCCATGTTTAGAATGGAAGCCATACCCAAGGTAAGCTGTATTGATGCGGAGACTTCACACCACTTTTCGCTAAAATTCCACCTTCCCGTGTGCATGCTCACTGCCCAAAATGGCATGTGAAGCGTTGCCATGGAGATGTCAATCACGGCCAAATTGTGAATGAAAATGATTGTGATGCTTTTGAGAGTCGAGTCTTTATGAATAACATAAACCACCAGCAAATTGCCAAGCGTGGAGGAGAGGCAGATTAGAATAGCCATGGTCACCTCGACACCAATTTCAGCAGGTGATCGACCGAGAGGATCTTGAGATGTTGACTGAGGTATGTTCACCATTTTTGTTGCACTAGGTAGCAAATGTTGTAAATGTGAAACCTAAAAAAACATGGTTGAGGTGATAAGGCTTATGACGTGTATGACATAAATGCAGTAAGTAAAAAAGGTCAGTAAAAACTTCATTTAGGCGCATTTGATCATATTCACATGCTAATATGCGCCATGTAAATATATTATTATTATTATTATTATTATTATTGTTATTACTTATGAGGGTAGCACTGTTCCGATCAAACGGACTGTGGTTTCAGTATAAGTGCATGAAAGTCATGCAACACACAAGAAATGAGCGAAATCTATTCTTCGAGCCAGATCGACGAGACTGCTTTTTCAGAGACAGCCTCTTAATTTGCCTAAGGTTTAAGCCATAACAATTGAAAATAGAATTTCAGGCTTAGATAAATGTAGCATATATATGTGTATATATTTTGTCTTAATATGAAACAAATATTTGTTACAAAAAATTGTCAATTTGGCAGTTAAGCATATCACATCTTAACTCTACCTTTATTGATTGTTTTACCTATTTTTTCAATGTGAACAGCGAAAATAAATGACTTACCTTTTCGCCAAACCAGGAAATCAAATTTGAAAACAAAATTGCTTCTTTCTGACCAGGTGTATGTGGTATCACTTGTAAAGCAGCGTTTATTTCCTTTACACATTACAGTCTCAAAAATCGACCGAATGAATTTTAACCTTAAAGTTTAGTCCGTTAAGATGTTAATAATCTCTTTAAATTCAGCACCCGCGATTTTTTTGAGCGAAATGGGACGGGTGTACACAGGCTAGCAAATATCAGTTTATGTCAATTCAATTTGGGTTTTAATAAATATAAGTTTTCAATCGCAAGAATAGATGCGACCGTTGCAATTATAGAAGTACTTAATAGTGTTAAAAAACGTTTTAATACGTCATAAACTTCTTATTAATAACTAGTTCTTAAGTCAATGCCGTAACTTAAGTACTGAATAGAGTTAAAAACGTTTTAACACGTCATAAACTTCTTATTAACAACTGGTTCTTAATTAAGTCCAAGGCTGCATCTTTAGTCCTTTGCTCTTTAACTTATTGTTAATGATTTAGCTTTCTCTTTTAACAATGTTCTATCTGATCCGTTCATACTGCCAAATGGCACCAAACTCAACTCTCTTTCTTATGCAGACGACTTAATTATTTTATCACAATCAAATCTAGGATTGCAAATTTGTCTTAACAAGCTATTTTAATACTTTTAATATTGCAACACCTGAATGCTGGAAATAAACCCTAAGAAAACCAAAAAATGATTGTTCAAAGATGCACAAAAAGATATGATCATAATGCTTTTCACATAGGCAATAAAATAATAGAAATTGTTCAAGACTATACCTATTTAGGGACCCGCATCTCATCTTCAGGAAATTTTACACTCTCGCTTGAACACCTACGGCAAAAAGCTCTTCATGCTTTCATAAGTCTAAAACGGAACACGGATTTAAATAAACTGAAACCTTCAAAGAAGACGAAGATCAGGCTATACAAAACATTGGTCAAACCAGTTCTCATGTATGGTTGCGAAACATGGAAAATGAACGAAGGTGATGCTAAGAAAATCGATGTGTTTCAGAACCGATGGCTGAGGAGGATAATGAAGATTAAATGGCAAGATAAGATTAGTAATAGAGAGCTACTGGAAAGGGCTAACGTGGAGAGGTTGAGTGAAGAGGTAAGAAGAAGGAGATGGCGATTCATTGGACACATCCTCAGACAACAACCTGACAATGACTGTGTTACAGCCCTGACATGGACCCCAGAGGGAAAGAGAAAGAGAGGCAGGCCAAAAACAACCTGGCGGCGCACAGTAGAAAGGAGAGGTCCAAAGCAGGGTGGCAGTCCTGGAGAGAGGTGCGCACTGCAGCGCAAGACAGGAATCGATGGAGAGCACATGTGGAGGCCCTATGCGCCAACTTGGCGCCAGGGGACAAGTGAAGTGAGAAGTGAAGAAACCTTCAATAGCATGTAAAATTTTCGACTCAAAGATCTTACCAATTTTAACCTACAAAAGTGAAGCTCGGGGTGCCTTTGTGAAATCAGACTTTAAGTCGTGGGACCTTTTCCAATTGAGAAAACTCACTTACAGTTCTGTAAACGATTCTTAGAAGTACATAACAAGGTATCCAATTGAAATCATGAAAAAGAAGTATATCTCGTATTGGAACCAAACCCTATAAAATTCGCAAAAACGTAGTTTTCATTACACTATTAAAAATAATTATAGCCGTTCTGTCTACCTAGATTTTAAATTAACAAGAAGAAACCCTTTTAGAAAAACATTAGTAAAACTAAGGATATAGCTGTCACAAACTTAGGATCGAAACAGGTAGATATGACAAATATCTAATATATAGATATCAACAAAATTGAAGATGAAACTCACTTTTTGTTAGTTTGCCCAAGCTATATATTCCCCTATGCGAGACATATTCTTCTTTAAAATTAAACCTAAAACCCCATTAATAGATTATTATCACATAAAAGCTTATTATCACATCTTATGAATTCCACTGACTATTTTATTAACATTTAGCTATTAAAAAATCATTTATCTCGGCATGCTTTGAATAGAGAGACAATCTCGTTACAATGATCACCACCTCGAATCGTTAAAATGAACAATTATTGTAGTTCTTTTTATTTTATTTCATGTTATGTTATTTTCTGTTTTACTAGTTATCTTAATTAATCAAATAATAAGTAATTAAATACTACTGTATTCAGATGTACATGTAGTCATGCAAATAAAGCTTGTTGTTGCTTTGGTTCGTTTATTCATATATAAGTTCTGAGATTTGCTCATTACAAGTGCTTCGAATAAAAATCGTCTCTCTTTGATGAGAAGCAATCCTATTGGTAATAGGTCTTTCGCACTAGTGAAAAAATTGTATGACCAATCACAAGCCCGATACGATTTTTTTCACTAGTGAAAAAAAACCGTATCGATTTTCCCTCCATTTGAATTGGTAGTCTGACTTGTCGTTATAAATTCTTACTTGGCTTTACCGACGGATTTTGGAGAATTCTCTAAATGTCGAGAGTAGAACTCAAGTTACAACGAAAACTCTCAACAGGGAATGTAGAAACTGGGCCAAATATTAAGAACCGAAGCGGCAAAATGCCTGGCAGCAATTTTGAAAAAAACATGCACAACATTCGTCCGACGAACGTTAAGCGAAGTGTCTTCTCAAACCTTTCGTGGCGGATTGAAATCGCTTCGGAAGAGCGACGAAGGAACGTTTCTTGTCAGCTAGCTTCAGGTAAGACTTCGTAGACTTTCTGTGAATAGATGTTTATTGCCTTCATTAATATCGATTTTTTTTTTTACAGAAAGTCAAAAACTCAAACGAGTTCAACTTTGATTTTTTCATTCATTCAGCTGCTCGGCTGCGAAAAACATTGTTAGATAGTGATTTTCGTGCTGTGTTGTAAACAAAATTAATCTTTATTTCTAATTTACAGTAATCCAATAGTCTAATCGCATTTCTATTTGCTCTGTAGATTAATAATAAGAATAAAGAATTAAACTTGCAAAATTCTTTGCAGTTAAGCTGAGTTAAGCCGAATGTTTATATAATGAACAATTTTCTCTTTTCGACCCCGCGACGGCGATGTTAATGTTTGCACTCAAGTTTATAATATGTCAGTATTCATATAATAAACAATTTACTTTATGCTAGTTCGCTTGTACGATTTTTATTCACTCGCTGTGAAAAGCAACGAACTCACTCGCCAGCTGACTCGCTCGCTGCGCTCGCTCCTTCCTTCTGTTACAGTAAAAACCCGCGAGTAAGAACCTAACATTTAAGAACCTGTTAGGCTAAAATTTGCAAATAAGATACCATTTTTATAAGAACATATTTAGCCTAAAATTTGAAAACAGGTTCTTATTTTCTAAAATTTATTAAATATGTTCACTTCTGGGAAAAATATAATAAGTCAACATTATGGATCATCTTTTGGAGATACGTAACCTAGAAAAGGCCGAATACCACTAAAATCTCTATTAAACGACATTAAAAAATTTTCCTCGGAAATTAAGAACCTTTTAAGAACCGAATTAGCCTAAATTTGTGTTAATAACCATTTTTGTAAGAACCTGTTTAGGCTAATCTGAAAAACAATAGGTTCTTACTCGCGGGTTTTTACTGTATTCTTCACAACTCGTGAAAAAAGTAAGTCCGCAATGCGTACATGTGCGGCTTACAAGTCTACTTGTTGCATGTAATAGACCATATTCACGATAGCCGCCATGATGGTTTTCATATTATAATGCAATTTAGCCACATTGTCCGCCAGGGGGGCAAACATTGAAATGATGCCTTTTCTCGGAAAATCGGCTCGTCGAAGAAGTGAACTATCTGCTTCAAAATCACATTTGAGAGGCAAGCTATGGAATAATGATTTCATGATTAAGGTTAGTTTGAAAACGTTGTTCGATGACTTAACTTGTTAACTACGCAAGCTGTATTCTTTTTATGAAAGCGTACGAATTGCGTAAAACTTAGAATATTTTTACCATGATACTTGGAACAAAGCATGGTATGAATAAAATTTTCAAACATATTGTGAACATGATGTGAAGTTAAAATATTGCAACCATAAGTGATGTTTATTTAAGCTACGCCTACGGTTTCGACTTGTATTGTTATTGGACATTCTACAGCTGTTCTTGATCCATTTCCTGTACAATTTCGATTTGCATTTTCGTTACCATAACCACCGCAGCTTAATGCCTTTTTAAAGGCCAGTTTGAACTGCGGGTTCATGATTCCGTAGATAACGGGATTTGCCAAGCTACTCGAAAACATCAGGTAGATAACTGCCGTATAGACCTCCCACGGAATAACACCCCCAGCGGTTTCGATAATAACAACTATCGATACCGGACCCCATGTCATCAGAAAGACACAAACCACGGTAAAAGTAGTCTTCAATAGTTTTATGTCAGTGCAGTGGAAATTTGAAACACCGACGCCATTTTCTGCAGCATGAGCGTTCATATTCTGTGTACTTATTTTCACCGTTTTGTAGATTTTGTAGTAGAAGTAAAATATTGCGGTTGTGGTCCCATTAACGACTCCGCCTGCGGTTAATATGGCGTATGAAATGTGCTCGATTTGCCAGTTGAAAGTGCAAACGAAGAACTTCTTGTGATAAGCCATCTTTCCCCATCCGTACAACGGCGGCGTAGCCAAAAGTATTGCAATCAGCCAGACAAGAAGGCAGTAAAACCGAGCCGCTCTTTTACTGGCGAATACTTTGCTGTACAGGGCTGGTTTCACGACTTTTATATATCGGTTCAGAGCAATTAGGCCCATGTTTAGAATGGAGGCCGTACCCATGGTGAACTGTATTGATGCGGAGACTTCACACCACTTTTGGCTAAAATACCACGTTCCCGTGTACATGCTAACTACCCAGAACGGCATGTGAAGCGTTGCCATGGAGATGTCAGTCAGTGCCAAATTGTGAATGAAAATGTTCGTGATGCTCTTGAGCCTGGAGTCTTTATAAATAACATAAACCACCAGCAAATTGCCAAGCGTGGAAGTGAGGCAGATTAGAATAGCCATGGTTACCTCGACACCAATTTCAGCAAGTGAGCGACCGAGAGGATCTTGAGATGCTGATTGAGGTGTGTTCACCATTTTTGTTGCACTAGTTGGGAAAGGTTTGAAGATTGAAAACCTAATAAGGAACAACAAAACCAAACTTTATGGTTGTGGTGATCTATAAGGCTCGTTCACACTTATAAGACAAACGCACACGCACTGAACCTAAAAGCAAATAGATAAGTACGCAAGCGTCAATTGTTCATTAGAGAAAGCGTAGCTAATTTGGTATCCATGACAACCAAAGCCAAACATTCTTGCCAAGGCCTTCTGGGAAAACTTCGCAAAAACGCCACGGTTACGATAGACTACTTGCCACTCGAGAGAGACAAAACCACCACAAAAGCCGTCTTTAAGAGTTTCGCCTAAACACCTTAACAAGACTAAACCAGTTTAAACGCACATCATTTGCACCGACACTACTAAATCGTAGTTCATTTAGGGTGCAAACTGTTTCACGTTTTGTCGTGAGGTGTCGCTTAAACTCGAAATTACATTGTAACGTGAGCTTCGCGTGGCTTTTCGGCAGTGTCTTCGTTGTTCCTCGTTGGCTCTGCAGCCGGGCAAGTTATTGTATAGCATAGAAATATGATTAGCGTGAGAAACGATATCACAATAAAACACTCGCTCTTAAATCTTGATTTCTAGAAACACAAAATACTGTTTTTAAACTCCAACACCGAAATGCTTTCGCTTCATAGCGAATGCAAGTTAAAGTTTGACATACATTCCTGAAAGCACCGTTAATAGGATAACCTGAATAGCTTAAGAACCCACAAAAATCTGGATTGAAGCCAATTTCTTGATGAAGTTATAAGACAGTTTTTACCTTTTTAATCTTTTATTCGTCTAACGTTTACCAAGACTTAAGCGCTAAAAGTAAATGCAACAAATTAGGGAATGATCTATAAATATTTCTTAACCTTTTTTGTGCTGCAGATCTTCAGAATGAATCTTTCAGAATGGAATACACATAAAACGTATCAGTTCAACTTACCTATTCCAGACGTTATTGTGTAACCAGAAAAGATCCTTTTGGCATTGTTACCTATATTTGTTTGAAGCATTTAATCAGTCTATCCAGAATATGGATTACAATTTTAATTCCCGCAGGAAAACAAATTGCTTCGGTACAGGTGTCAAAGTTAACTCTGATTAGCTTTGGGTGACTTTTTCCCCCTCCCGCTGATGTTTCAATGGCTTTTTTCGACAAATTTTAGCGAAGCCTCAATTTTAAATTTGTTACAAGTCATAGAATTTCTCAACGGATATTGGTAGAATTAAACAGGCTGTTTCTGGTGTTTAAAGCATCTACCTTATCTTCAGTGCAGAAAAAAGCCCGACTCATGTTAGGAGTCAGGTATTAACCCAAATAACTTTACAACTTCATCATAAACCGGCCATGTTACTTTCTGAAAGACTTGGAGATGTTGCCACTTCTGGTCCATATAAAACTACACATATCTGTTGTACATATAATCGTTTCTGGTTTGACTATATTTTAAAACCAAATGAAGTACTTGGCAATACATCGTGAGGGTTTTAATTATTTATTACACACTATAAATCATTTTTACGCAATATGAAATCAATTTCAGTTTCCTTGGAAATAAATCAATTGCTTTATTTATCGTATTCTTTCACTTTGTGTGTTTTCCTATCAATTTAGTTCAGGGAAGCTGGAGAAACGGAATTACATGAAAGAATATAATTATCACTGAATCAAATTCAAAATCAGCCTCAAATTCAACTTTAAGGAAACAAAGAACTTTCTTGCTGAGTATTTATTCATTATAATACTGCAAAAGAGCAAAAACCACACTTTAGGAGTGTGGTTTTAATTTAATCCGGATGTAAACTTTAGCGAAAAGGTAATTGGAATCGAAAATTATTTAAGCTCCCGGGACCATCGTATACTAAGATTAATTGGGCTCAATTTCCGAGGTTCTCTCTTATGCGGTCGTCATGTGGACTCATTGATCGCATGTATCTTTAGTAAACTTCCCGTTAACAACAAACCACCAACTGAAGTCTCTTCAATTCAAAGACAGCTGTGTCTTGTCCAAAAATTGTTGACGTTTTTCCCTCAGAACAACCAATGCGGCTTGTTTTATGCCTTTTTTGCGACTTGCGACTCCTTAAGCCATTGCATTTATTTTACAGTCTGATGGTTAAGGGGGCAATATACCTGAATTTGAATGAAATTTTAAGAGGTTTAGAGAAGGGATTGAAGAACGAATTAAAAAATTGAAACACCACCAGACAGTTGACCCCACACAAGAGCACTACAGGTTGTCAGGGGACTGCCTGGTGTCCGTCTACCAATTTTAAACTTAAAAGTTTTTATTTTAAAAACACAATAAATCTCCAATATTTCTTATTTCTCTAAATTTAACTAATTCTTTGCGAAAAAACCATCTTCTCCGAACATCCCCCAAAATCAACAAAAAAGTACCAAACTGTATGCGATATTGAGAGCGTTTTTGGATTCCTTGAAACGCGAACGAAATATTTCCGTTAAACCAGTGTTAAGCTGTGAAAAAGCGACCTTCATGTAGCAGCTCTGGCAAAGTCCTCACATGAATGGCTCTCCACCCTTCGAATGCCCCTAGTCCCCAAAACAATAGCAACTGCAACACTAGAAGACCAGTAGAATTACAAGCTTATGAGAGCTGCATGCTACACTACCGTGATAGATATCTTTCGATAATCGCGCGCTTAATTTTTTTTCCTTACGAGTGACTGGTGTCATAGATCTACAAAGTGTTATGCGTAGTAACTCTGATTGCTTGTTACTTTCGCGCGAAAATTAAAACCGATCAACACCCAATCACCTCAGAGACTCGCATAAAACTTTGTAGAGCTACGTCATCGGTATGGTTTTTTTCTTTTTTGGGGGGGAGGGGGAAGGGGGAGGGGGGGGGGGGGTCGGATCTTGGTCGTTTGCCACTCGAGCAGAGAAGGAGTAAAGGCGAGAAAAGAAAACATCTTTAATTTTTCTGAGAATATAGCGTATGACTGTGAGTTGTTTGGCAAACGTTTACAGATATATACACACTGGATATGTTGAAAACTGTTAAAAAAAACACAGGAAATACCCTAGAGTGTAAATTAAAGATGGGCATACATCTGAATCATGATGCGTATAAACGAAGGGGATTTCCTCTACTTTGCAAAGTGAGCACAAACTTACTTAAAAAATTGTTAATACATATTTTATTGTTTTCTTGAAATCACAAGAGCGATGTTCGCACTGGTCTTTCACACTGCAGTACTTTGGTTATAAACCCAAGCTATTATAATTAGAGAGATTAAGCATGGCGATTATTTTTCCCGCGAACGGAAAAAATTCAACTTCTGCCGTCTGCCGTTTGGCGTTCGTACGCGGAAATTAGTAGTTTTACATTTGTCGTGAATGTGGGATTTTTTCCCTATTTTTATGAGGGATTTATTTTTGAATTCGACAAAAGGGTAACAAAATGAAAGGCTTGCTCGCGTTTGCCGTTTGCCGCATAACGTCATGCTTAATCTCTCTATCAACTGTTTAGCATAACCCAGTTAGCAGGTAAACTCTCAATTTGATTGGCTTCGCTTGGGCGGTCTAATTTTTCGATAGACTGCTTTTGGAGTGTGCGCAAGTGAATTCGCCGAAAATCACAAACCAAAATTTAAATAACGCATTTTCACTGAACATTTCGTAGAATGGATCGGTGTCTGGGTTATCAGTTCGGCGGATAACCAGAACTGGATATATGATTTCCTGTGTTCTGATTGGCTCATTCACCGACCAAAACATTGTTCAGACCGCGAAAGGACTAAGTTCCAGTAGGACGCTGAGCAAATATGGCGTCGGTCCCCGAGTCTTCCATGAACGAGCTGAACGTATATAATAAGCTCGAATGGTATAAGTAGAATCCCGATTAACCCACGTTTTCTTGAACCTCGAGCTCCGCATATCTTGCATATCTCTTATATCCTTGGATGTATGTTACTTGTGGATTTACGCTTCAATTTAACGCACGCTTTCTCGAATCAATTTTCGTTTCCTCTGAAGTTCGGTAACTAAAGATTCCACGGCACTGCGCTGTACTTATCATTATAAAGGATTTTTGCACAAGATGTCGTTCTCAAGGCTGACAGCCAAAGCATCATAAACGAAAGAAAGATGCTTCGGCCATAATATGTCTAATGCAGCTGAATATAATTTTTCATCAGGCTATTATGACAGTTGAAGTATTGTAGTACACGTTTTAAAGAGAGATCCACGTTGCGCCCGAAATGAGAGTCTGCTCGCAGGCTAAATCACTTAGCACAGATTTTTAAGATGGGATCGTTTCTGTGTCACATGCAATGTTTCAGTGAATAATAAAAACATTTAGTCTTCGAAAATGTTGCAGGTACATGAATGTTCAAAAGTTCTAATACTTTGTTCAGGATTATCCTGATAACAATATTCTTTGAGGTAAAAAATGTAATTAATTATTATTCGTTTCTAAAAATTGACTGCCACTACAGCTTTCAATTCCGGTACAGAATTCAGATTTTAACTAACCCATGTTAGGTATCTTTCTTTGCTGCTGCCTCAGACACTTCATTCACTTTCTGTTTATACTCAAAAGTTTGCAGTGTTTGTATTTTGTGTGCAAGCAGGCCGTTGAAATGAACATTTACAGTAACTTGATTATAGCATTCAACATCACTCATTCAAAAGTTATTTTACTATGTTTATTGATCATATCATAACTTCCTTTTTCTGTTACAGCTTTCTTGCCATAACCTGCAAAAAATAAGATTTAGCAAATTGTATTAGTGCAATGAGACTCTGCAGCTCAACTCATATAATTATTCCATCCTTTTACATATACTAGCTATCACTGGGAAGTGAAAATGATTCTGTCAGCATTTGCATACTGTTGAACTGTGGATTTTAGCTAGATCAAGATTCCCAAACAATATTCTACCATTTCTCTCAATCTCCACAGCCACTAAAATTTTACAATATGATGCCAAGGTCTGAATTGAAAAGATGATAGCCCCATTTGTTGAATTGTGCATTCACTGTATTGTATGGTGCTTTACCATGTGAACATTCCCCCATTATTGGACAGCAAGAAATAGCTAAATTTGGTGGAAAAGGTTTGTTGACATATATACCATGGGTGATGATACAGAGAAAACAAGATTTGTCAAAACAGCACATGTACTAGGCTAGCCCAGATTCTCCCCATACCCCAATCATGTCCACCTTAATTACCAGGTGGCTAGTTTCACTTTTAATCTTGTTTTTCATCCAAGTCATCCATAAGCAATATTTAAGTAAATAACCTGATACTACAAAAATACTAGAAATAAAATCAAAGTTGATATGAGTCAAATAAGTCAATGAGCCATGAGTGCATGATTCAAATAATAATAGAAGGTAAAGCCTGTTGTCGAGCCTAGTGGCTCATCAAGGCCAGAGCTTATCCTGATTTCTGTAGCATTAAGTGGCTAGGCGTATTTCTACTACCCCTGGACAAGATGGTAACCCATCACAGGGCTACCCCTGACTGTAAATTCACTAGTGTCCATTTATACATATGGGTGGGGGAGAGACGTTCCTTGCCCAAGAACACAACGCAGTGCCCTCGCCGGGTCTGAAACCCAGACTGCTCAATCACTGCACCTCCCACAAATAATAAATTATATAACAGATGTTAATTCAAAAATAGCCGGTGCAACCATTACTTACAAATAAAAGCTAACCAAGAGCAAATTGGAGTGCTTCTGATGTAATTTGTATCCAGGCAAAATTATTGTGGTTCAATAGGTTATAACTACCTTTGTGTGAAAAACACTTTAATTGTCTCATTTATTTAGACTCATTTGACTCACAAAACAGGGAACCACAGTTAATGCTACAGCCTGACCAGAATGACCAGACCCATGTCAAAAAGACAAAATTGCAAACTGGATGCACACAAAAACACCAGCTATAACTGGAGTTTCTTAATTTTTACACAGAGCTGTTTTATTTGTGGCTGTGCTGTTATGTGACAAACAAGATGAATAAATTATTTGTATTGTTTTTAGCCAAGTATACTGTTGTTGTTACCCTTGGGTCTGATCAGGTCTGATACAAATTAAGACAGTACTTACCCTTTAATGCAGTTGACTGATAGCAGTTATGTTGAGCAGGCTTTAGTAAACTCAAACTAGTTTTACACTAGCAAATTATAGCAGTCCCCATCTTTGGCATGTAGCTTTCAGTTGAACACTTTCAATCCTTTTGTTATCTTTTCCACATGCCCTCATCATCCTCATTCACAAAACTTGGCCAATACAACTTGCAAATTTTATGTTGTTTCTTGATATAATAAATGTACTTTTCCATTGCCCTGATGGGGAATAAGAATAAATACAGCTTCAAATCGGGTCCACAGCATGGTATGTGTGATCGGTCAACGGGAAACGCATCTGGCGAACTACATAATTGCATCTTCGAAAGCCTTGGAACAAGCGATGCAGTCATGGAACAACACGAAAATAACACCATGTAAAAGCAAATTTCATACACATTTACGACATATTTTTTTTCACAGAGGACAAAAAATGCTACATACCTGAATTTTCCATTTATGTGGCGTCCTGTCGCGTCGAAAACAGAGCAAAAATGGCACAAAATGGTACGGTTTCGGCCTCGCAACTCGTGAAAACTTCGCAAAACGCCATTTTCTTCTCCACTCAACAAATCTCTATTGTTCTATTGTAGTGTGTGCAAAGCCTTGTGGGAAAAGGCCGCGTTTTGGCCACAAAAAGAGCTCAGAAAAGAGTATGTATAGTGCGCCTAGCTTCGGCGGCCATATTGCCATTCCTGGTGACGTCACCAGATATCCAGTTCTGGTTATCCGCCGCACTGGGTTATGCTAAAACAATTAGACGGCTCGCTCTCAGTTTCTATCGCCCGGCCTTCGCCAACTATCAGCCGAACAGAAACCTCGAGCTTGCCGCCTACCTTATTATAAGAAATTAACGCTTGTGTTAACAAATTAAGGTATTTGAAATTAACGCGAATTGAAGGAAAAATTACTTCCCAGTAAAAGAAATAAATGCGAAAGAGGGAGAAACATTTCAAAATGAAGGGAATTAACGCGACGAACACGATGAAAAAAAGAACTTGTTGAGACAACAGGAACAAGTTTACTTTAACACAAAGGAATCTGACCGCCTCCAGCTAGTGTTCTTCACAGTTTTAGTGATACCGGCGGATTTCCATCCTGATGAAATTATGCCTTTTCCTTAGAATCAAGACGTCTGGACTGTATCGAGAAATTGGGGCCAAAATAATGAAAATTAAGGTCATGGAAATCAACGCTCTATTTAATTAACGGCGAGGAAATTAACCTAAATAAAAATTAGCGCGACTTAAATTACCGCGAATTTTTGAAATTCGCGTTAATTTCATGAAGCGTTAATTTCCTATAATAAGGAAGTTATCAATTGTGCTTCAGTTATGAAGGTCACGCAGGACCTGAAAAAGTTGCAAGAACGGTAATGTTTGGGTCTTCAGCGCCCCTTTTCTTAAACAACGCCTTGAAAGCTGGTTTGAACTGAGGATTAAGAATTCCATACACTACAGGATTCAAGCAACAAGTTAGAAATACGAGATAACTCGATATCAATAAAGGCATGTCTAGACCCTGTCTTCCAGCAGATAGCAGGAGAACCAGGAGTGCTTTAGGAAACCAACACAGGACTACCACGCAAGCTATACCAACTGTCGTGTGAATACACATGTTTTCCGCGTTGTGCGCGTTCTGACACGCGGCTCGATTTGCTCGCGTGCAAATCTGAATCCTATTTCGCCGTACAGTGTTGTAAATTTTAAAGTAACACCAGCAGATTATGTAAGGTGAAGGCTGTGTGGCTACTAGGAAGATCATGTAGGAGAGATTAAGCCCGTCGAATGACCACTCAAACGTACAAAGAGTGGATTGTGGATAATACCGGTACCTCCCCCAGCCGTATAGTGGAGGACTGCAGATGATAAGCGGTACAATCCAACATAGAGCAACTAAGATTCTTGGTCTGTTCTTCTTTGCAAAGAAAATGCTGTTATACAACTGCGGTTTAACGACCTTGAAGTATCTGCTGAGAGCTATGAGCAATAGGGAATATAAAGTTGCGTTGGCCATAGCGAAGAATAGGTATCCCGAAATACTGCAGATGACATTGCCAAAGATCCAATGTCCTTTCACCAGGCTTGTGATCCATAAAGGCATTATAAGCAGTGTTTCGGCCATGTCGACGAGGCATAAGTTTGCAATAATCTTATTTGTGAATGTTTTGAGGCTGGAGTTCGTTTGAATCGCATAGAGGACGATGGAATTGGCAAGTATCGAGGACAAAAAGATTAGAATAGCTCCGAATGACTCGAAAACAATTTCCACATTACTTCGTCCTAACGGATCCCCGTCGAACGATGAATTGTGAAATTCTTGGTCTCTCATTGCGGAAATTTAACGTTTAGTTCCTGCAAAAAAAAAATAACAAAAGGCCAGTATTAGCTAAAACATAATAAGAAGTAGAATGTTTATCCAACGAAATGTAAAGATTCTACGAACGTTTGTCCGAACGAATTCTCTTAGAAGCAAGCCATGTCGTGCTTTCTGCTAGATGTCGTACTGGAGTCGAACTTTGAAAAATGCTGGATTGACGATTGCAAAACTTGAAACTCCGACAGATTAAAAGGAAGGAAGTTGACGCCTTCTCCGTTTAGTGGTCAGTATTGGACCTTAACCTAAATACCCGCTAATTGAATGAGAAAAAGAAAACGGCGAAGACGGTGTGTTTATCTTGCTACAGTTGAGTGAAATTTAAGGGAAGCTTGCATGACAATGAACACGTTCAAAAACACTCAACAAACCCGTACTGCGGATTCATGCATGATGAATTTTTCCGGGTTAAATTTGTTATAATTCATAAAACTAAGGAAAACATGATATTGAACACGTTGTGAAACACAACTGATAAATTTAACAACAACATACCGGTATTGCGGAATGAATTTTTCCAGGTCAGTGAATGTTTTGTAATTTCTTCGATTTTTTAACAGGTCCACAAAAGATAAATTCTCCGCCTGCAAAAGTATTCCTCAAAAATTAGCTCCATTCTCGAACTTACGTGCAGCAGAGAAGAAAGCTGAGTAATTAAGTGAATTTTCTAGTATGTCTTCCTTTATGCAAAAACGATCCTTTATTCAAACCACACAGCTATAAATAAAATATTTAACGAACTGTCGAAAAAGGGATTTGTTCGGCAGTTTAATGTTAGAACTGAATGGATCACACGAAATGACTCCATTTTAAGTCGCTTTTATTTTCTGATGTCGCATTAAATCGTAGAAATTTATGTCAATTTGTCTATTGTTAAAAAAATATATATATTCTTTTCCTCTGTGTTTCTATATCCTATATTGTAATCGCTGGCTTATGGAAGAATAAACGCATTGATTACCTACCGAGCGATTACTGCTATGAAATTCCATCTAACACATTGCTTTTAGATTATTTGAAAGAAAAATGATTAATGATGCCACCTTTTGTATTTCGCGAAAAAAAGGGTTCACTGGCTTACGTTTTACAAAACCAACTGTTATTATTGTTAAATGCACTGTTAGATGAACGAACTTAATTGTACAGGGAAAATATCATTCTTTCGAAATCGCATAAATAAGAAACCGCAAAACCCCAAATCACCAATCCTCTCAATTAAACTCTGGTAGAATTTTCATTTTCATGAATTTGCCGCCCGCTCTTTCGACCGAATGTCCGCATGGTCTTCCCTAGGAAAATGCGGGCTCGTATTTCCCAGCATGCACCATTGGTGATTACAGCTGAAAACTGATTGTAATTTTCCGCTTAATCTTTTTCAGGAGTTGGATCTCAGTGTCACAGCTAAATTCTGGGTTATGCATATTTGCGTTCGCAAACTTACAAAGCAGTATGTTGGCAAACTCTGAAGTCTGGTTCTCATATCACCCCGATCGTTTCTATCGCCTTTGGCATTTCAAAAAGTTTTCTTGCGATCTGGGCGATTATATAAAATATTACTCAGACGATCGCTAACGTCTGTGGCGATCGGGGCGATCACGATCGTTTGTAACGCCCGTGTTCTATCCTTCTAGCTTCTCTTTCCCTTAATTCTTCGCCTTAAAACTGGAATAACTGAGAAGATAGGAGGCCACGAGTTTCGCTCTATCATTGAAGGTTGTCATTGTGTTGGATTTAGGGCTAAAATGATTGTTTTTCGTAGGTCTTCGCTCATACCAGGCGATCGGGACGATCATATGAGAACCCCCGATCGCTTCCAATCGTCTACGATCGTTTCAGTACTTGCAAACGATCGATGCAATAGAAGCGATAGGGGCGATTATATGAGAACCAGGCTTAAGCGACTCAATGTTACTGTAATTTTTAAAATGAGAAGAGAAGTTTGATCAAGACATTGTTTATAATTAAAAAAAACATGTATTTATCAGTTCCTACCACCACAGGGTTTACTTCAACAACAACAACCATCATATTCGTGTTATTTTAATGAATGTAAAACGATTCAGTTTTTCGCAGTGCGGTACAGCGAAAAACAGGTCTGGCCAAGGCTAAGAGTTTTAATCTTTCATGAAGCTAAAACAAACTGAATGCTATTCATAATATATGATGTTTCACATATAGATATGATCGAGTTATTGTCATTTAAACATATTGGAACAAAAAAAAATATAGATTAAGGCATAGAAGTTGTCAACTTAAAAGGACACATTGTTTCAATCCATGCAATTACTGTATAGACATTATACCACTATTCGGCGTCAAGCATATTTAACGAACTGTGACATTGGCTAAAAAACCCTCGGGTAGGGAAAATTCAAAATACACCAATGTTTTTAATTAATAACAAGTCTTTTTCGTGTTCAAACATCAATTTACAAAACCATGGCAATTTACCTCTCTATAAATACCATCTTTCGTGGCGTAATTAAAATCATCTGTTCGTAAGGTTTGTTTTTATTTTTAAAGTACATCCACAATTTAGTTTACTTTTTGTAAAAGCTTTGGTGTTTTTGCTCAGTGCGGGGTAGAAAACAAGTACAATGAATTAGTTTTTTTCAGTGTAACCATTTTAAAACCGGCAAAAAAAAAAAGAACTGATGGGAAAAGAAAATTAATTAACGGACATATCGTCTCGCCAAAAAGAGATTTCCATAACGTTTCTTTACATTAGCAAAGAAAACTTATATTTCTAATGGCTTCCATTCTATTAAAACTCACGTTGTGAATAAACATTGAGATATATAGCCGACTTTAATCTGAATAAAGCGCTTTTTTGCTTAATTGCTGTATGTTCCTTTATGCGCGCACTAGTGAAAATAAAACAAAACCTAGTCTATTTTTAAGTCATCTAAGCACTTATACTACCTTCTTCTAACAAATTATTAGGAAAAGTACTTTTATTAACAGAATAATAATGTATGCTTGCATGGTTTTCAGAATCTTAATTTCAAAACTGGAACTATTAAATGGTCGTGTTTGTATAGTCATGTGTAATTTTTCCTTTCAAGTTGAATAAATTAAGAATGGAAACCGGCGAAATGCATCTAAGTAGGAAAAATATGCGGAAAAAACTTCAGTAAGACTTCGGAGGGTTTCAAGCCCTGGTGTAAATGCTCCACCGCTGAGCGCATACGGAGATGTTAATTTATAGATACATTGTACAATAAATGAAATCTTGTCCGGCTCAATCCAACTCACAGTTGCTGCTGCTTTAACAGTATGAGTCAGCGTCTCAGTTTTAGTATTCAGTACGTCATACGTTTCTACATATATTGCAATGACCGACCTTGACATCTTGAACATGGAACCTTTAACTCTATATCGACTATATCTGTATTTTAGCTAAAGAATCTTCTTGTTTAGAAGCGAGTCTATCTTGAGAAACGTATACTGTTTTTGCTAATGTTTAAATAAAATTTGGTTTGTAGTTTATAAAAATACATAATAAAGAAAGAGGGTTTATCTCAACGAATGAAAGAGAATAGACTAACCGAGAGAGTTTTCTGTATGCGTTGCTTCTCCTGAAAGGTTCTGCGTCAAATTTCATAAATTGGAATCTGTTTTTCTGGCGAAAAGTTCCTGCTTGTCTAAGCTTCTAGGTTTTAGCCTTAAGGTCGCATGTTGTTTTCCTTTCAAAGTCACCAGGGAACTGAACGACCTTTGGTATTCCGTGACCGTTTCCAGTAAACCAAATGCTTAAAACAAATCCCATTTGTTTATACGAATCTACTAAAATTAAATTCAAAACCACAGTGTATATGGGGAAACAAATTAATTGGGAAGAATACTTGCGATGTAAAAATGGTTCACATAGCAGCATGATGTCGCATTTAATAGCTGAGTGTTCGTCTAAAGAGCTATGGGTTCTTAGCTTACCTGTTTCGTTGTTAAACAAAAGTCCACACTAGTTGCTCGAGGCGATAAACGTGTTCTTTGCTTTGCAAAGCCGCCTGGTAAACTTCTAAATGCGGAAAGACAAATTGACCATCGCCCATGTGAAATTTCTGGTCGCTAAGGCTTGTTTACTTAACATGAGTCCGTCTAAAATATACAGATCGATTACTGTCTTGCCTTAATTATTCATAACATACAAATATGCTCTTCCATAACAATCAATTTTCGTTCAAGGTAGGAAATTTAAGTAGAAAGAAGTAAATGAATTTCACAACACATGGGAATTAAAATCGGAAAGTTAAAAGTTATTCGGTGTGAATGTTAGAGAGCGGTGTCTAAGGGCAAATTGGAACATGCCACCAGCAGATTGAGTCACCTGTTTTGTTAAGTAAATATAATGCAAAATTTGGCTCAAATGTGAGAAAGAAAGTAAATAAACCATAGGTCTCTCTCGGGTCTTTAATTACTTAAATTTTCTATGTATTTCTGTAATTTGACTGCCCTGTCACTAAGGGTAATTGTACACCACAAAGAAAACGAAGTTGGAAAGGGACAGAAAGTACATACTAAAATCATATGTTTCCGGTGGAATTACTGATATAAAAAGATCATTTCTCATGTTTTTCTTCTACGCACTACATTATTACATCTTTAATCACCATTGCTGATTGTTGTGGCTTTCTAGATAAAAGAAAAAGGTGTCGAATATTGCAGTATTTTTTGGTGTTGTTCTGCATTATTCAGTAAGTCGACCTCTCATATTTGGTCGCAAAATTTAATTATTTTTTGTTTACATACGCTCTCATTTTCGCACAGGGACGATCAGTTCGCCAGTACAAGACTTCCGTTCAGATAATTTTTTGTAGGTAGAACATATCATATCCGTGGCACTCATCTGGGACTGTTTCTTTAAATAATTTGCCTTATTAGATGATGTCTCGCTTTAGAAATTATTCATGGTGGGTACCATTGAATTGTGAATATGAATATTCGTCAGTATCAAAATAAATATTCTCTTTAAGTGTCTTTGTACATTCATATAGTATTAGATGGGAGAAGTAGATTATCGATCAAGACAATTTCCCTTGAAGTGATCTATTCCTAAAATCTCATAAACTGAAGTCTTAATTTAGGTAAACAAGTTGAGAGGAAAATGAAGTTTGATCCATTTTGAAGCTAGCATGAAATGACCTACTGGTAATCTCACCCCGAAATATCCAAGTTTATTTAGAAGTTCATACTTTCTTAAGATTTCTGAGTATAATTTTTTTATTCGGTGCATTACACTTTTAACAATGATCAATAATTTAATATCTCCCCAAAATGAGAATATCAAACTATATGGAGATCAGCAAGATGCACTTATTCTTTAAAAGCATAGCTAAGCTTAGGTAAATAATAGCTGGTCAAAGAGAGACAACTGAAATAAGATATGTATTTAAGGCTGGTTCTCATATGATCGCCCCGATCGTCTCTGACGATTCTGTCGTTTGCATCTGGGCGATCGTAGGCGATCGAAGCGATTGGAAGCGATCAGGGGGTTCTCATTGATCGCCCCGATCGTCTGGTATATTCAAAATAGGGTTAATCAACCAAGATAAAATTCATGATCTTTTCTTTGTTCCCGCATTGAATATTCATTTATTCCGATCGACGCACGTTTGTTTTTCCAAAACTCCGATTCGCTTATGGCGCCTTCGATGCAAAGGCAAATCGTGGCCTCCAATCTTCTCATTATTGCCGTTTTACGGCGAAGAAGCAAAGGGAGACCAAACGGAAACGTAGTTCTGGGTAATACTGTGCACCTGGGACAGTTTGGATCGCCTCGATCGTCTCCCTCTGTGGCAGTAGTTCTCATATAATCGTTCGCGATCGCCGCAGTCTGTGACCGTCTGCGACCGATCGCCCGGATAGAACACGGGCGATCGAAGCGATCGCGATCGCCCCGATCGTCGCAGACGTCTCTGTAATGTTCTCATATGATCGCCCCGATCGCAAGCAAACTTTTTGAAGCGACAGAGGCGACAGAGACGATCGGGGCGATCATATGAGAACCAGCCTTTAGTACTGATATCCTAGATGTAATCGTACCATAGTTCACGGCTAGATTAGTGCTTAGCTCTACAGATAATCTGAGCCTTACTTTTCGATACTTAGTCATTCAGACGCCTGTTATAAATAAATTACGAGTATTTCTAAAAAATGACCGTTAAGAAGAATAGAAGTTTTGATAAAAATACAAAATGTTTTGCAAATACGAAGACGTTTTTCAAATTGTGTGAAAAGGTTTCACTAATTGATGATTGAGAGAAAAAAACAATCAACGAAGGCATCTTTAAGAACTTACTTATATTGAAGAAATACATGACGTATAACAAATGCTTAAAATGCTTTCGAACCATGCCAGCAAATTGAAGTACTTGCTTTATATCAAGACTACAAATTCAAAGGTTTTACGTCTAAATTACGAATAAACTTTTGAATTATTTAATATCCCATATTCTCGTATTTAGAATTAATTTTTCATTACAAACAATGTTTCACCGGTTAATTCCATATCTGACGGATGTCAGACTAAAATAAGAAGTCTTAAAAAATGTAATAAAAATACATTAACTACACCTAGTCATTAATTATAAATAAAAGCGACAGACAACTCCTCTATTTAAAATTCCATTTTGAATGTGCTAATTTTGTTCAATTTAAAAAGATCTAAAACTTCAAGACGCTTCGTTAACTAGGGAGCGATGAAAATTTTGTTATTCTGTACAGAGCTAAATGTCCAATTTTTTCTCACTCAGCTCATTTCGCGCGAGAGGATAGTTCGAGATAGTGCTTCAATTCGCACCTTGTGAAAAGATTGAAGAGTACAAAGCCCGATTGTTTTTCAGCTAATACTTACAGTTCGTTTACTACCCAACAAGTTGATCCCTCCGCCTGTCTCTTAGCTCTTCAATGCGAGAAAAGTAGAGTATTTAAACAGTGTGCGCGTTTACTCACCAACGTATGTCAGTATACAATCGTATCGTTTTCACATCCAACGAGCAAAGTTTCTAAAACAATCGAAAGCTGCTCGCCTCATCCACATCTTAAATAGCCATTTCAGAATTAAGATAATGTAAAACAGTTAGTTTCTAATTAAGAAACACCATCGACGGGACGCAAAAACTACCCTGGCGTGCGATCTCCATCAAATTAAAAAAGTGTCTTCAATTTCTGAGGATTAGATTTGTTATATTAGTTTATACGAGAACTGACAAAGAATGATCTCTACGTAGAACTAGTGTGTTAGCAAAACTGCATTTTCAAACGCGACAAGACTTCTTCACAAGTCTCTGCTCAACTACAAATTGTTATGTTTAGCCATACCTTTTTCGTGATTTTTCGTTGAATTAAAATTCACCACGCCGTTTTTGTGTTTTGCTGCAGCCGCTGGCTGCGCAAAACACATTGAGAGGGCCGTAAGGTACGTAAGGTGTAAGTGCCGTAAAGGGAGAAATCTGATCGTGTCAATCAATCCATGAAAAGGAACGTAGCGCTGATCGCATTCGGTACGGGCAATGAACGAAAACGTTGGACAGTGGAAAAGAAACGATTAGCAGGGGAGGGCGCGACCACTCAGTTTTTGAGAATAGTTGGAGTGGCGGACTCGCCGAAGGTCATCGACGGTTAGTGCACAGTTGTACTTTTGACACCCTACCTTGTCTACTGTCTCAGCATACTAGTACTGTACTTGCTTCATAGTGTGTAACTTGTCACGCACTGGTGGCGCACCGCAGTAGCTGTTCGAGCAAAAAGAAGCTAGAAACGAAATGAAGGGAAAGAAACTTATTCGTGGTGCACACCGTCGAAAAAAGGAAGTTCTCATTACAGATTCACTGCATCAGTGCAACATTCGTCATCGTGTAGGTGGCGACAGTTGTTTATTAAAATCGGTCTTCATTTAAAATTCATCCTAATTTACTTTTCTACGACTGACAGGTAGGTACAAGGCCCCGCTAAAATAGCTGGAAAGGGAAAGTTTTTTGAAAATGAATTTTGCTGCAGACGCGCGGCGCCAGTTTATTTTGTGAGATTAAAACGCCGTGAAAAAGATGATGTCCAGCGGCCACTGCATCTTCGGCTACGCAGTCCTCAGTGTCCTCCAACTTCACAATTTTAATTAAAACGAACTTGCAGATAAAATTGGTCCTTATCGATCCGATCTTGTTGTGAGACACTGAATTCGACGAGTGTTCATGCGTGAAGGGATGACTGACGAATGATAATAATTATTTGTAAACTTTCGCTTTCAAAATGAACTTTGCGTTACGTTCAACGCCGTCTTTCCGTTGTTGATTTCAACATAACATTGATCAGTAAAAAAGGATTGAATAACAAAAGTGACTACAATATAGTGCAATTATTAACCTGCACACAAGTGAAGAAAAAAAGACGTTGGATTTCAATCTCGACTCACTTTCTTTCATCAACATGTTCCTAAGACTTTGCTCTAGCAGCAAAACACATGGACCCATTGGGGCCCTATTTTTAAGGACTGCATGAGGCGGTTTTCCGCAAATTTGTGAAACAAGCAGTTGGCATTAAGCTAATTGTTTCGCTTGTGCTGATAGTTTGTCTTCCCGCGCCGTTGGTCGTCTAAAACAATTTTTAGCACCAAGCTTGACCTACTCAGCAGGATATTACAGATTTTGCTTCACTTTGAATAATTAGCTATTATATTTATTTATTAAGAAGTAGTTTTACTTCCGTGGTAACCAGACATCCAGGGAAACTATTTTGTTTGCACAAAAAAGAAAAAAAAATGGTTTTAATTAAACTGCCAGAGAGGGGGCTTTACAAGATACAGTGAACAACTTACATGTATATTGTTGGGAAATTATGAGTTTTTGTAAAGACTAAAGCTTGGTTTTTGGTTTGAAAGTCGCTACAGAATTATATCACTTCTTTTTCGTCCTCAGTTTTCCAAACAAAAGTGATTGACATTCTTAAACAATAATAATGTAGGTTTGCGTTTTATAAAGGAAATAATTTAGCTGTTAATTTAATTTTTTTAAATGAGGAGCAGAACTGTTATTACCATGGCTTTTTTGAAAATTACTTTCTCAAATATTAACGGGCTATTTTAAAAACGAAATGTATAGACCTAATAAGAAAGAGCATAACTTAACTGAAACTGAAACTGGCATGTGATCGATGGGGTGTCAATTTTTACACCTCAGCTGTGAATTCATATGTTGAACTATATAACTGAAAGACTTATGTAAGCAACTGAGATTGGCCATTTATGGCTCTTCTTTGCTAGTTACTGAAATAGGCAGTATCACGAGAAGTCTCCTAAGGTTTTGTGTAAACTATGATAGAATTATGAGGGTGCACTCAGTGATCAACAACAAAACCTTTGAACAACAAAGAAAAGCATAAATTCATTCTCCAAGGTGTGTATAGATGTATAATCAATGGTTTATAAGTGATTTTATTCCAATTGACACTGTCAAATTTGAAAACGTCTGCCCGACTTTTTTCTTCTCTTTTTCTTTTTTTGAAAGTTTTAGGCCACTTATGTAATGTAATGTAATGTAATGTAATGTAATGTAATGTAATGTAATGTAATGTAATGTAATGTAATGTAATGTAATGTAATATTATTATACTTTAATAGTCAGCTCCCCACAGGGCTTTTCAGTAACTATTTACAATTTACAGAATTAAGGGATGAGATCGGACATCAGCATATAAGGCGCCTATGGCTGCCGCTATCCGTCCATGTATGATCTCACCCCACCACCAACCCATGGAATAGAACAGACCACAACACCGGGAACTTCATGCCCTACTCTTTGCGATGAGTGTGTGGGTTCTTTAACGTCCCCTGCTGATTATAACACTGAAGATGCAGGAGACGGGGCCTACGGTTTATCGTCCTTATCCGAGAAGACTAGAATGTCTAACCATTTGCAGATGTAATTACAAAGGCAGCACATTCTCCTCAGTTATTTTAAGACCCTTAGTGTTGGTCCGGTCTGGGACTCGAACCCGAAACCTCCCGCACGACAGTCCGGCGCTCTACCACTGAGCTAACCGGTCGGCGGTTACTGCCCTGTACGTTTGTAGCCAAACCACCTTTTGACAATTTTCAGTCATGCCTAGTGCAATACCAGTACCTTTTAGCAATGCCAGGCCACTTTTAGTGGATTCAATCAATTTCCAATTAATACCAACACCTTCGTTGCATTTTCAAGTAGCACTAAATTATGGTGTCACTTTCCCTTTAAGCTTACCAAGAAATAATCTGCCATCGAATGATCGATAACTTTAATTTAATCTATAATGTATCAAAAGTGAGCTCTATTGGGTATTTATAATTGAAGACTCATATTCGTGGTCGAAACTAACTATCTAGTCTGTCGAAGCCCTAAAAGCCGTTGTAGTTAGAAATATAATCTATACGCCAAACGCAATAGATAAAGGTTTTTGTTGTTCTTCATGCGGTGGATAAATGGGAACAGTTTTAGATGGTTATTCTTTGCAGTAATTAAAAGAAAACAGTTTAAGAAGTGCACGAGTCACTAACGTAAACATTAACCCCACCAGAGATCAAATAGAGCTCGAGCCACTTACGTATCAGAAAAACACAAAATAAACAGCTAGTTCGTAAGACACTTACTTGACAGTAAAGCCAATAATCCGTAATAATCCGTTACAAGGCAAACAGTGCTTGAGACACTGGTCTAACAATCAAACACACAAAACAAAAAGTGCACAATCTTTAAGGTAACTGTAAAACTCAAAACAAATTAAAGATGGGCGCGAGCCACTAACGTAACAACCAAACACAAAACAAACAGTGCACGAGTCGCTAGCGTAACAATTAAACACAAAACAAACAGTGCGGGAGTCACTAACGTAAAACCAAAACCAAAACAAACAGTGCACTGACGAGCCACTAACGTTAACAAGCAAACACAAAACAAACAGCGCGCGAGTCACTAACGTAACAAGCAAACACAAAACAAATAGTGCGCAAGTCACTAACGTAAAAATCAAACACAAAACAAACAGTGCGCGATTCACTAACGTAACAATGAAACGCAAAACAAACAGTGCACTGACGAGCCACTAACGTAACAAGCAAACACAAAACAAACAGCGCGCGAGTCACTAACGTAACAAGCAAACACAAAACAAATAGTGCGCAAGTCACTAACGTAACAATCAAACACAAAACAAACAGTAGTGATAAAAATTTGAAAACCTGCGCAGCGTAGGTGCTGAATGTATAAATGTAAAAAAATGTAAATACTACGCTGTAGTCAAAAAAATAATTCCCGACGTTTCGGCAATGCTGCCTTCTTCAGGGGGACAAAACTATTAGTAATAGTTTTGTCCCCCTGAAGAAGGCAGCATTGCCGAAACGTCGGGAATTATTTTTTTGACTACAGCGTAGTATTTACATTTTTTTACATTTATACAAAACAAACAGTGCGCGATTGACAAACGTCACAATCAAACACAAAACAAATAGTGCGCAAGTCACTAACGTAACAATCAATCACAAAACAAACAGTGCGCGAGTCACTAACGTAACAATCAAACAAAAAACACAAAAACAATCAAACACGAAATCAACAGTGCGCGTGTCACAAACGTAACAATGAAACACAAAACAAACGGTAAGCAAGTCATTAACGTAACAATCAAACACAAACCAAAGAATGCACGAGTCACTAACGTAACAATCAAACGAAAAACAAACAGTGCGCGAGTCACTAACGCAACAATCAAACACAACACAAACAGTGCGCGAGTCACTAACGTAACAATCAAACAAAAAACAAACAATGCGCGAGTCACAAACGTAACAATCAAACCCAAAACAAACAGTGCGCGAGTCACTAACGTAACAAGCAAACACAAAACAAACAATGCGCGAGTCACTAAAGTAAAAATCAAACACAAAACAAACAATGCGCGAGTCACTAACGTAACAAGCAAACACAAAACAAACAATGCGCGAGTCACTAACGTAACAATCAAACACAAAACAAACAGTACGCGAGTCACTAACGTAACAATCAAACACAAAACAAACAGTACGCGAGTCACTAACGTAACAATCAAACACAAAGCAAACAATGCGCGAGTCACTAACGTAACAATCAAACACAAAACAAACAGTACGCGAGTCACTAACGTAACAATCAAACACAAAACAAACAGTGCGCGAGTCATTAAAGTAACAATGAAACGCAAAACAAACAGTGCACGAGTCACTAACGTAACAATCAAACGCAAAACAAACAGTGCGCGAGTCACTAACGTAACAATGAAACACAAAAAAAAAACAGTGCGCGAGTCAATAAAGTAACAATCAAACACAAAGCAAACAATGCGCGAGTCACTAACGTAACAATCAAACGCAAAACAAACAGTGCGCGAGTCACTAACGTAACAATCAAACGCAAAACAAACAGTGCGCGAGTCACAAACGTAACAATCAAACACAAAACAAATATTGCGCGAGTTAATAACGTAACAATAAAACACAAAACAAACAGTGCGCGAGTCAATAAAGTAACAGTCAAACACAAAACAAATAGTGCACGAGTTAATAACGTAACAATCAAACACAAAACAAACAGTGCGCGAGTCACTAACGCAACAATCAAACGCAGAAAAAGCAGGGTGCGAGTCACTTTTGTAATAATAAAACAGAAACATACAAACAAACAGTGCGCGAGTCACAAAAGGAACATGGGAGTATCGAGAGTGCTTGATACTTGACAGTAAAATAAGTGCCAAGTGTAGATTTAATAATGAAACACAAACACAAACAGAGTGCGAATCACTAACGGAACAAGATAATTTTTTACAAGCAGTGCGCAAGTTACTGACGTAACTGATCGAACGTCAACAAGTGCGCGATTCTCTTATGTAATGGTTTGTAAAATCTCAGAATCACTTTATCTATATATATTAAGTGACGTTTAGGTTGAAGCGAGTGCTCTGTCTTGCCAGTTAAATCTTATACTGATCACCATATCCACTCGACGACCACAACTAGTACCACCACTAACACTAACACTTCTGCCCCCTCACCACCACCAACAGAACTGCTAGAAGTACCACCCCACAATAGCCGGCCAACAGGCTCCCGAGTGGAGCGGGGCGAAAAAAAAAATACGCGAGCGAAGCGAGGCGACGCGGAGAACGAATCGAGCCGAGCGAGGCCTGAGGGGGAGAACGGGGCCATGCTCAGCTCGCTTCGCTCGCCGATTTACTTAACGCTCAGCTCCACATAGCTATCAGCACTATTACTATTACCCCACCTCCACTAGAGCAATTTTCAATTGAGTTTCGTAAAACCAAAACCAAAGTAATTCGACTCTGGCCAATCACAAAGAACCCAGACCTACCCACTGAACCAATCAAAACTCGAAGCATAATACATGTAGCTGGCACGAAGCGCGGGAAAACGTGCGCGAGCGAGTCACGATTGGTTTTGTTTTTAGTTCTGATTGGCTGAGAAAGTGGCGCGAGATTTTTAAGCCAATCACTAAGCATATGTAATTGCAAAACCAAAGCAAGTACGCAATTATTATTATTATTATTATTATTATTATTATTATTATTATTATTATTACTTTCGACACTCACGTGAAAACCGCTCTAACAGCACCACCAACAGTAATACCACTAGCACCACCTCCAGCATGTGCCACCACCACAGGACCACCACTTCCACTACGATCAACATAACCGATACCACGTAGACCTGCACCACGGACATCCTGCCACCACTTTCCGCTTGTTTCGACCCTGGTATCACTGGAGCTGGAACAGATCCTCACTACTTGTAGAACTGTTTTTACTTTGGAAACTGCTTGAAGTTGTTGTTGTTGTTGTTGTTGTTGTTGTTGTTGTTGTTGTCGTTGTTTCTTATCATGATCAGTTGCACTTGAAGGTTAGTAACACAAAAACTTATCTTGGACTGTTATGTGTATAAGGTAGAAAAAGTTGTAAAAGCAAATATAAAAAAAAAATTCACCTCAGTTCTTAGCTTCCCCCCCCCCCCCTTCTCCCCTTCCTTTCCCCACATCACACACACCGCAACTCCTCATTTCCCCTTCAAAATAACCCAGCAATATGATCGATTTTTATGTAAATTTTTTCGGAACGTTTAAGATTACTGTGAAAAACAAGGCAACTAGAGGAAGCTTAATTTAATCGGCTTTACCTGTTATTTGTAAACCACTCTTAAACTGAATAAGGAAAAAAAAAAAGAATTACATGTAAATTACTTCCGTTATTGTTTCACCGCATTTAATTAACCCATAAAAATTTGCTAAAAATATTTGCACTCGATCACCGGTTACAGATTTAAAAACTGTATCAAATCATTCTTCTCAAAAACCTCGCAACATTGTGTCAGCGTGGATCGATCAACGAAGATTTAAAAGTAATTTTTTGAACCTATTTTTTCAAAGATATTTTCGTGGTGGAAAAAAATCTGCAGTATACATAATATAAACAGCGCCCACTCGATTTCGCGCGAGTGCGCGGGTTTCGAAGACAGGTGAATTTCGCGCATTTTGATTGGTTCTCAGCAAATTGTATTATCTTTGGACGATTTTGATTGGTCAATAGGCGGTGATATCCGGGGACTCGCAGTAGAGGAAAGTGTTCGAGAGTTCAAGATCATGGCGACCGCCAACGACAAACAGTGGCAGAAAGATGCAGCAGACCAAAATTTCGATTATATGTTCAAACTTTTGATCATTGGAAATTCTGCTGTTGGCAAAACATCGTTTCTGTTTCGTTATGCCGACGATTCTTACACCTCAGCGTTTGTCTCAACCGTGGGAATTGATTTCAAAGTGAAGACGGTTTTTCGAAACGAGAAGCGAGTCAAGCTGCAAATATGGGACACGGGTTGGTTTAAAATTTTCTACTTGCATTTTTCTTGTTTTTATATTGTTCATTGAGCTTATTGACATTATTTTACAGCCGGGCAGGAGAGATATCGTACTATCACCACTGCTTACTATCGAGGAGCAATGGGATTTATCCTGATGTATGACATTACGAACGAAGAGTCATTTCAGGCCGTTCAAGATTGGTAAGATTTTTTTAATGTATTTATCGATGGTGATCTTATTTAAGCTGTCATTCTCCCCTCTTGTAATAGTTTTATTCTTGAACACAACGACTAAAATTTCCAATTTTTAAAACCGACCTTCGGTGTGCGTTCATAACACATTTTCGATTTAGTTTGTCGATCAATTTTTGCTACAACCGCCTCTTCATATGAGCGGAACTACCGAAGAAAAAAACATGAGCTTAATATAGGTAACATCTTTATAAACGCCTCCACTTTATATCGACATAATAAAATCGGTCTTGTTTTGCCACTGTCAACGAGGAACACTTTTTCAATTCATTTATAAAATAATACAACGCTTCCTCGCGCCTTGCTACTCAAGAAATATTAGAATTATGCGAAGAATGTCAACTTAGAAATCGACAAGCAGAAGTTATACTTTTCAACAGAATGTACATTTCCGTGACTTGTTCGAGGTACATAAAATCACGGAATGTATATTACAGCGAAAAATGAGGGTAAACATTTGTTATGTCGCGTATGGTACATTTTTTAGAATTCTTTCGACTTTCGATGGATGTGTACATAAATGTACTCATTAGTTTTACTCGAATTTTCCTGCGGGGGAGTTATGTTGGTTTGTTGGCAATGTGCTTCATGCTTGTCAAGATCTCGTTATTCAAAGGTAGCAAGACGTTACTAATTCGGTTGAGATTCATTTATTATTTCATACACGTCTTTCCTTATAAAATTTGACTCCAGAAAAGTAAACAATTAAAAAATAATATATATACGTGGAAGTTGATCAGAGATCACAATGAGCTCACTTCATCGACATTTCATCAGCTTAATTTCATATTTGATCAGAAAAGGAAATTTAAAGGTCACAAGATCGTATTATTATTTAATTATTTTTTTTATTCTATATAAGCTTCTAGTAACAGTCAGGTTACTTTTTAAACTTCTAGTTCATGCTCGATAAGAGATCAAAAATGCAAATTATCTAAAATAACAGACATGGAAAATAATTTGAATTTCAACAGCGATTAAAATAATGATGTTAATGTAAACAGAAGTGAGTTGCCAGTTGTCTGTTTTTGCAGTTTTTATTTTTTGCACTGCACCCCATACAAACCCCCCCCCAGTAGTGTTTACAAGTATTTTTGTCTAGTTTTCATGGTTGAGTACTCGAAAAGTGTCCCTGCTGCCAAACTTGTCGTAAGAATAAAGTTTGTTTTGAATAGTTCTACTCATTGGTTTGACATTATGATATTATTTGAGTACCTATAATGCCTTCATTTTAATAAAATTATGCTCTACGTCTCGTCCTGGGGAAGGGGGCACTCCCATATAAAAGCTATATAGGTATGTGCTGCTGTGAAAGGGTTTGGTTTTCAAGCAGTTTAGTCTGGGATAGGGTATAGAAGTCAGAGAGTTTTGGTCCAGAATAGGGTATCATTTGCCAAGAAATTGATCAGTGGTATGAAGAATAATTATTGAGCCCAGAATAGGAATAGTAACTCTGAAGAGAAATAGGGATTCCTAAACGTAAATAAAATCATTGTGGAAATGTTGTTGACAGGTGGGATTTTTTATTAATAGTAATACAGATCTAAAAAGAAGCAAGTCTGGGATAGGGTAGGGATTTTTGGCATCTTGTCTAGTATAGGGCAACAAAATAAGCTAAACATGGTCTGGTATAGGGTAAGGGTTTCAAAATCCAGCAGCACACCCCCACCCAAACATATACAGGGTGTCCCCCGGGGGTCCCATAGTCACCACAGTCAAATAAGCACCCCCTTTGACATAATTCTTGTAAGTATTAGCCCCTTTAATTTGTTCCAGTGAGAGTGAGCCCCAGGGCTCAAGACTAACTTTTTTGCAGTAACTAGCCAAGTGGCTAGTGACAGCTTTGATTTCACTAGCCAAAACTGATTTTCTACTAGCCACAATTTTTAAGCATAGCTCTTCTTTTAAAGGGGGGGGGGGGAGGGTGAAAACAATGTGTGATAATGTTTAAACCTAAAGCCGTAAAAATGTTCCTTAAATCTTCATGTTTTTTTCTTACAAAATTGGGCTTTGTTCTTCACTATAAAAATTGTACAAATGTACATGCGTTTTTGTCAACTAGATTGTTTAAAGCTTCACATTCTATAATGTCAACAGTTTACTTGTTACTTAGATTCTCTGAGAGACGATTTTAATAATGCGGTTTCTTGCCGCCAATGCCTGATTTTTTCACTAGTCATTTTGGCTAGTGAAAGGCCAAAACCTACTAGCCAAAACTGCATTTTTACTAGCCTTTGGCTAGTTGGCTACCGTTAGTCTCGAGCCCTGGGGAGTGAGCATCCCTATTTTAATAAAATTAAGTAAGCCACCAGGTACTAAATTAAGTCGTGACTCCTTACAGAAAGCGATATTTTGTCAATGTTGGACTGACATTCTTGTATTTGTTCTCCAAAATAAAGGTCAACACAGGTGAAGACATACTCCTGGTCCAACGCGCAGGTGATACTTGTAGGAAACAAATGCGACATGGAGGAGGATAGAGTTGTGTCTTACGATAGAGGCAAGCAACTCGCCGACCAACTCGGCCTTGAATTCTTCGAGACCAGTGCCAAGGATAACATCAATGTGAAACAGGTGTTTGAGCGACTGGTTGATATCATATGCGACAAGATGTCAGAGAGTCTAGATTCTGATCCAACTATTGTTAGCGGACAGAAGCCTGGTACAACAAAATTATCTGATAAACCGCCGCAGCAACAGGATAGTAACTGTGCTTGCTGATCGTTTAGAATTATTTTTGTCAACTAGGAATTAAGTTGTTGGATTTTAAATTTGCAGTATTTTTGCAATATTCCTGCTTATATATTTGTTACAGCTCTGTTTCAAGTGTGTGTATATCACTATTAATATACATTCATGTAATCCTTTGGATAATGCATGAACGTTTATACTTCCATTTAATATCACCGTGACTGCAAACTCAACATTTCTGTTGGTTTTTAATTGGTGAGGGTTCTATGCTGAGACATCAATCAAAGGTTATTGAACTAAACCACCAAAGGAGAGAAATAAGTTAACTGTTGATCTTCATCAAATTTCTCCTCACAATATCAATACATAATCATGAAGAAAAAGTTGTGGGAATTGAGTAGGTGATCATCTATTCATTGAATATATAGTTTGAACAAATTCTCCAATAAGAAAACTTCAGGGCAGATAACACATTTGGCACGAACAAGCTGTGGTTCTTGCCCACTTAGTTATCACTTAATATTGAGAAATATTTCAAACATATCGAAAATTAAGTAGTTATCTAGATCTCCAAGTGCTTATCCTTCAGACTTTAAATGCTATTTTGATTGACAGCCAGTGCACACGGTCAATCAAAATTTGAGTTTGTAGTCAGGTGGTATGCTGCAAAAGCTTTATTTGTGTTGTAGATATGTGTACCCTTGAATTGTTCGTTTAATAAGTTCTTAGAACTATTCTTTATTTTTTTTTTATAACAAATTAAGCAGGAAGTTTCTTTGAACAAACATTATTTTGATCTCCTGAGGAAAAGAAATATCATGATTAATACTCCTCAAGAAAATACAAAACAAAAAATTGTGCAGGGAAGATAAAAAGAGGAAAAGAAAAACAAAAGTTAAAAGATTACCTTTAGTCTCAGAGTTTAGAATATTATTTCAATGCATAGTTTGAGTGGAACCTCGATATAACGAAGGGCCTAGGGACTTGCAAAATATGTTTGCTATAACAAGGTTTTTTTTACATTGGAGTTCTTTTCCATATATGTTACTATTACTGGGGTGAATAATATCATCTGTTATAACAGGGACTTTGTTATATTGAGGTTCGTTAAATCAAGGTTCCACTGTATAGGAAGGCCCTTTGTACTTTCCCATGCTCTCATTATACTATTACTGCAGATGTGCATGTAAATTACATGTACATACACTTATTTAACCATTTGCAGGTGCTTTGGACTTCAGATACATGTACAAGTTAGTATAAATATAAGTTCTATTATTGAATTTGTGGGATTGAGGATAAGTTCTTTGAAAGTTAAACCTACCCACTTAATAAAAATAATTTATTTTTGCGGTCAGCTAATTTGACCAGTTTCCTAAGTAAAAATGTTTTGAAAGAAAACTTAATATTATTCAATGTATTCCATGTAACAGTAACTGTGTTGTAAATGTATATTAGGAAAATTGTTGTCAAAACTTCTTAAGTGATGCAAGCTTTCCAGCTTTTCTGTTGTCAAAATTTTAATATGGAGTAAAAACTTAAAGAGGCTTTGTCACGGATTTTAACAGATTTATGAGCAGCTAAAGTTGATATTTGTGTTGTTGGAAGCCTATATGATGGCCAATTTTTATTAACAGTGATTTAATAGAGCACTGAAAATGTTAACAAGCATATTTGGCTGTGGATGGCCCATCGGAAGGAAATGGATTACAACTTGAATATTTAGGCTAACCTTTTTAAGTCGGTTCTGCGCATCTTAAAAAAAAAACCAATATTTATAGCCGTAGTTTGATTTCCCCAAGTTAAGGTTAAATCTACATTTAGACGTTCAAAGAATATGTTTCTCATGGGTTAACTTACCCAGTTCTAATTTTATACTGGTTAAGACCAAAAATCTTCAAAATCACCATGACATAGCTTCTTTAACAATCTCCATCAAAGTTATGCTAGAAAAGAAAATTCAAGAGCAGTGTGCTGTAACAAAATTTGTAAGAAAAAATCAAAAGAAACCAAGCCAAAATATAGGGCAAATGTTTCTACTAAGGCTTCTGGAGGCTATGAGATTTCAGTCCCGAAAAAAAAAAAAAAAAATCCAAAAAAAAAAAAAAAAAAATCTAAATTAACAAAAACCCGCACGGCAAGACCCATTTCAGTCCTGCAAGCTTTGTAATCTTGAACAATTTTGTGAAAGTCTGGCTGGTATCTGGTGACAGTAATTTGAATTCAGTGCTTTAATGTTTCATGTAAGAAGGGTTACTAGAAAAGGGGTTTGCAAATTTCATTTTATGGCTTTAAATTAAATAATTTTCCAGCTTGTAATGTTGACCTCTGGGCTAGTGAACTGGTGTGAGCTTTAAATTTATGATGAAATTTTGTTGGAAAGCCATGATTACTTTTCTGTTAACTTTAAGAAATGATATCTTTGTGTGTAGTTGTAATACCAGCACCTATTAATTCATGTGCTGTCCTGATTTATGCCAAAAGTAATTTATGAGTAAAATAATGCCTGGTGAATTAAATTACTGTTTGATAACTTATGCTTCAGTGTAACTTACCAAGGCTGAGTGCTAAATTGCTAAATTTATACTTATCAATAAGTTTAGTTGTAAAAAAATGTTGAAGAATGCAAAACGGTATTTAAGGGAATGGAGGATTCATTATTATATAAATATATTTAGGCCAGTCCCTAATGTAATATTTCAACTTTGATGTCTTAAAGTATCTATCCTTGTGGATAAATTCATGTCAGAGAAGGCTATTAAAACTGAAGCCAAATTTTAAGTATCCAGTTATTTGTCTGATTGGTGTGATGAAAGAAAGTGTCCATAACCCCCCCCCCCCCAACAGAGGGGACTGGAAATTCTTGGGGAGGGGGTGGTCTCAGAGACCAAAAACTTTGAAGGAAATGTATAAAGCTTAATTGAAATTTCCAGTGGGGTGGGGGGGGGGCGGAATCTTAGGAAAAATCCCTTCTACGGGGAAGGTATGCTAGGATATTTCCCCCCCCCCCTTTGGAAATTAACACTTGTTGAGGAATGGGTTTCTTTTTGGTGATTTCTTTCCATTTGAGTTTTGGATGAATCATTGAGAGAATTTCTCTTTACACGGGACATTTGTGCAGCAAATCTTGAAACATATGAAAAATAGATACCAGTAATTTCAAAATAAAATGAGGAAAAATGAGATACCAGTACAATTCACAGAAATTGGAATCAAACCAAAATGAAAATGTGGCTTACACTTCTGGCAAGGGTTTTTTGGACCCACCCTAACCCTTCTGGAAAATATTTGTACTGTTGCTTTGGTTTTTAAACTGCTTCTTCCCCTTCCCCATTTGAATTTTCAATGACATTCTGGCATTGATATCGTCCTAGATATGAACTGTGCATTTCTGAAAACATTTTTTTCACACCCCCAGTCATTCTCTTCATCACAATCTAAGCATCTAAAGTATTAGCACGTTTTTGTGTACTGGTAAATAAATAAATTTAAAAAAAAATCGCAAATCTTTCTAAAGGGAACTCGTTTTGCGAAATGGGAGTGCAAAATGAAGATGTTGCGAGAAATTTCATTCTTGGGATTCCTGTGTCCCATTTAAGGTATGGTTTTGCTGTGGTTGACGTTTCGCGAGTAGACTGGGAATGAATGACGCGCGCAAGGCATTTTGGGAAGGTTTCGGCGCGAAGAACGAGAGCGGCGGAGCGTCGAGTTCCTTCGACCAACTGATGTTTTTCTTCGCATTTTGTAATTTCGTTTCTGTTTGAAAATGTACATCAAACAGGTAGTTATTGATGGCTTCAAGTCGTATGCAACACGGACAACCGTTTCCGGGTTCGACCCGCAGTTTAATGCGATCACTGGCTTGAACGGCAGCGGCAAATCGAATATACTTGACTCGATTTGTTTCTTGCTTGGAATTTCGAACTTATCTCAGGTAAATAAGCTTAGAAATGATTTCTGTGTATTCATTTGGTAAGCTTACATTTTGATGATTTGTATAAAATGCAACGTTTTCTTTTGATTACACTTGAATAGAATAACTGCACTGTGTTTTAGACCTGTACTGTGTGTATAAAGCTTATTTGTTTCGATACGATCGTAGTTCTTGTCATGGTCTGTAAACTTTGAACCATTTTCCCAAACAGCAATTTTGTTTGTTTGTTTTGCCTAATCTTGAATAACTGGATTCAAAAGGTTTCCTCATATTAATGCATGTAGCAGCTTAAAGGGTGCGTTAAACTTGAATTGTAGCTGTTTGTAGTCACGGGCAATGTTTACGTTTATTTTAATTCTACATCGTGGATGCTATTGAACTTCAACTCACAATCCTGCACGTCTAACGTTCCATCCATAAGAATTCTCAAATTGCATGCAAACTTCCTCTGCACTTGTTGTGGGTTTCTCGCTCTTGCTAAGAAGAATGTTCTGTCAAAAATGATAGCTAAGAATAGAACTACATGTACATGTACATGTAGTATTATATTAAGTTTGAGGTTTGTTTTTCATGGCTTAATTTGAATAAAATTTATTGATCAGTTCAAAGGGTGGATAACGCTATCCACCGGATAAATCACTATCCGGTGGATATCGCAGTATGCTTTGTTAACACCTATCCACTGGATAGCGATTTATCCAGTGGATAGCGTTATCCGCCCTTTGAACAACTGGGCCCAGGGCTGCAAATAACAGTCAGTTATTGGACATTGGCCGGCCAAACTTGCTAATGTCAGACAAATTCCCAAGTGTGGTCGGACATGATGTCCGGACAATTTTTTTTTTTTTGGACCGTACATGTAAATCATTTTATGGCAACCATGAATAAAAATCAGCCCAGCCCTATGCCCACTTAGGGCTTTGGCAATAAGTCAAGTAAGTCATGAATAAAAATCTGCCCAACTTCAATTTTGTTTTGTCCGGCCAAGGATGTTTTACACAATGTAGGCTTGACCTACAGCTGTAGCAGGACATATTTCCTTTCAAGTGAAATAAATTATTTGCAACCCTGTTGATACATTAAATTGTTGACAAAACTTAACTTAATTGCCTTGCGCATACTGTAGGTACGAGCAAGCAGTTTGCAGGAACTAGTGTACAAAAGTGGACAGGCAGGCGTAACTAAAGCCACTGTGACAATCACGTTTGACAACACAGACAAAAAGCAAAGTCCTTTAGGATATGAATCATTTGAGGAAATTACAGTATCTCGGCAGGTAAGGACACTTATGAGTTAAATCATTGATGTGAGTACAATAAAGAATACTCTTGTAGCCTGTAGCCTGTCTTTCACCTGAGATGAACTTAATGCATAGTTCACTTCCCTCCCCCCCCCCCCCCCACCAACCCATGGCACAGGGGGTGGGGAATTTGGCCTTGTCCCAGGATTAAGGGGGGGGGGAAGCAAATCAATCGTTGGCAACAAAATATTGATGGACGATATGTAATGGTAATTGAAAGTACACTTGAACCTCTCCATACGGACACCTCTCTATTATGGACAATCTTCAATGTCCAAACAAAGTAATAAATCGCATACCGTACATGCCAAACAGTTGAACACATATTTCTAACAAAATGTCTAAACTCTAGGTTGTTATTGGAGGTCGGAACAAATACCTAATCAATGGATGTAATGCTAACAACACCAGAGTACAAGACTTGTTTCGTTCAGTTCAGCTAAATGTCAACAACCCTCACTTTCTTATCATGCAGGTTAGTAAACTACATTGTTATCTTAAAAAATTTAATGATGTCTGACTGCACGAGGCACTGTCTTACAGAGTGTTACTTATGGTGGTAAACTGTAACACCAGCTATGACTGTTGAGTGTTTGTATCATTGGCCCCTCCCCCTGAAAAAAAGCCACAAGTTCGTTACATGCATGAAGATCAGGACTACAGGCCACTTAAAGCCTAATGTACAGTTTCTTTGCAGCATTGTTTGGGCTCTTCGCGCAACACTCGCTCCCCGTGGCCTTGTGTGATAGCCCCCCCCCCCCCCCCCAAACAGTGTCTGCAAAGGAAAAACTATGACATATACCAGTATAACTAGAATTGTTTTCCAACATTGTTTAATTTTTATTATCCTTTCTTTCTACTTGTGAATGCGGAGAACTGAAGTTGTTCAGTTGGAGTTAATGTTTTTATAATTTCAGGGCAGAATCACCAAAGTACTAAACATGAAACCACCAGAAGTAAGTTGTGTACATGTATGCTACATGCAATATCCTGGCACTGACTATACAACCTGTACATTGAACATGTTGTTAGAAACCCATTCTGTTGTCATCTTCGTAGTCAAACAACTTTTCCAGACAATATGAATGTGAACTGTACAATAACATGAAACTTGATGCTGTCTGAGCTCTTGGGCAAACAAAGATTAATAATAATTGTTAACTTACTAAGACATGTATTGCACAGCCTTTATAGTAACTTGTTTGCTAGAAATAATATGATATATATTGAACTATTTTAATCATTTAGATTCTGTCAATGATTGAAGAAGCAGCAGGCACAAGAATGTATGAAAGCAAAAAGCAGTCTGTGCAGCGAACCATTGAGAAAAAGGACAGCAAACTGCAAGAGATTGAAACAGTAAGTTAAGTTGAACGATGATTTCAATTGTTCATACAAAAAGGAATGTGAAATGTCAATAAGAAAATCCACTCTTCTAAATCAGCAAATAGGTATTTCACTGGTGTTTAGGCTATACACTTACATACATGTAAGATTTCCAGCAGTAAATTGGCATTGTGGGTTACCATATTTCGATATTGTGTGTTGTTCCAGAAAATAGCCATACAGTGTTGTACCCCTCCCATGGAAGGTTTTTTTGGTTTGAATCCCTCCACCCCTCTGGAAATTCCAACTAAGCCCCATACTTTCCTTTAAAAATTTTAGCTTTTGAGGTCCCCCACCCCCTAGGAATTTCCAATGACCTTCCATGGGGTGGGTATGGATATTTTCTGGAACTGTACTTTATAGCTGACTGCTGTACATGTACCTTTGTTATGTTGTCTTTTCAAAGCAGGTCGACTGTACCTGGTCATGTCCCAGAATGTTTTTTTTTATATATCATTTTTTTTAGCATCTAGTAATAACATACTGTGTTTACTCTTTATTTCAGATTCTTACTGAAGAAATAACTCCAACCCTTACTAAACTAAAAGAGGTTAGAATCACAATAATATTAAATTTCCTTTACCAATGTAAAAATGCGAAACGTAGAGTGACAGTGTACATGTACCTAATTGATCAGGTGATACACAGTTGAAGGTCAATCATACAATGTATATTATGTTTTGAGCATATCAGAAGAGCCACTCTGTGAATTTATTTATGTTATTATTAATTTGTTTTATTTTAGGAAAGAGCTTCTTATCTTGAATACCAAAAGGTCATGAGAGAAGTGGAGCACCTCTCAAGACTGTACATTGCTCACCAGTTTGTGATTGCTGAGGTAAAACTGTCAGAGAAGTGTTGCTTGTAATAATAATGCTGCGTTGTTGGACTGGGGACCATAATTCATCATTATGTGATGTAACTTAAATATAATATTGATTTTTTGTTAAGTTACTACCGGTAATTAAAATTTTTTATGTTACTGTTTTAGGATGTACAGAAAAAGTCTGGAGTTGAACTGGAGAATATCAAACAGGAGAATGTGAAACTTCGTGAGAAACTAGAGGAGGTAAACTGTGGATTGTTGTGTCCAGGAATGTACAAAATAGATTTTTAAAAGCTATAGCTGCCTTTCACTGTTTTTGAAGTGTATGTTTTGTTTTAAATTTTTCTTTGGTTTAAAGTTTTTTCAAACTGGTTTCATTGATTTTTGTCTCCCTTTGCTTTAGATTATCATTTGATATTGAATTGATAGTTAAAAAAATAAAAATCAAACTGGCATGCTGTGGAAAAATTTAAACCAAAGATAAAACAACAGAATTAACACTTGTCCAACAAGGCTGTAACCCCAATAAACAATTTAACGCTTGCAATGTTTACATCTAACAGATTGAAGGGAAGATAAAAGAAATCAGTGCAGTCATTTCTGAATTGGAGAAGAAAAGGAGTGCTGTAAGTTCTTTTTTAATGCAAGACTCCATCTGATAAAAGTTAAGCCCCCTCCCCATCCCTAATGAAACTCAGGGTTTGAACGGGTCATGGAAAACCAGGAAAGCCATGGAATTTAATTAGGCTGGTTATTTTTTGTGAGGAAAAGTGTAAAAAGGTACCTGAAATCAAGACAATTGTAAATTTCCAAGAAAAATGGTCAAACTTTTTGGGACGGTTCGAAATATTAAACGACCAAGCGCGCATTGTTACAGCAGAGATGAGTAGCCGGCACGCTGGCTTCGACCATAGTACAACACTCGAGAGTGTGGCCCGCTTGAGCAATTTTATTCTCGAGGAATCATTCAAGTGACAAGCTCATTATTTTTCTCGACTCGAGACTCGATCCTCGAGCCTCGAAATTCGAAACGAGACGAGTTTCGAGGATCGAGTCTCGAGGATCGAGGCTCAAGGGACTGTCAACTTACATTTGAGCGGTACTGTAGGTCATGGAAAACTTTGAAAAGTCGTGGAAAAGGTCATGGAAAGTCATGGAATTTCAAAAGCTCAAAAGAGTACGAACCCTGGAAACTGATATGCCCTGCCAACTAAAAAAGTGCACTTTCAACAAAACAATACTGTAGTTGAATCCTGATTTTTGAAACCTCCAAGGGAAATAAAACTACATGTACACTGTATGTAAGTTCGAAAAAATTTTGAGATTGAGATATCGAAGATGGCATCAAATTAATTACGCTGAAGTGCATTATTAATAATATTTTACAAGCAGTAAATTCAGCTGTAAAGGTTCTGTATTTGATTTATTTAAAACACACTCGTCACCCTCAAGCCAAGGGAGAAGCTTTTTTCTGTACAATGTTTGAAATGAAAATTTTGATGCTTCAACGCAGTTCACTGATGCACAGATCATCTGTAGAAAAGTTGAATGTACAAACAAAGGAGCTTAGTATCAATTGTATGCCTCAATGTTTGAACATAACAGAAAATGGTTTCAAAATTTTAAAAGTCTGAGTTATCACAGGTCAATTTTTCTAATGGGTAGCAAGAATTGGTTTCACTGTAAATACGTGTACATGTACATTACTTTTTTCCCCCTTCTCTGAAACCCTTCTCCAGGGTTGCAAATAACAGTCGGTCATCGGACTTGGCTGCCTTCTCAGTCCGCTCCCAATGTGGTCGGACATTGGACTTGTCTTCATTTTCGGCGGTTCTGTCCGACCACATTTCTTGTCGCTTGTCCTTCAGGCGCCCTCTTCTCCCTTCCTTCCTGCCTGTGTGCCTGTTGATTTTTCTTCCCTTGCTTGTTCATTTCCTTTCTAGCTCATTTCTTTCCCTTTTCTCCTCTTACTTCTCCCTTCTCTTACTGCTTGTCTTGCAACTTGCTTGAGAACATGACAATTTAAATTGTTTTACCATCTTACCCTTTTTACAGGAATCAGGCTCAGCCTTGAAAGAACTAGAAAAGAAATTTGATGAGGTTTCAAAGGTAATAAAAATAACAATCAAACAAGAACATACTCCTCCTAACAACAACTTTGCAAATTTAAAACAATTCAGCGACATAATTCTTAACATTTCTGAGATAATAATTATACTACACGTACTGAGATGGATGTACAATCTGACAATGAACTGTCGACCTGTTTACAAGTGCATTTTTGCCAATTCATTTGCCAATGCATTTTTCTGTTATGCATTGTATAATATTTGCAGGCGTACTGCAGTGCAAAATCATACGCAAATTGATTCATGTATATCCACTGGTTTACAGTGTAGCTCAAAATAATTCCTCTTGTTTCAGCTTGCAAACTGTCTTATGTTTGATTTTCCTTGGTAGGTTGATGTAAAGGCAAATTCTGATTTGAAACATGTGAAAGATACCCTAGCTGATGAGAAGAAAAAGAAGAAAAAACTTACAAAAAACCTTGATGATGTGAGTAATGATAAACTTAAATACCGTAGTTTAAGTTGCCACAATAAGACAGTAATATAAAAATTTAGCCAAGCCTAAAAGTGGAGCTCCACACTTATTTTCTAGTTCTTAAAATTTTGTGAAAATGCTCTCATTTAAAATACTGTTATTGAAGTTATTAAACATATACTACTCAAGAAAGATCCATAGCTGAAATAACTCATCAACTCCAATCACAGAAATTGTGCTGACAAAATCCTGTCATAACCCTTAACAAAAAAATAAGTCAGCGTGCAGCTTTAAAAAAACATAATGAGCCTTCAATTTGTTCATGTGATACTGGTCAGTGAATACCTTGTTTTGACAGCTGTCAATTGACCATAAAGTAGATGTCCAATATCAAAGATTCAAGCCCAGATGACATTCTTCTTTTCCTGCTCTGGTTGCCTTGTGACTCCCCTCCCCCTCCTGGAGAGTCTGTAGGCGGGGGCACGTGGTGGGGGGGGGGGGGGGCAGGTGTAACTTCACTTGATAACCGAATTTTTTCAGCTTCATGGGTTTTCCAAATTTCTTTTCCCATGGTGCTACCCTGGAGCGTTTCGTGTGCTGGAGCTAAATCAAAAAAGCTCTTTTAAGGAGAAAGGAAATTGAATAGAACACAAAAGCACTCAACAAAACCAACCAACCTAAACCTGTTGATCCATCAGAACATATGACCTAAAATTGAGAGTAATATTGTTTTCATCATTTTTAGGATCAATCTCAACTTAAAAACAAAGAAAAAGAACTGAAGAAGTTGAGTGATCTTCTCGTCAAGTTAGAGGAGAAAAGTCAAGCAGACAGCGAAGCAGTCAAAGTGGCACAGGATCATTTCCATGCTGTGTCAGCAGGATTATCCAGTAATGAAGGTGGCGAGGACAAAACCCTTGCAGACCAAGTCATGAGTAAGTTTGCAACTTTCTTTGCTAGTGCAAGTTTTGTTTTGGGTGTTGACAAAATAACACAGACTGAAGCAAAGCTGTGCTCTAAGAAAAAAACCAGGGTGTCTGGAGACTCTTAGGGTATGTATGAAATCTTGGGTGCCCAGCTTTTAAAATCTTTCATGATAACAACGTCATACAAGTCGCCCAAAAGCGAAAGTGGGTTGCCTGTGGCACCCAGGCTCTGCTAGAGCACAGCTCTGCTGAAGGAACACCCTCAGCCAGATGCCCCACTACAATCATTCAAGCACCTTCTTTTGTATGAACGTTTAGTTGCAAATTTTTCCTAACCATGTACCATTGATTCACAGCTTGTAAGAATGAAATTAGCTCTGCTGAAACTGAATCAAAACAGGCCCAGATGAAGTAAGTGACCTTTTCTTACAACCAACTCTAATAACATTTTTAGCTGTAAGAAATTCATTCCTTTGGAAATAATAAGAAGTACTAGAAATTTTTAGCAAAAAGTCCAGGCCAGCCAGCTGTCTTAAATAGTTTACTTTTTATTTTTATTTTTCAGACTTAAACACGCTCAGTCAGAATTAAAGAAAAAACAGTCTGAGCTGAAAAACACGGAAAAAAGTTACAAGAAGGACAAGGATGTTTATGATGCCATTGAAAAGAGTAAATCCAAGCTTGAGGTTTGTGCACATGAAGTTTACTACAAAAATACTGTTTTAATTAGTATACAGTATATTCAAACCAGTGAATATATCAGTGAAATATTACATAGTTCAGCTGAAAAAAATTAATTGTCGAAGCAACATTAAATTGTGGAATTATTAAATCAAATTTGTACCTGGTCTACAGGCGCAAACTTTTTGCTGTTTTACAAGTAAGTTTTTCAACTTTTCCACAATTTGATGTTGCTTTAGGATGAAATGAAGAAACTTAAATACGAAGAAGGAAAAGAGGAAAAACTAACAGCCAAAAGGTATGTTGTGCACCAATTATGTTTATGTTTAAAACATACAATGTACATTACTTACACAAACCACTGTATCAAATGTAAAGGTTCATGAAGGTTAAGCAAAACGACAAGTACCGTATTTATTCGGCTATAAGCCGACCCCCTATAAGCCAACACCCTAAACTTTCGGTTTTTAGAACCAGTTGTTTTCCAAGTCAGCCCATATACAGTAATACTCTATTTACATTTTAGTTTAAGATTTGGTATAGTCAAAGCTCTCAGTTAAAGAGAACATGTACACTGTATGAGTGACAATTCAAATGGGGTTTCACAGCAGTATGCAGATTGAGCCGTCATTATGTTTTTGATCAGCTGTGGCCTTTGAACTTATCACCAGCAGCATTTCACTCTTTATGCAAGTGTAATGTAACACCGATTGGCATCTTCACCTGTAACATTGGATGACTCAGCCGTGACAGGTGTTATGGGTTACAGCCCCAAAATGACAGCCCCGGTATGGTCATAACTAAAGCTGCTCACTTGTGAGAGTGGTAACAAGGAGAGTATCAAGTTGATGAAGTTATGAGCAGTTAATCTGTGTACAAATGGTTAATTGACTATGGTAATTTTGCATATATCACTGCTTACGTGCAGGAGGGAGCTTGAAGCTGAAGTTTCAGCACTGAGGACAAAAGTGGAGACTCTTGAAGCTAAGTATGGCCTAAATTTGTTCTTTTTTATTTAATTTGAGTAAAAGGGTAAAATACATATTGTACACTTATCATTCTGGTCCTAAGAAGCATGTTCTCCTTTAAGAGGTTGTTAACTGATAAGGTGCATACAGTACATGTACATGTACATGTGATAATGTACACTCAAAAAATTCTAATTACAAATAAAATGTAAAATATATTTTATTTTATTGAATAACTAACTAGCAAGTTATTGATTTGCTTCCTGTTTCAGATTTCCAAACCTTCAGTTTGAGTACAGAGATCCAGAGACAGGTTTCAACAGAAGCAAAGTGAGTTAGAGAATTGCAATGTAATGAGTTTTGTACTACATTTTCTTAGTGTTCCAAGAACTTTTCTATAATAAAGCAAACCTTATGTTACCTGCACCACAATAACAACATCATGCTTATACATAAGACCTTAACTTTCTAGTGCTTCACTCAGGGTTTGTACGTGTCTTGAAAACCTTGAAAACCTTGAAAACCCTTGAATTTCAGGAGTTCGATTTCAAGGCCTTGAAAGTACTTGAAATTGGTTTTTGGTCCTTGAAGGTCCTTGATTTTTGAATTGAACGTCAAAAAGCTTCAAGGCAATGAGAAGACCACCAAAATAAGCGATTTTTTTAGTTCTTCAGCAAGCACATCAATGGCACAACAGACTGGAAATCGTTGATTTGGGGTAAATTTCAAGAAAAAAGTCCTTGAAATTTCCAAGAAGGGTCCTGGAAAGTCCTTGAAAAGTCCTTGAATTTTTGACCTGAAAAAGTGTATGAACCCTGTATCACTTAGCCTGCATTCTTAAGTATAAAAGTACATAGCTATTGTAAGCAGTTCCATTTTAAGCAAACTGCAAGTCTTTTAACTTAAAGCATGCATTTCACAGGTCAAAGGTCTTGTTGCTCAACTGATACATGTCAAAGATGTGTCCACTGCCACTGGTCTGGAAGTGACTGCTGGGGGAAAGGTATGCGTGTGTGTACAAGGACATCAAGTTCAGAGCATTTGAATATTAAATATTTTAAAATTTTAATTTCACTCTACCATTAATAATATTATACATGTATTTTGTTGTCAAATTCTAAGAGGATTACCACGAACACAATATTCGCTCCCGTAAATAGTTGTAATGTAATTTTATTCTAATGTAATTGCCGTAACCGTTCATCAGTAGGATGCCTAAAATGCATGCAATTTCACAGTCTCCATGGAAGTTTTAGATCGTAAGCAGTACAACTTTTCCAGCTCTCAATACATTTAGTTAAAATTAGCTTCTTGTCAAAAGTTGATACAGTCGACCCTTCTATAAGGGGACACTCTTGGGACCTGAAAAGTGTCTGCTTAGTACAGTCAACTCTCGTTAGTAGCGGACACGCTTGGGACGTTGTACAGTGTCCATTGTAGCGAGAGTCCGTGATAGCAGGAGTCATCTCCAGTCAAACCTCTTTTGCCGGGGATCTGAATTTTTGTCCGTAATAGCGAGTGTCTGCAATAGCGGGGTGTCCGAATCAGGGCGAGAGTTGACTGTAGGTGTCAGCTTATGAAAGGTTAAACCGAAAACTGTATAATTTATGTGTTTGTATATGGCTGAGACTATGACGTAACACTATCCACCTACGGAAGGGGTCCATTAACTGGTTGAGGTTCAACTACATCACAAGATCAAGTATATCACAATTAGTACTATCTACTAGCTCTTTACTTAGGGACTGACCATTTGATATCATGTTTTCTATGCTTATTTTTAGCTTTACAATGTTGTGGTAGACACAGAAGTGACTGGTAAAAAGTTGATTAGCAATGGCAAGCTCAAGCGCCGGTACACATTTATCCCTTTGAATAAAATTGCTGCAAGAACCCTCACAAATGATGTTGTGAAAAGAGCAGAGAGCTTGGTAAGTTGACGAAGTGATCACAATTTTTATTGCATTGCTTTCTTAAAGCTAACTCATTGACTCTAGTCCTGAGTCGAGTTCTCAAGTACAAAAGTGAAAAGAAAAAACCAAAATTAAAAAATACGGCTCAACAGCTTTCATTTGAATGGTCACTTTAATAGTTAAATGAAACTTTTCAGGGCTTCATAGACAGACTAAAAAGTTAGAAACACCTTGAACAGTACATCAACAGAACCACATCAAAGTACCGGTACATGTACGGCTGAATAGCAATCATTTGAATGGCCACACACTAGAATTGTGTCCACAAACTTAAAAGTTAGAACCACCTTGAAGAGCATACCGGTAATAAACAGAACCACATGAAAGTACTGCTCAGTAGCTCTCATTTGAATGGTCACACACCAGGATTGAATCCACAAAGTTAAAAGTTAGAACCACTTTGTACAGCGTAATAAACAGTACCACATGTACATGAAAGTACTGCTCAGTAGCTCTTGTTTAAATAGGCACACACCAGGATTGTATCCACAAACTTAAAAATTTGGACCACCTTGAACTGCAAGAAGTCTATGCATCTACATTTATGGATTCTTTTGTTTAAATTTCATTTTTTTTATCTTTTTAGGTTGGTAAGGACAATGTCAGTCTTGCACTGTCTCTTGTTGGTTATGATGAAGAAGTCAAGGCAGCTATGGCTTACGTGTTTGGAACTACCTTTGTGTGTGATGGCATGGACATAGCCAAAAAGGTAAACAAAAAAAAGAAATGGTTGTCTTACTCAACTATTCAGGAGCCTTGCCTTCAATCAGATTTTCAAATTTGCATTATCATAGTTATGCCAAAAAAATGTCAGTGCCCGGCTTTAAACATGGTTTTGTGACTTATTGCAGGTCACCTATGATCCCAAAGTACAGGCAAGGACAGTTACATTAGGTGGAGACCTGTTTGATCCTCAGGGAACAGCTACAGGAGGTATGCGACAAGAATGCTTATAGAGATTAAAACATCTATTCTGGCCCTGGTTGTTCAAAGGGTGGATAGCGCTATCCGCTGCTGAAATTGCATTTCATAACTACGACGATCGTTTGTTCGTTATAGTACTTTTTGACTTACATTGTCGAAACAGAAAAAAATGTTATTTAAAGGGGCTATGTCACGGAGAACCTTATTGAAAAAATTGGCAAGTTTTTTCAAGTTTGTCAATTGTAATCCGTTTTAATCTACGTCAGTTGAAATCGTCCTTGTTATTTTTGCGTTTTTATTACTCCTTTGTTGTTTTTCTATGTTAGAAAACTATCATTTTGAGGTTTCCTTCAATTTGAAAGTAACCAGAAAAATGACTTAAAATATTGTGACACTGCCCCTTTAAAAACCTTGCACAACTTTTATTTTTTGCTGGATTCATTTGCAATGTCAGCAAAGCAGGCATGTGAAAAACTCAGCAAATTTAATTCAAGAATGCAGGCTAATTTTGTTTTAAATTTGCCCCAGTAATCAGCCCTTATTCTTGCCTAGAAAAGACTGACAATTTTATTTTTTACTTTAGGTGCTCGATCATCGCATTCCTCCATCCTGGTCAAGTTACAAGAATTAAACGAAGCACAAGCCACACTGCAAGAGAAGAGCACAGAGTTACAAGGTGTTATCAAAGAGCTGGATACTTGTAAGAAAGTGGCAGAAAAGTAAGTTAATGTTATGACAAGTAACTTTTGTACAGCACTCTTACGGTGTGAGGCAACTTTAACTGTTGAAAGAAATTGCCTTGAAATTGTAGGAAAAATTGATGCACCTTAGTGTTACTTATTTTCGTGGGACTTAATTTTCGCGATTTTCAAAAAATGGTTAAATAAAAGACCCGCAAAAATTTATTTCAAACGTTTTATATTGTATTTTTTTATGTTCATTACGTATTTTTGGCCAAGTCGCGAAAATTAAGTCCCGCGAATTATGCATGTTCCATTTTCGCGAAATTAAGGTACCGCGAAAATAAGTAGCAATAAGGTAGTATGGGCAACTTTAAGTGAGAATTTGTTGAAAAGATATTTTAATGTTGGAGAGAAAATTGGATGGGTGTGTCACATGGTAGAAGGGGCACAAGATGCAAATTGTGGCACTTGATGAGCAAGTATATGAGATTGAAGCAGTTAAGGTTCCACTGGTAATTATACATTATATCAGTATATATTTTTACCTATTTTCAGATTTCGTCAGATAAATCAACAGTACGACCTAAAAGTTCACGAAGCTGAGCTTGTCCAGGCTCGTCTGAAACAAAGCACTCACCATCATCAACTGGAAGACGTGGAGGCCTTGCAAAAAACAGTTGGTACGTCCACTGCTGCCTTCATTATAAATTGCAGTCTTAATTACATTTAAAATAATATTTAATTGACGTAACGTTCTGCAAGGCTATGAAATTAGTGCCTGGGAGATGATGGCATGCCTTTTTTCCTCAACTCTGTCAATGCTAATTTGAGTTTAGGAGTGACCGTAAACAGACAAGATTCTCACAGTGCTTGTTTTTTAGAACAAAGCTAACACTGCTTTTCTTAAATCAGTATTCACGGAGTTATAAGAAAATGTGAGGGCATGCCGTCATCTACCATGCACTAATGTCATAGCCATGCAAAGCGAGATCTCGCTGTAGTCAGGTATTGCTTCAGTCGGTAAATCGGTAAGTTGGTGGGTGGGTCAGTGGGCCGGTTGGTGGAACGGTCAACCCACCAACCAACCAGCCAATCAACCAATTAATCAATCAGCCAATCTTACTCATTTTGTGTGGTTTCCCTTTGCAGAGGAACAGCAAGGGTTAATATCCAAGGCGAAGGAAACAATAGCAGCTGCAACTGAGAAATGCAAAGATGTTGAAAACAAGATGAAGGTTTGATAATGTCATGTTCTTTTTTTGCTAACATTCAACGGTTCAAAGATGTAAAAGCTTGAAGCTTTGAGTTACACCACATCATCAACACAATTAGCAAGCTAATATATATTTTTTTAATCGACTTTGTGGACAGTTTTGTTTCCTAAACGACAAAATCTCCAAAAGAAAACTCTCAGAAGCTCACATTCGTGATTGATTGCAGGAAGCAAAGTCTCATCATGAGAAGGAACTGAAAACAGCAGAGGAAGAAGTGAAGAAAAGCAAGAAGAAAGCTGAAGAGTCAACCAAAACCATGAAAGCAAAACAACAGGTGATTAATTCTGCATTAATTTCAAGGTTTTGTAAGTTAGTTCTCTGTACTTTCTGATGGACTTGTAACAAGAGATGCAATAGGGACCTTCAGATTGGAGTACAAGCACGACTTTTAAATTTCAATCCAGTTAATAAAAAATTATGTTCCCAGAGTCCTCACTCCTCCCTCTTGCTGACCAGTTGAAAGGGAGAGTATTTTACGAGATTGGTGTAATATGTGATAATTGATAGTCAGTAGATTAGAATTGTCGTACTCGTACTCAGTTTCGTACTCGTACTCCGATCTGAAGGTCCCTAATATCGATTTAACAGAATACAGGCATAACATACCGACACATGACCAACAGTCTTTCTTTACTTTGTGTCACACAATGTATTGCACAACTGCGACACATCTTATTACACAACCCTCATGAGTGTTTCGCGAACAACTTATAGTAATTAATAATAATTTAGTATTTGTGACGCACATATTTCATACCAAAATGCTTACCTGCGCGTAAGAGTAATACGAATAAAAATTAAAGGCAAAATTAAATTAATATTACATATAGTTTTACAATAATTTACAATAACTGTTACTCAAATTTACAATAATTATTACTTAATATTAATAAGCTAATAAACGCTTTTTTAATAAAAACAGTCTTAAGGAGTTTCTTGAAAGTTAAAATTGAGTTGGCATGGCATATCTCTGCGGGAGGCTTGTTCCATAGCTTGGACGCTGCCAGTGCGAATGAGTGGTCCCGAAGGTTACTGAGGTCTTAATCGTTGGAGGAAAAGTTGAAACAGAGAACACAAGATATAATACACGATACCGGCATACTAGTTATGCAACGCTTTTGAGTGGTATACTATGGAATATCCCACAAGTCACTTGTATTTTTTCGGTATACACACAAGCCTTTAGGCGAGTGTGTATACAAAGAAAATACAAGTGACAAGTGGGATATTCCATAGTATACCACAAGAAAGTGTTGTGTAACTATTTTATACCATGCCATAGAAAATACGCTGACTAAATTTCGTTGAGAACAAGATCGCAGCGCACGATGGGAAGGTTGGGTTGGATACCGTCGAATATAGAACGGCTTTCCTGTATTCTGATTGGCTGTATTTTCTATGGCATGGTATAAATGCCTGTATCACCCATTTGTTCTTTTTTATAGGAAGTCGAAGAGATGAAATTAGAAATGGAGGAAGTGAAGAATGAGATGTCTAATGTGGACCAACAAGTAAGCAAACTGGTGGTTCTAGACTGTATTCTAGTTAGCCTAGTTGTCCCTTCTAAAGCCGTTTTGCGCTTTGCGCTCTACATGTGCCCTGCGGAGATCCTTACAAAACGGCTTCTCCGTAATACATTAACTGCCACACGACTTTGTTTCGGATGTACCGGTAGTTTAATGCTATTGGGGGATATGGTGCCTTTTCCTGTCTAAACCATGTTGCCCTAAGCTGACTGAACCCACGCGGGTTTTCTTCAAAAACAGGGTTTTAGCATTCAGAGAAAAGCCAGGGCAGAAAGATGTTTTTTAATTATTTGCTGTATTTATGATTGGGTATTACCGTAAACACCCACAGATAAGCCGCTTTTTTTCCAAAAATCTTCACTCGAAATCGAGGGTGCGGCTTATCTGCGGGAACATTTGGAAAAGGTGCCGAAAGTTTGTCATGAATTGACACTTTTATGGAAAGGTATGTAAATATGTATATTACATAAAACTACAAGAGAGTACTGGTCATTGTTTTTGCAAGTTTGACAGCTCTTAAAAGCTGTTTGCAGTGTCGATGATAGCGTATATTTATTTAAAATTTTATGTGCATTTTTGTTACAGTTAAAGGCAATTGATGATGCTATTTCCAAAGCAGAAGAGCAAGTGGAGAAATTCACGGAGAAAGCAAAGGAAACCAAGGTACAAAACTACTTCAAAATTGGGTGCTTTTATCATAGTATTTAGGGTGATGTTTGATTGACCACTGAAAGTAAAACTTCATTTGCATTGGTATCGTTTTCTGAGCTTTTTCTTTGATTCAAAGGTTTTGTAGCAAAGCTTCAACCAATCCAAGGAAATGTGTGTGTCTTCTTTTTTTCAGTCAGAAGGTAAACCGGACGCAATAGCAAAGCGCGCGAGTGACATCACGACTCAGACAAGACTCAGACAAACAAACCGAAATGGCGGATCATTTTCCTAAAACACTTTCTAAAGAAGCCGGCATTCCTAATACTCTTGCATAAAACGAAAAATTCGCCTAGATTCCTTCTATTTCTTTCAGAACACGCCCATGTTTTTTAGCCTCGTGGCGTTTATACTCATTTGCATTCTACTTTTCGTTATTGGCATTCATGCATTTTCCCGCGGTTGGTGTTGGCTACATGCTTTCACACGCTTGACATTTTCCCGCGCTTGAGACTGGTTAACGTACTCTCCCACACTTGGCACTGGTGGAATGTTTTCCCGCCCTTGGCATTGGTTTCATTTTTCCCGCGCTTGAAACCAGATTGCATGTTTTCCCGCGCTTGGCACCGGTTGCATGCGTTATCTTTGAGTTCTGATTGGTTTATTACGACATAAGCGTTTGCAGTGATTGGCTAGATGGAAATACTTAGTTTTTGCATTAGCCTTACCGCGTTTTTTTTTTTTTAATTTTAGAAATCTTCTTTATCTTAACTATAAGGTTGTTGTCTTTCCATTCTAGAAAGCGGTGCAAGAGGCAGCTGAGGAACTGAATAAACAGAAAGAAACTCTTAAGGCGTGCAATGAGGTATGTATGGCGCTTATATCTTAGTCTATTAATTTGAGCATTTTAGTGAACAGAAAACCTGGGATTCAGATACTGCAGGTCCAAATTTAGCGCAAAACAGGTCATTGTTGGAACTGGACTAAGTCGTTCGAATGCCAGTAAACACGAATTCTGGGATTAAAGGGACTATGTTACGGATTTTAAAAGATTTTTGAACAGCCAAAATGTATAATATATTTTGTGTTGTAGGAAACTTGAAAATAATGGTCCATTTTTATTAACAATTGCTATTTTAAAGTACCAAATCTGTTTAAAAGCACGTTAAGCTGCGGGTGGCTCGGATGGAAATGGACTGCAATTTGAAAACGTTAGCCAACGTTTTTAAAATGTTTCCGCGCCTTCAAAAAAAAAATCGATATTTATAGCCAGTGTTTGATTTCTATCCCCAATATATCTTCAGTAAAATGTTCAAAAATAATGTTTTCATGGGTAAAGTTTTCTACCACTTTATAATATTTCAGAAAAGTTTAGACCAAAATCTGCGAAATCCCCATGACAGAGTCCCTCTAAGTGTACCATGATGGCTGTGCCAACCTCCGAAAACCAGGAGCCCCGCGTTAAAACACAGAATAGAAACTCCTACAACTCAATATTGTGCTCATGATATTACAGGCCATCAGTGAGAAAGTTAATGAGCAGCGAGACCTGCAGAAACAAGGTCAGGATATTCAGCTGGAGTTGAAAGAAATCGATCATAAAGTTAACAAGTTTCAACGCGACAGCAGAGATGCCGCTACAAAGGTATGGCTTCCTTTTGCCTCAAAAATTCTGTCGCATGTAATTTGGTCGTAAAGAAGAGGGAAATCTCTAAATAATGCTTTAAAACTGTAGACGAACATTACAGAAATACTATAAACCCAAAAAGGAGAGTGCTTTGAGTAAGTTTTTGACGTTCCGAGAGTCCTTTAACAAGTCTGCTGGTGTATTGCCTACGTCGTAAATGGCGCCTCTTGAAAACCTTAGCAGAAAATTTCAAAGTTCGTCATTTGTATTCCGTCTATATCATCTCCAGATGTCGCCATTTTTGTTCCTTTTTGCTTTATCAGCGCTTTTTCGGTGTTTATCTAGCTTGGTAAACTACCATTTTGAGTCTGTCAGGTTTTATGTTGGCGGTTATTCAGTTTTCTTTCTATTGCACTGTTTATAAGTTTATTTTCATCCTTCATCATAGCTGTGCTCTCGCAGTGCCCGGGCGCCACAGGCGACTTACTTGTGTATTTGAGCCACTTGTATGACTTTGCTATCATGAAAGCTTATTAGTCGAGCTGGGCACCCAAGATTACTTACATAAAAGCCTTTGGGCACCCTGCAGTTATTCTAAGAGCACATCTTTGTTTATGGTGAGACTTCAGTTGCCTTGGGGGTGGGGGGTGGGGGTGGGGGCATAGATACTTTATATGAAACTTGTTCCAAGCATTGAATTGTTTCGGTATTCTTCGCTAGGTTGAGCAAATGTTGGAACAGTACGATTGGATTTCCAACGAGAAGCAATTTTTCGGGCAGCCCAACACTGCGTACGATTTTGCCGCTAACGACATGAAGGAGGTCTCCAGACGGCTCAGCAAACTGCAAGAAACCAAGGAGAAACTGGGCAAGAACGTAAACATGAGGGCTATGAACATGCTGGGAAAGGCTGAAGAGAAGGTGAAGTAACAAATTATGTTAACCTTTTGGTGACCAGTCTGTGTAGAACTTGTAGCATGCTTCGGTTGGGGAGGAGGGAGGGGACAAGAAAGGAAGCAAAACATGGGTAAACTATGCAGGGCCGTAGCCAGGCTTTTGGCAACAACAAGGCAAAATCTGCGATTGCCCAAAGCACGAGCCACTAGAGGGGTCTGGGGAATGCAACTCAGAAAATTTCGAAATCTAAAAGCTCTGAAACGCTATTTACAGCACTTTCAAGGTATTTCTTTAGAAAAATTAATCTTGTTCAAATGGGGATTATCTTCTCTACTAAAAGTATTTTGTTTTTAATTATTGCTAGTTACGGCCCTGCTATGTTTATCATTCTGATGACGAATCCGCTTAGAACTCCTATCACACTGGGTTGGGGGGGGGGGGGGGGTAGGGTATAGGGAGGTCCCTAACTTCCCACTTCCTGTAGCTTTTCCTCCCGGTTGATGCCGGACAAGACAAGAAGGGTTAACATCAAGAAGAGACGTGTCTAAAATGATGCTCTTTCATGTTTTCAACCTTTTCCACCGTGGAAAATAAATTGAAAACACAAACGTGATAATTGCTTTCGTTGTTTTTACACAGTACAACGATTTAATGAAAAAGAAACGAATTGTCCTGAATGACAAAGATAAGATTGCATCCGTCATCAAAGAACTTGACGAAAAGAAAAATGAAGCACTGAGAAACGCTTGGAAGAAAGTCAACAAGGTAAGGCTTTCATTAAACTCCCTTAATTTAGGACGGTACATCTCCTCACAGATTATGGAAGATAAAAATTCAACACAATGAAAAATTATATTGAAGTACATGTCAGTCCTTGCAGTTGACAATTATGACGTGGAATTCAGAGGTGCGTGGATTACATAACCATGTTTGTTTATAGATGTGTTAGGTAATGCTTAAGGTGGCCCGCGGGTAATTCCGGGAGTGAAGGTGCTCTTTTTTAAGTCAAATTTTAAGCACGTAAACGTAGGCCGATTTCTATGATATTTGGCAATCGAAATAAGAAATGTCCAAATTTTATAAAGCTTTTAATCTTAGAGCAAACAAAATAAACATTCGCGAGAAATAAGCACTTTATGAAAAACTGATTTTTCGAAAAAATGCGAATATTTTCAAAACGCGAAGATAGATTTTTTTTTAATTATTGTCAATAAGTTCAAGCTTTCCTAGGTTTCGTGTGAGCAAGTTTCAACTAAATCGGCTGGGTAGAAACTGCTCTACAGTTGACTGTTGAATTTTCGCATCAAAATATTGTTGTTGGGTATTTTCGCCAGCTATTGCAACAACGCTGAATTAATGCTAAGATCACTTCTGTCATTTGAAAGCTCAATACCACCTAAAACACTGCTGAAAAATCTGAAACGATCGGAAACTCTCGGCAAAAGCTATAAACAAATGAAGTATAAGTTGTTTACGGTTCGTAAATTATAAACTAAGAAATATTCAATCTTTTTTCCAATTAAAAAAAATCTACCGATTTTTTTTATTTTATTTTTTAGTATGCAAAAATCCAACATATAAACAAACGCTCTTATCTAGTTTCGAGCGTGAAGTCCCGATAAAACTCGTCGAATTGGGCTCTTCAAGATAGCCACCTCTCGTCTTCCAGCTTAAAGCGCTTTGGAAACCCCTCACCAAACAGTAAATTATTCAAACCTGACGCATTCCCAAGAGTATTTTGTAATTCTAATGAAAATCAAGCTTTGCTTCCATTTGTGCATTTCTTTGTGCAATGAATGTCTTTGAGAGCAAAATACTCTTGGGAATGCGTCAGGTTTGAATAATTTACTGTTAGTTGAGGGGTTTACAAAGCGTTTTGAACTGAAGGACGAGAGGTAGCTATCTTGAAGAGCCAAATTTGACGAGTTTCATCGAGACTTCACGCTCAAAACTAAATAATGGCGTTTGCGTATATGTTGGATTTTTGCATACTAAAAATTAAAAGAAAAAAAATCGGTGGATTTTTTTTAATTCGAAAAAGATTGAATTTTTCTCATTTGCAATTTTCGCACCGTAAACCACTTATGCTTCATTTGATTATAACTTTTGCGGAAAGTATCCAATCGTTTCAGATTTTTCAGCAACTTTTTAGGGGATATTGAGCTTTCAAATGACAGAAGTGATCGTAGCATTAATTAAGCATTGCTGCAATGGCTGGCGAAAATATCCAATTACAATATTTTTATGCGAAAAATAAACAGTCAACTGTGCAGCAATTTGTACCCAGCCGATTTAGTTGAAACTTGCTCACATGAAAGCTAGGTTTACTTGAAGTAATTGACCTTAATTAGAAAAAAATCCATCTTCGCGTTTTGAAAATATTCGCATTTTTTCGAAAAATAGGTTTTTCATAAAGTGCTTATTTCTCGCAATTGTTTATATTTTGGGCTTCAAAAGGTAAAGCTTTATAAAATTTGAACATTTGTTATTATGACTACCAAAAATAAGAGAAATCGGTTACGGTTTTCATTCCCAAAATTCGATTTAAAAAATAGCACCTTCGCTCCCGGAATTACCCGCGGGCCACCTTAATCGCCACGTGCACAATCGCCGTATTTAAAGATCCCTTTGCTTAGATTCGGGGTATTTCGAAACGAAAGAGATGCGCAAGCCGGGAAGTCCGAGCGAATTTTCGACGCCTGCCCTTCGGCGACGTAATTCACAGCTATAGTGCTTTTTCACCCAATCGCTCATTGCCTTGGTCACAATCTTTTCCCATATCTTATCTTCACTGGAAAAAAAGCGGCAATTAGAATATAACTTGTTTGTAAATAGGATATAATATCGTACATTTGTTTTGTAATTAGTGTAGGCAGAGCCTGTTAGTTGTGTAAGTGTTGTAGTTATTGTATTGTTGTAATTATTGTGTGTTTGTCATGATAATAAAAAAAGCGGCATAATTAATGAGTTAGAATGGTATACTATGGTGTACGTTTTCAAGAATAGAAAGGTCCTCGAACACACTTTCACCTTTTTTTGTGATTTAGAGTAATGTCCCATTCCTTTATAAACTATGTCCTCGTTAAAAAATAGTTAACCTTTTCCCTTTTGTTTCAGGACTTTGGTTCGATATTTTCTACCCTTCTTCCTGGGACCACTGCCAAGCTGGCACCTCCTGAAGGACAAACGGAACTAGACGGGCTGGAAGTGAAAGTTGCTTTCGGAAATGTATGGAAAGAGAGTCTGAGTGAACTCAGTGGTGGTCAAAGGTTTGTTTCTCTGCTGTACAAAGTGGTTCTTACTTGAAAGTCTGTTTATGAAATCGTTGTGTGAGACCATTCAAATGAAAGCTATTGAGCATTTTTTCTTATGTTATTATGCAATACAACTAATACAAGGTGGTTTAAAATTCAAAGTTTGTTATGTAGTACTGCTATTGAGCAGTACTTGCTTGTAATACTTTTTATTATGCTGTACAAGGTGGTTCTAAGTTGAAAGTTGGTGGAAGAAACACAAGTGTGTGGGCAATTCAAATGTACAGTAAGCTATTGAGCAGTACTTTTATGTGGTACTGTCTACTATGCTGTACAAGGTGGTTCTAACTTACAAGTTTGTAAATCAAACCCTAGTGTGTGTCCATTCAAATAAAAAGCTACTGAGCAGTACTTTCATGTGGTACTGTTTATTATACTGTACAAGGTGGTTCTAACTTACAAGTTTGTAAATCAAACCCTAGTGTGTGACCATTCAAATGAAAGCTATTGAGCAGTACTTTCATGTGGTACTGTTTATTATGCTGTACAAGGTGGTTCTAACGTTTAAGTCTCTGGATGGAACCCTAGTGTGTGACCATTCAAATGAAATCTACTGAGCAGTACTTTCAAGCTGTACAAAGTGGTTTTAACTTAAAAGTTTCTGGATAAAACCTTAGTTTGCGAGTGACCATTCAAATAAAAGCTATTGAGCAGTACTTTCATGTGGTACTGTTTATTGTGCCGTACAAGGTGGTTCTGTGGATGAATCCCTGGTCTGACCATTCAAAAGAAAGCTTTTGATCAGTTCTTTTAAGTGGTGAAGCTATAATTCAATTTTTCACTCGTCTTTTTTTTTTTTTTCACTTTTGCAGGTCTCTGGTCGCGTTGTCCCTCATCCTTTCCATGTTGCTCTTCAAACCCGCTCCTCTGTACATCCTAGATGAGGTAGACGCCGCCCTGGACCTGTCACACACCCAGAACATCGGCCAGATGCTTAGAGCTCATTTCAAGCATTCCCAGTTCATTGTGGTGTCTCTCAAAGACGGCATGTTTAACAATGCCAATGTGCTCTTCAAAACCAAATTTGTCGATGGTGTTTCCACAGTCACGCGGTATGCTCAGTCCCAGCCCTCTCGGGATGGAGATGGCAGTGGAGCAATCGGGCGGGGAGGGAAAAGCACTGTAAAGAAAAACCCTAGCAAGAGGTTGAGAGCTGACGCTCCTTCCCAGCCTCTCACGCCATCGCAAGGTTAAAATGTAGATTAGGTTGGGGTTAAATTGTCCTCCCCGGAAATGCTCTGCAAACTAAAAGTAAGACGGTGGACAATGTATCATGTCGTTTGCAGGGAATGGCGTGTGAATCTAACATCGTGTACAATATAAAATCAGGGTGCCGTGTTCAACAAGATTATTACAGCAATTCCATACTGAAGAAAATTCCAAGGATTTTAATATTTCATGCCTTGTAATGACGACAAGCTCGATTTACAAAGTGGTCAAACATCACAAACACTAGCGATTACCACAAGCACATTTTGTTTTATTTTCTGTTTCTTGAGGCCCACGCCCTTGCAGCAGTAGAGGGATAAGCTATTAGCTTGTTGTGTTCACACTGGTTAATCTCTTGTAAATATTTTTGCTGTTTTTGTATACCGTATTATTAAAACTATTCAGTGTTTGTATATTACACTCTTACCTACGTGTTCTAAGAGTACCGTGCGAAACCCTCTCTCCCCCACTCCCAGCCCCAGTGCACATGTGTCTGTCAGGAAATAGCTTTACGCTACATTATACTACGATGTTTAGTAAGATGCGTCATGCAGTAACCTTGGGCGACGGGGTATTTGGTGTTCTCCTTTAAAAAACTTGAGAGTTATACCGTAAAAATATTAAGCTTTGGCTTAGTGTCGGAACTGAAGTTAAATCCGATTTAAAATCAAAGGTCCCTCTGAGACTACGACTATTTTACATCAGACAAATTAATTGATAGTAATGCTACATCAGCTAGCATTTGAAGTATTATCAGTGATCAAAATCTGCTGGCATTAAGATCATTCAGGCGCCTCTGGTGTAAACAGATGACGTCTGGCTAGTCACGTTTTTAATTTGTTATGTAAAGTTTGATATGCACAAGTGCCATGCGCTAGTCAGCGGATAAACAAAATGTTTAACAGGATCTGACGGAAGGATAGATGGAGTGAAATTAAGCCTACCTACGACACTCATATTTGTGAATTATTCGTGAAAAGAACAAAACAGGCCAGAAGTCAGTGTGCAGACTTCGCTGACTGTTTTCATTGCATTTTCCTCTTCCATTGTAATAACACCGACAACTTATAATGACATTGTTTTCAATTTTTTTTATTTAAAAATATCACAATACAGTTCATCAATTCGATGGGACAAAACACAACCAACAAAAAAGCTCAACCAAAATTGGCGAAGCAAATCAAAATTTCAAAGTACTAGAACCAGCCCTGATGCCAAAAAACGAACAGAACCTGAAACCAGTACAGATAACATGGTTTTCCGCTCTTTCCCGCTTGCTTTTCTGCATTCATCCGCCATGTTTTTTATCAGGTGTGGTTACATACTAATATATTTTTTATCATAAAGTCCGGGGCAAATTGAACCCCTGGGGTATACTAATGCCCGGCCCTAGGGTAAGAAATCTGAGTAATTAACCCGGTTAAGAGGATTTTGATGGGATGAAAGGTCAAATGAACTAAAAACTAACCGTCATCCGTCAAGGAGCCAGCCATAATTCGTTGTCAGATGTCCCAATTGTGCCCACTCAAAGCTAATACAGAGTTAAACAACAGTCAAATTAATTTTCGATTAGTTTAGATATTCCAAACTAAACCTAAACGCTGGGTCCTTTGCTGTTAATTCTGGTGTTCTACGACAACTGAATTCCGTCTTTAAGGACTTCCGGTTGCAAGAAGGTTTTTTCATAAATGGCTTTAACGAGGTTCTAAAACAGGTCAAAATTGGACCTGTTCATTCATGCGACACCGAAACAGGCTCCGGTAGACAATGGTAAACAAAACATAACGTATTTAAACGGCCAATGGTCAAAAGTGGTGCTTTTAACGGTCAACCCTAAAAAAGCACCTCCTACTGAAGACCTCGTTCCCAGGGCCTCTCTCCTGACTGAGATGAAAAGTAGAGAAGCCCTGGGAACGAGGTTAACAATGCTGATGCATAATATGTAATAAGTAAGAAAAATTTATGTTATATTTAAGGGTCAAAGTCCCAAGATACCCAAAGTGCAAGCAGCTTTTTCGATTTGAGGTGAAAGCATCTCTTTGCAAGTAGCATCTCTGCGACGAGCCAGGCTGTAATTGCGCATGTCTCGTGCGGACTCTGCATCCATTTCTATCATCAAAGCGCTTTTGACTGCCTCGACCCGATGTTTAAATTCCAGCGCGCTGAAGGGGAAAACCAAAGGAATCTGCAGGAAACAAAAACGAGAATGATATCAGAATGCCAATATACAGTACTGACATTTTGCATATTGGCCTGGAAGAAATGTGCAAGTTTGTATTTTTGCACGTGAAGATTTGGTTTTTTCTCTCAGAAGGCCTTTGTTCTGTAGCTTTGCGTTTACTGTCTGAGATTTGGAGCGTATTTTAAAAATTCTTCTCAAATTCAGCGTGGCTAAAAGTACCATGTATCCACATGTTCGAAGAGAAAGAAAACGTGCAAATTCGTGTTTATCATGTTGCCATCCTATTAGTATTCAGCACGTGCAGTAGCTCTCTACTTCTTTCCATACTACCTTTCGGTCTTGTCGCGTGCACATGTGCGCTTTTTTCCGACAACCTTTCTCGAAATAGCTGTATACAGACAGTACAGTCAACTCTCGTTATAGCGGAAACGCCGGGCGCGTCGTTTAGTGTCCGTTATAGCGAGAGACTGTAATAGCGGGAGTCATTTCCCGCCAAACCTCTTTCGCCGGGGATCTGGATTTTGTCCGTAATAGCGAGCGTCCGCAATAAGGCGAGAGTTGACTGTATACAGTCGAAGTTTAATTTATGTTTGTTAAACAACTTAGCGTTACCTGCCAATCTTTCATCCAGTCTTCAGTCAGCTTGTTGCTGTCATTCCAATTGTTTGTTGTCTCAGCCCATGCTATCCTTCTTGGTAAAGCATTACAGTTGTTGAAGCTGACCAAATCCAAGACATCAACGGTTTGAGACCTGGCCCTGCCTGCCGCCCTTGGTTCTCTTTCCTCCAGGAGATTGTCCACACTCGCAACTCTGTTTTTTCTAAGCCCAACGTATCTCCGACTTAACCTTCTGAAATTGTGAGTCATTTTCCTGAGTAATGGCCTGTTGTCGGAAAGACGTAATTGTTAAAACGTCTTGTTATGAAATTTTGGTATTTGATTTGAAATATGCACCCTGTCTTTAACAAGTTACCTTGAGTCTTGAGAAAGAAATAACCCTTCATCCCCCACCCCTCCGCCCCCCCTCCCCTTCCCCCCCCCCCCCGCAGGAATGAGCTAATTTAAGAACTCACATGCAGCTGAATTCTTAGTGCATGAATTTTGGTACATACCCTAAAATTTCGATTATTTTTATAAGCCCCACTAAATAAAACAATGCCAGACTGTGAGCTTCAAAGTAGCTGTTGCGAAAATTGTTTTGAAGAAACGAAAAACTGAACTTGGTTCACTTTGAAATCTAATACTGGTTTACCTTTAATCGGCTCAGTCGACAACCAGGCTATCTTTGCTAATATCCATTACCCTGCGTTTTCCCCCTTCCTTTTTCCCAATTACCCCCCCCCCTCCCCCGATTACCCCCCGTACGAAATTTATCATCGCAGACATGGAAATATCGGTCAAGGAAATAATTCTTATACATGTAAAACGGTAAAGCCGTCATCTTTAAGGTCATCTTTCTGGTAGCTAGAGAAACGAAACTGAGTGGAGATGCCAAATGGAACAGAAAAATTCCGTAATTCCCCAATTCCCAGGAAAAAGTAACAACCTCCAGAAATTGACCAAAATTTAACAAACGAACTTTTCGAAAGTTTGCGTTCCATTTGATTCTGTACCAAGTTTCCCAGATTTTGGTCCAATGGATCTGCACGAAATTTCTATATTACAGATTCAGTACGTCAATCTTAATTAGTTCGCTCGAAGCATAATTACGTAACCTGCATGTTTCAAGTTAGGAATTGACTTGGGAACCGCTTTAGGAAAAATAACATCTGAATACTTGCAGGCTCGGTTTTCTTTTAATGATCGGAGTCAAAAGGTTCCTTAAAGTTCATGTTGCATGTGAAACTATGAAAGTTTGCAAATTTCTACTTGAATTACGTTTATACTGAACTATTCTTCAATAATATATATTACGTCATATGTGTTGACATGGCAACTATCTGAGCCTCCGCTAGAAGGGCTGTGAGAGTCAGGTCAATATTTTTAAATTATCTAAAAAAATGCTCGATGTCAAATTTTAATTTGCGATTTCTTAAACTTGCAATTCTTTTTCTCTGTAAATTTAAGAAAACTTTATATGAAGAGGTTGGAGTTTTGTCAAAAATGGCCTTCACCAATTACAAAATTTTTACTATTAATATAATTTGGAGATAAATTAGTGCCTAAACTTTCACCTTTAATTTTATTTCCAATTCCCGCGCGTTTTTACATATCATCTTCGTTTTCACGGCTACGAATACGCTCCGGTTAGCCTGTTTAACATCTGCGCCTGTATTTAAGACAGTTATTTTTTTGTACAGAGCACGATCATGCCTAACTCAATTCATAACTCGATTTCTTATTCGATTCCTAACGCGATTCCTAATTCGACTCCAAGTTCAATTCTAAATTTGATTGCTAACTGGGTTCCTTATTCGAAAAAAAAACCGTTTATTTAAAAAAAAAACATCACACGGCATGTATTAAGTAATCGAAATGCTGAAGCGTTGGGGGAATTTCTTGCAGCCGGGATAACTTAAGAAAATCAATCGAGTGATGTTTGTTAAATTGCTGTCGTAGAAATATATAATTTTGATTGATGTATCGCTCTGAAAATTTCTGCAAGTTTCTTTACATTACCACTACGGGAACAAAAACTCTTCGATATGCCACTAACCCACTGACACGATTTGTTGTTTTGTGATGAGAATGGAACCAGAGGAGCCCTGAATGCGAATCTTAGGAAAGCCGCCGAACGACGAAAGAACAATCTGCTTCAACAGCTCAAAAATTTGCTGCGTTTTGTGAAATTTAAAAAAGGTTTAAGTGGAAAGGTTAGATATAGTAGGTTGCTGACCTTAGCAAATTAGCTGAAAAATGGGAATAGCGATAGAAGTACGTTGTGACGTAACCGTTGCTTCATTTGATTGGCTGCGGCACACATCAATCAAGCAAAAATCTTGGTTGCGCAATAAACTTCGTCTTCTGGACAGTTGCTTATTGTATAGAACACGGTACCACTACAAGTAAAAGTTGCCACTAAAGCTACCACTAACTCGGTTCCAAACTCGATTCTCACAGCACAAATATTGAAACCTAGTTGGTATTTATTCAATCGTACAAAAATTTCATTTTCGAATCATATGACGTTATATGACGTCATATGACGTCATAACTAACGAAAATTTTGTCATCTTGTAGAGCAAGCTCCCCCCCCCCCCCCCCCCCCCATTCCCCAATCTACCCCGGTGGGGGGAAAGATTTTGCTTGTACGTCCAAGAGTTTATACGATCAAGAACAGAGGTTGATGTACTAAAAGTATCACTGAAACATGGAGAGTTCGTGTGCTTTTGGTTTTGAAAGTTTAATTTTATTTTTGCAAGCATTCGAGTTTTGGCAGATTCAGCTACAACTACGGCTAAAGGAAGTGTGTTCGACTGAAATTAAAAGGAAACGTTAAGCGCGCATCGCTTCTATTTAAATCTACCATTTCAACTTTCGCTCTTGTCGCATAGGCTAAACACTTTCAAAAACAAACTAGTTGAAATGACTGTATGTGAAATTCATGTATATGTCGAGGAAATATTATTTCAACTGGTATTTCTCCTAACCTCGGAGTTCGGAGTGTGCGGTTCAGATTCCAGTCATTGCGTAAAAGGACAGGCTTTTTATAAGATTCGAATTAAAGATGTTTTAGTTAAACATTTTAAAATAAAAATTAGCGATATAAGACACCATGATATAACTCCAAAGAGCTTGCAAGATTTAATCCGCTGTCGGATCAATTTAGGTTTCTGAAACTGCTCACCTACCCCTCCCCAAACCTAACATTAACCCTTACTTATCGCTTTGGGCAAAATGTTAGGTTTGGGGAGGGGTAGGTGAGCGTTTCAGAAACTAATTGATCCCCGCTTTCTTGTTTGTAACCACTAATCATCATCAAACTCGTCACAATGATGTAGCTTTGACATTTGCGGTGTCCTTTTCAGATTGATAAATCTGATTCCTAACTCGATTGCTAATTAGATTTCTGATTTATTTGCTAACCTGACTCCCTACTCGAAAGTTAGTGTATCTATAAAACATTCATCTCACGGCATATATTATGTTTCAGGGCAAAGCTGTAATTTGGTGGAAATTTCTTACGGGATAACTTAAAGGAACTGTGCACCGGATTTTAGCTAAATTTAGGCATGAAAAAATCACCATCAAATTCGTTGAAATATAAATAAAGTAGCCTCTTAAAACAGCGAAAGAACATTTCAATAACACACCAAATTCAAGTTAGTTAATCTCGTTTGCTTGTAACTGATTTATTTGTTAACTGGGCTCCCCCCTCGAAAGTAAGTGTATCAAAAAAACCATCCATCACATGGCATATATTATGTTTCAGGGCAAAGCTGTAAATTGGTGGAAATTCCTTCCTGGTCAATCAGTATAGTTGTTTTTGTTAAATGGCTGATTCAGTTCCATTTTTTGATTGGTATTTTTGAAAATTTCGACCAGTTTTAATTCATAAAACCACTACACGGAAACAAAAAATTTAATTATCACTTACCCTGCGATACGATTTTTTGTCTTCTTGCTATGGGAATGGAACCGGGGCAATCGACGGAAAACCAACCAACGCAAGAATGATCCGGCTCCTTTCTTAAAATTTCTTTTGAGGTCAAAATCCGTTAGATTGATTACTCTTACGATAACTTGAGATTCGATTTCAGCAAGCTAGCTGAAAGAATGTCCAAAAAAAGCAGAGGTACATTGAAGCACATCCGCTAGCTATAGCTTCATTTGATTGGCTGCGCTACACATCAATCAAAAAGAGAATGACGATAGAAGTACGTTGTGACGTAGCCATTGCTTCATGTTGATTGGCTGCGGTACACATCAATCAAATGCCTCTAGTTGCCGAAAACGATCCATGGATTCTATGCACGTGAATGGAAAAGAAAAGGTTTGTTGGGAGATGGGAGATAAATTGCTGCAGACGTTTAATACGAAAAAAACAAGCGTTGACGGACAAAAAGCATCACTCAAACATGAAGAGTTCGTGTTCTAATGGAAGTGGACTCCCAATGTCTCCTCCTCCCTCCCCTCCCCCTTAACAAAAATTGTAAGTCTTCCTTTTCTTGCAGAACAGGCGTATGTGATGGCATTCAAATCAAATCCACAAGGTAGGTCAAGGTAATATTTTAAATTTGACTCCGCCCTAAAATTGAAGGGTATATTTTACACGTGAAATAATATATTGCACGTGAAATATTTTTTTTGACCCTCAAAATATGTTTCGTTTTTGAAGGATATTACACGTGAAGTAATATATTACACGTGAAGTGTGTTGCATCTCATTTTTCAACGCAAAAAAGCGAGAGAATCGACGAGCGATATGCTTTGTTTTTCCACTATATGAGAAAGGCACTATGAGAAAGGCACCAATCGACTCTTGAATGACATAATGCTGGGGGGGACCCTGCAATGGATTAGCATGACATTCAGAGGGGAATAGAAATATTCCTAGCCGCTCAATGCTACAGAATCCGGGATAAGCTCCGGAAAGTATGGGCCACTTGGCTCGAGGCTTTCCTTATTTAATAGTATTCTTTTTTCACTGCCATCTCATGATTCCTTTAAACCAAAAGAAAAGCCAGGATTTCTTGAGATCAAAAACATTAGCTTGACAAATGTTTAGTAATGCGCACACCCCAGGACTAGAAATCCGAGCAATTAACCAACTAATGCCCCCCGGGGAGGGGGGAGGGGGAGAAGGAAGTCAATGCTGGAATTGACTGATGCATAACGTGTGTTTACACTCCTTTTTTCGACTCTTTTGCTTGTTTACAAGCGAAAGTAGGAGAATAGGAGTTATGTGGGGCAAAATTTGGAACCACATTCTTGTAAACTCTCAAGGGACTTTTTTAATTTCTCAAGGGACTGTTTTAATTTCTCAAGGGGATTTCTTTCCGCTGTGGGTGATCACTTACGATCTCGTGGAAAAAATGTGACTTGTCACATTTACAAACGTTATATAACAATTTTAAAAGTGACATGTCAGCTTTCTTATCTCAACGCACGTGTGTCTGAAAGGCGATCTATAAAAAGCGTCGCACAAACAATGGATTGCGTAGCTAACGCTAAAACACGAATAAATAATCACTAGCACTTACATCGTTTAAAAATTACAAACGTCAAAAATAAACCATACCAAAAAACTCGCTCTTTTCAAAGATATTATTGAAGTTAAAACAAATGCAAGAGATGGGGGCTTCTTTTAGCTTAAGAGCAGTTAAAAATTAGGCCAAATTTTGTCGCTACAAGCGCTATTCTATTTCGTCATCGGCCTAGGTCGTTAGGGACGTGACCTCGCGTTGACAGCAATGTTGCATGAATCGGCTTTCCAACATGCGATCGTATCTACGCAGTTCGAGTGGAATTTCAGTCAAAGACAGCAAAATTCTTTCGTATTTCATATTCAAATATAATTCGAAAGCATTCACTGTATATATGGCTTTTGTTTAATCCTTCTTAAGCCCACGAAGAAGCTAAGCTGTCTTGATATCCGTCACCAAAATTGAGACCCCCCACTTGACTCAGACAAACTACAAGAGCGATATGAAGAAATTATGTCGCTCGCAAGCACTTCGCTTCGGTCTTTGGCCGTTCTCACGCAAGATAATGGCGGTCCTGGCTCGAAATTTGAAAGTGAAGCAGAGAACCACACGAGTTTTGACAATATGCGAGCCATGCGAGCCATGCGAGCCATGCGAGCCAGAAATCCCAAATCCCAATAAAAGGCTAACTGCAAGCTACCCAAACTAAGTAGAGGCTAGCCAGAGTGCTATTTAGGCTAGCCGGAGTGCTATTTAGGCTAACCAATGTGTTATTTCGGCTAACCAGAATGGCTCGCATGACTCGCATGACTCGCGAGCCATGCAAGCCAGAAATCCCTAACCCAATATAAAGGCTAACCGCAAGCTACCTAAGCTACTGTAGGCTAATCAGAGTGTTATTTAGGCTAACTCGAGTTTTTAAAAAAAAAAAAAAACTACGCTATTTAGGCTAACCGGTGTGTTATTTAGGCTAACCGAAATGGCTCGCATGGCTCGCTGGCTCGCACATTGGCAATACCCGAACTACACTGTGGATCAGTTAAAACGATGGCTGAAGTGCAGAGGGCTAAAATTAAGCGGAAGACGACAACCCTTCGTGACGACCTTTAATAATTGTGAAACGTGTTACGGAATGTATAAAGGCTGGACTACTATCGAGCCGTAAAAATCGTATTACTGAACACTAATCACGAACCTAGCGTCAAATTTAGAATTGACCGAAAATAGCTATTTTGATCGGCTCGAAATAATTCTTATCGGCAAAAATCTGGGCAAAAATGTAGCTGAACGATATAGCAGTCATTTGCATAATCACAGTTGTCGGCGTTTGTCGCCCGAAAGATAACACATTCCCCGCAAATAAATGCCATAAATTCCTGCACCTTTTGTGAAACTTTTATTCGATCTTAATAAACGTTCGCCATGTTAAAAACAGACTTTTAATCCATTCGTTTTCATGACTACACATTACAAGAAAGCATGACAAACGTGACCATCGCGACCTCTATTTACGCACTGGCGCGCCGGGCGGCGAACTTGAACATTCATGCACTGTACAGACTCGTACCCAGTCGCGTCTCTTGCTTTTTGAGCGGCGCGCAAGGCATCAAGGGAAGGACGAACTTATTTTGCGAAGCGACTGGCAGAAAACCAAAATTTTCTTGCACAAATTCGACATTTCTTGCAAGCATCAATATACAACCGATTTAACAAATCGGACTCTCGCTACGCGGTCGTCCGATTTTGTTAATCACTCATATGATCACAGACCGAATGGCGTTTTTAGGGCTTCTTTAGGATTAAAAATTCATAAAAAAATGAATGGAGCAAAAAAAGAAAAATCTGAGACACCGTTTTCTTGACCAATATAATTTATGAAGATCAAATTCCACATAGGAGTTTTGTATCTTACCATGGTAAATGTGTTCTTAAATAAACCGAATATTGCGCAACATCTCAATTACAAACAAAATGCTGACGTTGCTTATTATGGTCTATATGATCAAAACAAAATCCAAAATAACAATCTTTATTCAATAAAATTTCAGAAAATATATACTTTATTGGGGTTACCATTGATGGTTTGCACACAATTTCACTTGGAACGAAAACGCCAATTCTTGGTTTTCCTCTCTCCCCTCCGCCCCTGCCTCCCTTCGTCCTCGTCTCGCCCCCGCTGCCCCCCTCGCCCGCTCCCTCCGTCCCGTCGGTCTCTTCGTCCCGCCCCCCCCCCCGCGCTCCCCCCCCCCGCCGGCCGTCGCCCCGGCCCCTCGGGACCATTTTCCTTCCGTGATACCCAAAATACAATTTTAATTATACCAAGAAAGATTGAGAAAAAAAAACATTTCGTTTGCCTTGTTTAAGCTATGTGCATTTTTTTGCTTCGTGAACATTTTAGATAATCTGAAATCCAAGTAAATCGAAGAAATAATTAAATGTCAGTCTGTTCGAAAACGATTTTTCGCTGTCAGTTCGTCCCCACAGGGGGCTCAGCGCCTCCTTCTTGCTGATCGTTTCATCGAACTCTGTACGATTCAAGTTTAACGGAATGAAATATACTTAGCCCAGACTCGCTCTCGTGCAATAAAACAAACTCCCAATCACTACTACTTGTCCTAGCCGCTATATAAATTCTTATGTGGAATCCGTGTTGCGTAATATTTGGGTTCCACCGCTTACGTCACGAGTGCTTGCTATTGTTTTCACCGGAAGTGGATTTTTTGTCGAAAATGCCGTTTTTCTCCTCAACGAAATCGAATTGAGCAAAATGAATGCCATATTCGTTTTCTTCGTTGCTTTTTACATAGATGAGAAAAAGTTGTATTCTAGCTTTTGTGCTAGATTAATTATTAATGAGTTTGAGAAGGTTCATCGGATCGTCTCTCATTAACCGGGAACCATCGGATTCTTAGTACGTCCTTAATATTCGTTACGTAATGACCGAGAACAAAGTTCGCAGCTGCGAGTTGAACTCGCTACAAACTCCTTAGTAAGAATTGTGACACAGGGTAATAGACAAGGTCAGCGTAATGTACTTTTGACAAAATCGATGTTTTGCTGATTGCTTTCTTAGAGCGCTTTCCATTAGTCAGAACTGGTCGACGCCCTTAAACTTAGATGATGTTTAGCGAAATGTTTTAGCTTCTCAGTATCGATAAAGTGGCATAGTATCCAGGCACCGTTTGTCTGACACGATCCTCCCACTTAAGATGTTCATTGATATGAACTCCAAGTAGCTTGCAAGATTTAATCCTTTCTAGTTTGTAACCACAAATCGAAATGTTTGTGTCATATTCGTTAAGATTATGTACCTTGAACCGTGATTTGCTTTGTCTTTTTCCGATTGATCAAACGAAGTTCCTAACACCATTCCTAATTCCATTGCTAATTTGATTGCTAACTGGATCCTCACTCGAAAGTAAGAAAATCCATTACATGGCATATATTACGTAATCAAGAAATTTCATACGAGAGGAGGAGGAAATTTATCACGGGATAACTTAAAGGCAATATGTCGAGCGATAAATAAAAACACGCTCTGAAAATGTTGGCAAGTTTCTTTACAAAACCACTACACGAGAACAAAATCTTAGTTATTACTTACCCGCAGATGTGGTTGTTTTTCCACTATATGAGAGAAAAGCCAGTCGACTCTTGAATGCGAATCTAAGAAAAAACTAACCAACGCAAGAATAAACCCGTTTAAAAAATTTCAATTCGTTCGACAGATCAAAAATTGCTGCTTTTTGTGAAATTTTAGAAGGATTAAAGTTCGAAAGATTGTTCACTTTAACGATAACTTGGAGTCTGGTTTTGGCAGCTCAGCTGAAAGATTGGGAATAACATCCGTCGTATTGTACATTGCAACAGTTCCAAATGATTAGTTTTATTTGATTGGCTGCGGCACACATCAATCAATCAAACCAGATGCCGAGCACGTTCCAAAAGTGATCTATACACGTGACACGTGAGTGGAAAAAGAAAGCTTGGATGGGAAACGGGGAATAAACTCCTGAAGACGTTTCAGTACGAAAAGACCAGACGTTCATCTACAAAAAGTATCACTCAAACATGAATTACAAAAGTTCGAGTGCTTATGGGCGTGAATTCTCAACGTCTCCACTTCCCTCCCCTCGCCCCTCGCCCCCCCCCCCCCCCAGTTGCCTCAATTCACAGCCACACCCAGGACTGGGAAAGACTGGGCAATGTTGTCCTCATAGCGGTGCCTGGATACCTTGACGTAATATTGCCAGTCAACCGGTTGCTAAGAATGACATCATCGCTAAATACTTTCGCACGCTTAGGCCTAAAAGTTTTTTGCACTCCCTGTTTCCCGCCCTTTACATACCAAATGCAAGGGTACCCGGGGTTTGGTTCATACACCAATCTTCAGAACTGTTCAAGCATAAACAAAACCTTTGCAAACACACTGTTATACTTTATTCTCAGCCACGCAAAAACTTGAGTTACAGACATTCACTTACACAGCTCAGTACAGGGAACAAGTGCCACTTTTGGAAAATTTACGTTAAAGCACTCGAAGAATTTACAGTTCTTATTATTCAATCGACATGTCGTGTAGCTTAGCAACTTACACGAATGGTATCGTGTTGCTTAGCAACTTACACGAATGACCAAAATCGCGGGCTCGCTAACTTCGCTGTCACGAGATTTCGTCCCCAACTGGTCCTTGTTCCTTAAAACTGTGTTAAAAATAACGGCAAAAATAATGGACACGTTAATAATACTACAACCTTGAAAACGAGTTTACATCAATGCAATTGTTATGAGAGAAAATATGTTCGATTCTATAGTTGAATCGCTATTTCTCGAACCTCCAAGGGAAAATATACGAAAATTGACTCGAGAAATCGGCGGAAAAATTGAAGTGTTTGACTAAATGAAGCAGGTCAAAGGGAGATGACTTTTGGTACGAGTTATCGGGAGATATGAGAAATCGTAGGTTCCAGAAATCGACATTCAACTGTAGATACAGTGGAACCTCGATTTGCCGAGCCTCTATTTAGAGAAGTTTTCAATTGAGTGTCGTAAAACCAAAACCAAAGCAATTACTCTGGCCAATCACAAAGGACACGGACAATCCAGTAAACCAATCAAAACTCGAAGCAAATACCAAATACATGTAGCTGGCACAAAGCGCGGGAAAACGTGCGCGAGCGAGTCACGATTGGTTTTGGTTTTACTCCTGATTGGCTGAGAAAGTGGCGCGAGATTTTTAAGCCAATCACTAAGCGTAGTAATGCAAAACCAAAGCAAACGCAATTAACTTTCGACACTCAAGTGAAAACCGCTCTATAAACGACGTCTTCGGTATAAAAAATTACACTTCTCGCCCTAGTTGTAGTAAACTGTTTCTAAAAGAACTTCGATATAACTGAACCTCGTTATAGAAAACATATTTTGCCGGTAGCTTGGCCCCAACCTCGTACTCAGGGCTTTTCCCTTGGTAATTTGGAAGGGAAAAGCCCTGGGAACGAGGTTGCCTTGGCCCCTTCGCTACATCGAGGAACCGTTATTCCCACCCCTGTGGGGGCTTTAACCTAGGCAAAAATTACGCATCAGGTGCAAAAGAGAAAAGAATTTTGGACCTCACCGAAGAGGAAGGAGAAGGAAAATGGGGGAGATAAATCGAAGGCATCCTTAATAAGGAGTTAAAATATCAACAGCACCCAGAATGGCTTGTCTAGCGATGGATAATTGACGGTCCACCTCGGCTACGTCTCCAGTTTCATGCAGCTTAAACAGTATATCGCCAACGCCAGGAAAACTGGAAGAGCCATACGCATTGTACTTGCCGGGTGCGAAGATCACGTGACGGACCAAGCGCCTTCCCGGCAGGCCATAGGAGTAGATGAAAGCTCTCTCTACTTTGATCATTTGGTCATTGAGCCTGCGCAGTTCTCCAAAACTCGTCTCCTCGAAGTCGTCGACTTTCTTCTGCACTTTAGTTCTGAAATAATAGAAAAAGAAGCTATGTTATAAACTGCTTTGAAAGTAAACGTGCGCTTACGCAAATCGAATTGTTACAATGAAAGGAGAACACCCAGATTATCTGTAACAGTAGTTAATTCACTGATTAGCTGATTCAGCTTAAAGGTCATTGCCTTTTTATTGCATTTTTGTGCATCCTTGCTGCGCAGAATTTTACGCGTAATTAGCGCGCGCACATAACAAAATGGCGGCTTTTTTCTATGCGGCTTAGTCCGCGAGAAAAAAAATCGTCTCTTTCTCGTAAACGTGTATGGTGACCTATTAATTTTTTCCTCAGATTTTGGATGTAGCGATCAAGTTCTTTCTGTAAAACGAAAACAGTTCAATTTTTATGTTTGAAAATAAATTATCACTGGAAATGTGTACTTTCAACTAAATTTTGTCTACTGAAAAGTTTGGTTGAAAATCTATGTTCAGTTCTATTTCGGGGCCATGGCCATAAAAATATAATACGCTACTGTCACGCATCACACAATCGCTCTTCCCGGCTCGGGAATGGGAGATTGCGTGACGGACCGATTTTCCCTCTAATAACTATAAACGATTTCGCGGACTGACCTAGCGGCGGTAAAGTTCACTGCAGTCTGGTGGAACAGTTTAACAGCATCCTCTAAGTGGCCGAGAGTTTCAGCGTGGCTTTTCAACTCATCCTTATACTGTTTCTTTAGAGCATTCAGTGAGGCATTAAGGGCATCTGCATACAGCATAACACTCATGGGTAGGAGCGGAGCATCAGCAAACTTAATCAGGAGCCCCCCGCAGAGTTGCGTGACAGCCTTATGAAGTGTGAAATCGGGATCAACGAACGTTTTGGTCCAGTTGAAGGTATCGTGTTGCGAGTGGTAGACGGGGTAGAAAACCGGTGTGCTGTTATAACCAAAGATGTAATAAAAATCCGCTGAGGGCACACCCGCGAACTGGTAGAAAGGGGCATAATCGCTTCCAGAACCCAAGTTGCCCACATTCGGTTTCTTAGGGTCTATTTTTGAAGGGCTTCTCTCGAGCATGATGTCAAATATAGTTTCTTTGTCGTCATGCGCATTCGGATCGTTGACGGTTTTGCTGAAGTCTAATATAGTGTCCTTGACTAGGGGACTGGCACTGGAGACGAAGCACCCATTTGCCTGAGACAACAGTGTCGGTGTTAAGGTAGAGTACAGCTCGCTCTGTGAGTTCTTTTTCATGTTGTTCAACCCATTCCGTTGATCCAATAAGGCTGTATTCCTCTCCACCCCAGCTACAAATCTGTAAAACAAAATCGAAATATTTAACCATTAAATTTACTTCCGGTTTAAGCTCCCGACTTCCCCGGAAGTAATGATACCAGAAGTTCCCGACCCCTCCCCCCCCCCCGAATCTTCAACCCCTGGAAGGGCTACTTTACAACAAAACACCTGAAAAAGACTGTTTTACATAGTAGAAGTGACGGCGATGATCGTCAAAAATCTTGAAGGGGTCTTCTGTAAGGTACTAGAATCTCAGTTTGTAGGCGTGGCTTAAATTGATTGTCACCCCTATAAGCAGTATCAATTCTAATATAATCCATACACTGATCTTTTACAATAGCGAAGCGCGCGAGGTCCAAAAATTAGATGCCACTGAATATAACCCCCATGAGGCTCAGAAAACATTATCGGTTCTGAGAGAAATACAAGGAATCTAGGCGAAGTTCTCGTTTTATGAAAGTGTTTTAGGAACACCGGCTGTTTTAGAAAGTGTTTTATGAAAATCGTCCGCCATTTCGGTTTGTTTGTCTGAGTCTTGTCTGAGTTGTGACGTCACTCGCGCGCTTCGCTATTCAATGTAATTGAACTAACTGAAGTGTCATGGGACTTCATGTAACTTTTTTATAGTAAATTTTCTTTTTGAAATGTTTTTCAAAACCTTCTACTATCTGAAGTGAAGATGATCAGTTAAATACTTTCTTCTCTAACAGTGAGCTGTAACCCTTTTTATCTACCTGAAAATATCGAAATGAAGTTTTTATTTATAAATTTGTTGTTTTGTTTGACTTGTAGGTAAAACATTTTTCGCTTGATGCTTGTGCCCTTTCGATCTCAACCTCCTTTCCTTTGAGGCTGACAACGCATTTCCTTCATGTAACTTTTTTATAGTAAATTTTCTTTTTGAAATGTTTTTCAAAACCTTCTACTATCTGAAGTGAAGATGATTAGTTAAATACTTTCTTCTCTAACAGTGAGCTGTAACCCTTTTTTTCTACTTGAAAATATCGAAATGAAGTTTTTATTTATAAATTTGTTGTTTTGTTTGACTTGTAGGTAAAACATTTTTCGCTTGATGCTTGTGCCCTTTCGATCTCAACCTCCTTTCCTTTGAGGCTGACAACGCATTTCCTTCTAAATTATTGCTCAAATAACTCTTTTAAGACGCTAGATTTGATATTCTTTTACCTTAATTGTTCGGCGCGGTCTCCATCCTGACTTTTTCAGTACTCCGAGCACGCGAGCAATTTCCGTGGTGGCAGCGGCCCCTGTAGAAGCGTCAATGGCGCCATGCACCCAGGAATCTCTATGGTTACCAATCAAAACATACCGATCTGGTTCCTCGCGTCCATAGATTGTTCCAATCACATTGTAGATCGTCTTTACTTCTAAGTTGTTGTTTATGTCCACTTCAACTGTAATTTCGCTGTCGGTAAAGCCGGGTCCGAGGCGGTAGGTAATATCAAGGGTACCTTTCCATTCAACAGGGACCTCCTTTCCTACGACAAACAAACCGTATTTAGCCACAAAGCGCTTCCCAGGAATATGCATTGCACACGAAAGGAGAATAACTACTACCAGCCGCATCCTTCAATATCAAAGCGGTCATTCTCGTCCCCTGACCTATTAGTTTATTTTTCCAGTGTGCCGTTTCGTCGACCACGAGACCAAAAGAAACGAGAGCTCTGGGGACGAGAATGCAGCGCTGTGCTTATTCGAAGCATGCGCACTTGAGCTCTCCAGCGGAGATTACGGCCTGTTGCAGCTAAATGATCCCGATCACAAAAGAGACAGTGACATCGACTTTTGAAACTAAGTTTTTTTCATTATCGTCCCTAGAAGAAATAGGAGTTGTATTCTGTTAAAAGTGATTGTTTATGAGTTTTACGTGTAAGCGAGCGCCTCCGAGAAAAAAGCCGCCACCGAATAAATCTCGTTCCACAGCACATCATTGAGTATTAAGGCTGCGCTTTTTAAGTTCGTTCGTTGGGAAACCTAAAGATCTGACAAAGATACTATATTCTAAAAAAACTGTTGAACTTCGTCGGAGGGCAAGTGAAACATTTTATTAGTTGATTATCAACTGGAAGTTGATAATCAAGATCCAAGCCTGTTATATTAGAGCGGTTTTCACTTGAGTGTCGAAAGTTAATTGCGTTTGCTTTGGTTTGCATTGCTACGCTTAGTGATTGGCTTAAAAATCTCGCGCCACTTTCTCAGCCAATCAGAACTAAAACCAAAACCAATCGTGACTCGCTCACGCACGTTTTCCCGCGCTTCGTGCCGGCTACATGTATTTGCTTCGAGTTTTGATTGGTTCACTGGATTGTCTCTGTCCTTTGTGATTGGCCAGAGTAATTACTTTGGTTTTGGTTTTACGACACTCAATTGAAAACTGCTCTATATTATACACAAAATTACCTCCAATTCTTTTGAGAAAGTGGATAGCGTCTCCATATCCCATGGGGTGTGCGGGGATGGGGGGCAGTTCACTATCGTTGTACGGTCTCCGGTACATCCCTTTAAGTGCTGCTATTCCGGGGGTTTGGGGATCTCCATTCCCAGGCATGGTGAATAGTGATCCTCGCTGCACTCCACTAGCGGGAAGCCACGCCTTGTTAGGATACGTGTCCTTTGGGTCTCCCCCCTCCATAGCGTAATCTGCGGGGTCTGAGTAAAGAAGTGCTGCCTTGGCTCCGTAGCTAGCTGCATTAGCGATCTGAAATGGAGAAAATGGATTTGTGTTTTTTACTGGAGTAATAGGAAGGTTGCTTTAATTCACGAAACAGTAGTGTTAAAGCAAACAACAGCAGCAGCGAAAACAGGTAGGAGGAGACAATGGGACAAGTTTGCTACCCAATGAACTCCCTCATTTTTTCAGGGCGAGCACTCGCGCTCGAAAATAATCACCTCGCGCGTCCTTGCGCGTCGCGTCCTCACGTGCCACGTGATTTTTGCGCGTGGTCGCGTGCTCGCTCACTCGACTCACCCTAAGAAGAATGAGGGATTACTCCTAGTCTAGCTTCTCATTGGCTGCTACAACGTTTTAATTGCATTGTGAAGCGCAACTAGTTACCTTATTTCCTCGAAATATTTTCCCATATCTCATGATAGCAATTCTCCCTGTGACATTGACACTGATTTTCTTGAGCTTGTCAAAGTCCTCCACTCGGCCATAGTTGACATAAACAAGTTCGCCCTCTGCTTTTCCACTGGGACTGTAACCAAGAAAAGGCTGGACAACATTCGGGCCTGATCCTCCTTCCTGGAAACAGAAACATTAACATTAGCTGCGATCCACGATAACCTACCCACGACCCGCGACAATTCACCCGAGTCCCGCAACAATTATCCTCGACCCGCGAAAATTCATCCGCTACCCGCGACAATTTACCCGCGACCCGGTACAATTTACCCGCGACCCGAAACAATTATCCGCGACCCGGAACAATTCATCCGCGAACCGCGACAATTTACCCACGATCCGCGATAATTCACCAGCGACCCGGGACAATTCATCCGCGACCTGCGATAACGGGAAAATTTACCCGCGACCGCAACAATTATCCGCCAACCGGGACAATTCATCCGCGAACCGCGACTCGCGATAATTCACCAGCGACCCGGGAGAATTCACCCGCGACCCGCGAAAATTTACCCGCGACCCGCAAAGATTAGACATTATCAAAAGAGAGGAGGGAGGGGGGGGGGGTAGGGTCAAGACAGCCATAAAATAATTTATGATTTCTACCTGCTCCTCCCCTTTGACTTGGTGAATGATAGTGCCGTTCTTGTATTTGATGGTTATTCTCGTTTTCTTGACTGTATCGGGGAAGGACAGCAGTGCTTCATACGCAGGCATTTCGACTTTATCAAATCCATTTTCATCCTTCATGCGCCTGACGAGTTCTTCAGCAAGAGTTTTCTGACGGGCTGAGCCTGCGATATGTGGTTCAGCGGAGAAATACCTGAGTAAGAGTAAGAAACGAGAGTAGTGAAAATTTGTTCTGATTCAGAACAGACGGTTGTGGGAGGCGTGGTGGCCTAAAGGCTAGTGCGGTGGACTTTGGATTGAGCGGTCCTGGTTCGAGCCCTGGCCGGGGCACTGCGTTGTGTTCTTAGGCAAGACACTTAACTCTCACAGTGCCTCTGTCCACCCAAGTGTATAAATGGGTACGTACGAATTTAATGCTGGGGACCGGGGATAATCCTGCGAATCTGCGAAGGACTAACATCCCATCAAGAGGGTGTGTGTTTGTGTGTCTGTGTGTGTATGTGGGGGGAGGGGGGGGGGTAGAGGAATGCCCCTAGACAGACTTAAGGCGGGGGTTCACGTGAAAGCCGTTTTTCCACCGTTTAATTAATGTGGGTTTAATGCGAATATCTCGTTAGCGTTTCAAGCAATCCAAAAACTCTCTGCTCATTTCACAAATCTATGTTTCGCGGTGTTTTGTGAATTCTTGGGTGATTTTTTGGATATTTCTGGAGGAGATAATTTTTCTCAAAGGATTAGTAAAATTTAGAGAAATAAGAAATACTGGAGATTAAATGTGATATTAAAATTAGAATTTGAAAATTAAAATTGGTGGACGGACACCAATTAGTCCCCCTAACAACCTGGAGTGCTCTTGCGTGGGCTCAACTGTCTGGTGGTGTTTCAAAAACACCCCCCCAAGGAAAAGAAAATGGCTAATAGTTTTACCATAAGCAACTTAATTAGGCTTAATGAAATGCAGAACGCAAGACCCGGACAAAAATTTCAATATGTTTGCATATTATTCCGGGATTATGCATGCATACATTTAATACTAATTGCGATCAATGCTCGTTTAAAAGCCAGCTTTTAGCTAACTGCTTGCATGTCAATTTCTAGATTAAAGTAAAACGTAAGATTTAACAGCGACTTGAAATATTGGTGTAAACCAAAGTGTTAAAACAGCTTAAATTAAGAAACATTTGCAAAGTGCAGCCAAGCGTTTTAAACACCGCGTCCTACTTACTTGAGATTGTTTTCGAGTTGTTCCGCGGCGACAGTCGATTGAAACTGCTCGTGAAAATCCATCATTTCCTCGTGTCGCTTTTGCAGCTCAGCTTTCATATCGCGTTCTTTAGGTTCTTTGTCATGTTCTTTGGGTGATTTGGGTTTCCTTGCAAACCACCCGATCAAAAATCCAATTACAAAGACAAGAATGATTGCCACTATAACAGCAACACAGCGAATTCTTCGCTGCTTTTTCCTCTTCTTATAAGTCAGCTCAACATTGTCATCCATTGTGTAAAGCTGTTAGCGGTTTCGCCGAGGATTCAAACGTTAACTCAGGGCTTGCACCGGGCGTTAGGAAGGCGACGCCTTAAAGTAGCTAGCTGTCTAGCGTTAGTTGTGAACGCCTATAATACTTAAGTAACTAATTATAATTTGAGGTGTAGCGCTACCCATCAATGCACAATATATTGTTATGCAAATTTTCATGGCGTTGAGATAGAGTACTGCACTCGGCTTTATGAGACACTGACTTTGATCTCGTTTCAGTGTTATTTACTGAGAGCTTTATAAACAAGAAGGGAAAGTATACAATGATATTATTTGAACCCCTAGCTGGGCGTGTAGGACCCCGACATGTCTTGGGTCACATGTTATATAGCATCTCATAGAATTGCAAATATGTCATTGTTTTATTCTTCATTAAACTTTTTCAATATTTTTGCATATTATTTCGGCTTATGCATGCATACATTCTAGATTGCATTGCGCATCCTTGCTGCGCATAAGTTTTCGCGTCATTTAGCGCGCGCACATAGAACACTACAAGATTTCCTTCAGGCTAAGCTCGGTAGGAAAATAAATGGTCGTTTTCTTCTAAACAAGCATGGTGACCCTCATTTATTAATGCATTATTTTTAATGTTATGCGGTTGACTACAATAGATAAAATTCTACATATTTTTCATTGAATGCCGTAAAAAAACACGTTTTTAGGTAGTGCTGTTGATGTGCGCATGAAGCAAAATCTTGGCTTTCTCTTTCTTAATTCCAGTTCAATAAAAAAGGTTATCATTATAAGAGATCAAAGTCTACTTTGTTGATTTTGTTCTTCAAATATTATGAACACATAACACAGTAAACTACATATAGTTTTTCCCTCGCAATAGAGCTCGCAATATAAGCTTTCCAGACCCGAATCAAAAAGCCTTGCTAAATACACACGCTCAGTCAAAATTCGCGAAACACATTCTCCACGGGGAAACATGGAACCGCTGACCACCTTTGTTTGATCTCTGAAGAGGCGTACACTTTCTAACGGTCAAAACAAAAAATCCAACGCCACTTTCGGTTTTGACTTAAGCTTCTAAGAGTTTTAAGTGAAAATGTGAAAGACTTTTGCCAGAAAACGTAATCAAAAGAGCACTGGCAAAGCAAACTTACGAGCCAATTAACTAGCATGTAGATGGCAATACGGCAGTTTTGGCGGGAACTGTGTGTGCGCGTGCAGAGCGTTTGACGAGGCAAACACAGCAAAACAATTTGATTGAAATTTTTAGAGGTTTAAGGAGGAGATAATTTTTTTTGGAACACCACCAGACAGTTGACCCCATGCAAGAGATTCGTGTACTGAGCAGAGAGTATTTGGATTGCTTGAAGCGCAAACGAGATATTTGCATAAAACCCAAGTTAAACAGTGGATAAACGGCCTTCAGGCGTACCCCTGCCTTAAAAGTGGGGGGGGGGACAGGGGGGTCTGAACCTCCCGCCTCCCGTACCTTTTACTCTCGCTTCCCGTACCCTTTACTCCCGCCTCCCGCCCCTTTCCGTAGCTTTTCTCTCCTGTTTGTTCCATGTCTATTGCGAAATATAATGAAATGTTACGAAATTTCACTCGTTTTCTCCCGGTTCCCGCAACCTTAAGAATTCTGCTTCCCGGCCTCTCTCCTCCCGCTTCCCGCCCCTTTTCTCCCGGGCTCCCGACCCCCTGTCCCCCTCCACTTAAAATACCTATAGAAAAAGACAATGCTGGCAAAAGGTGTGCAAACGCGCGCGACCTTCAAGTATGGAGTTTGTTCAAGGAAGAACACTTACTACTTAGGCGCTCCTGTTGTGACTGGTTTCTCCAGTTATGAACTTTAATTTTTACCAAATTTACTTGAAGAACTAGTTAGAATATTTAGTTTGAATGCAGTCAAAATAATCTTTTTATGTAGTTATCATTTCCATAAATTTTACTGCATTGCAGGCAGATAAAAGTCAGGGGCACCCATCGAGAATATAGTTCAAAACCACTTAAAGATAGCACCGTTGAACGTATTTTAGTATTTAAACGGTAGATATAAGCATATTTTTATCCCCTAAAAATTTTTTATCTGTTCGGATTTCCTAGCTGAAAGTCTAGTGATCCGAAAGTTATAGGGATCAAAACTTACCTTTTCGAAAACTTCCAGCCAGAGAAAGGCTCCCGAAAATTCTAGGTGACCTTTTTAAAGTTAAAATCCGTTAAAAATGAACAATAATACCATTTTTTAGATATTCGAAAATCCTAGGAAAGGCAGGAAAGCAAAAAAATTTACAATGAATGTTCCGAAAATTCTAGATCTCAAATCGTCTTCCGAACAGATATTTTAACGAAATATTCCGTTGGGTGCCCCTGAAAAGTCTTTATGCTGTAAAGAAATAAAATGTTTTTCGTGTCTCCATAATTACAATTTCACCGCAAGTCAAGTGGTTCATTTCGGGAGGACACGAAAGACTGTGAGATCACGGAAATCTCACTCACATTTAAACGCAACTGAACTAAAACGAACTTAATAGTTCGACATTTTACATTTTCGGGATGGCGGTTTATTTTCGAAAAAAATTGCTCTTCATAAATTGTTGGGCTTATATTTGGACGGGATTTTGCATCTCAATGTTTTGGTGTATTCAAATCAAGAGTACCACTTGGCAAAACTCTTTAAATATAACGATTTGAAACGCAAAACAAGGCCTACAAAATTACAGGCCTCTGAGCAGTTCTTTTATACTCGTTAAATATTAAACAATCTGTAAAGTAAGGGCTTATATATCGGGAAACGTAAGCGGGTTCATATTCGGGAGGGAAAATGTTCAGAGCGATTTTCGCGCGTCTTTTTTTTTTTGGGGGGGGGGGGGCTGGGGGTTGTTTTGCTGGAGGTCTTATTAGCTCTTATTTTCGGTGAGGGGCGGGCTTATTTTTGACATTTTCGATAGAGAATGTCAAAATATTTTGACAATAGAACACAAATCGGCAAATCGGATGTCATGCACATTTGGTGCATTGGAACATAAATATTAGTTTACTTGGCGCCGTATACTACAAGTATGCGTTGGCAGCAGAAGCTGTCCTCTACTGCGGATTCCACATGTATTACAGACTCCAATAGTCAGCGCCATTACTGATCTCGATCTAACAGTCTCAAGTATAGTCCATTAGGAAACGACCAATTTCCGTTCTGTAGCGGAAGAAGAACAGTCCCGCAGTTAGGAAATTGAACAAAAACATATCAGTTAATTTCCGGTACCTTTTTAGTATGAAACTCAGTTGAAAGTCATTCCTAACTGACTTAGTTGGTGTGTTCTGAGCCCTGGGTGAGCTGATTTGGCGTAAGCGATTGTCGACTGTTTACATGAACACATAGAGTCAGGCATACAAACTCAATCCTATCTAAAACGTAAATTTTTACTGCCTTACTTGAGGTTCTTTTCAAGCTCTTCTTCTGAGACAGTGGTTTGAAACTTCTTATGATTACTCATCATTTCCTTATGGCGCTTTTGAAGCTCAGCTTTGCTGTCTTTCGGCGGTGGCTGAGTGGCATCCTGTTCCTTCGATTCTGGTTTCTTGATTCCAAAAAACCCGATCACAATTCCAATAGCGAAAGCAACAAAGAACACAACAACAACGACAAGAATTTGAATTTTTTCGTTGCTTGTTTGAGCTTTCTGGCTCAAACATGATGGAAGATATATAGTAAGATCACGCTTTACTCCAAGGTCGAAAAATGTGTCATGTCCCAGACTAAGGGAAGACAACGCCTATTTAAATGATGAACTTGAGGTCATTAGCGCGGCAACTAATTGATGTGTATCGGAAGGGAGACGCGGGTTCGAAACCTGCTCGGGGCATGCAATTTTTCTTTCATTTCAGAGACGTGTGTCGAAAGCCATCTGTAATTTATTTACATCTTTCTTTCTGTTTGTAAGGCTTTCTAGGCTTATAAAATTTCTATCTGTCACGTAACCCAATTTAATTTGGGAATTTAGCCATGAAACACACAAATGTCTCGAAAGAAAAATGCCCTGTGGATTGACCGCGCTCTATATACCCGATACACATCAATTAATTGCAACGTATCCAGCGTGGTTGACCCGATAGTGAAGTGGATATCGCGCCCGGGGGGGGGCGGGGGGTACTTGACATAATTTCAGGTAGGGAGGTGCGGCCCGGCCTCCTAAATCCTGACCCTGTTTAAGACACGAACCTCTGATTTTCCTACCCTGTTTAAGACAGAATGCCAATTTTTGATACCCCGTATAAGACATAAACAAATACCTCACTGGCTTGTTGTGATCGTGAATTAAGCTAAGTATCAATGCCGAAATCAACGTGAGTCAGTAATACGGAAGAATTTGTGAAAATTCGGTTTGTTACACCTCTACAGGCATATAAGCCTATCCTGTTTGACTTTGGTCCATGCAAAGATACCCTGTTTAAGACAAAAATGGGTGAAATATATACCCCGTTCAAGACAAAAAAGCCTGAAAACCATACCCTATCGGGCCGCACGTCCCCGTTAAGCCCCAATAAGGGAGTGCCCCCCCCCCCGGGATATCACGCCTGACTAGTAACAGGGAGACGGGGGTTCGAATCCTGCTCGGGGCATGCAATTTTTCTTTCATTTCAGAGACGTGTGTCGAAAGCCATCTGTAATTTATTTACATCTTTCTTTCTATGTTTGTAAGGCTTTCTAGGCTTATAAAATTTCTATGTGATTTGTTGACAGTTTGTAGGATTCTTTTGAAGATGGCATAGCGATGGGTTATTAGAGGTTATTTATTTAGAGCTAAACTATCATATCAGCAAGAGGTTTATATGTTCTTATCTATTTCGCGACTGGCAGGGTTTGGCTCAAGCCCAGAATTGTTTCGATAGCAACGTACCTTTCCACTCTCAATCTACGTCAGTAGCCACGTTCTGTACGTTCAAATCACGAAAAAAGCAATTCAATGGCCGCCAATTGAATTATCACATCTGACAACATGTTTCTAGTCAAGTTATCAAGTTTCCGTCACGGAAAATTTTCAGCCTACATCAAATGTATATGCCGAAATCCAAACTGATGAAATTAATTAAAGAACTGAAGGCCTTCTTTCCAACGCTTAGATATCTCGTTCGCGTTTCAAGGAATCCAAAAACGCTTCACCCATCCCACATATCTATGTTTTGCGGTGTTTTGTAATTTTTTTGGTTGATTTTGGCGGATTTTTGGGAGGAGATAGTTTTTCTCAAAGGATAAGTAAAATTTAGAGAACTAAAAAATAGTGGAGATTTAATGTGATTTTAACATTCGAATTTAAAGTTAAAAATTGGTAGACGGACACCAGATAGTCGCCTGACAACCTGGAGTGCTCTTGTGTTGGGTCAACTGTCTGCTGGTGTTTCAATTTTTTTTCTTCAATCCCTTCCTTAAACATGTTCAGAACCTCTTAAATCTCATTCAAATTCAGGTTCTCCCCCCCCCCCCTTTAAGGGAACTGAAAAATGCTTGGATCGGCTTGATGTTTAGTTTTTCTGGGAATACGCTAACCTTCTGAAAATGATAATCCCTGGGAATATATTTGCTCAACCCCCTTTCAGGTGGGTTTATACGGGGGGAGGGGATGGGGGGCTTTATTGTTTTACAACCGTAGGACTTCGTTTTGGGTTTGTTCAGCTGATATGCTCAGAAAGGTTTACTATGTGGTTTTACTGTATACAATTTAACTTTTTCTCGTCCGAATAAAAAGTGAAAGATTTTGGAAATGCAAATTTCTATCCGCTGCTATCCGAGGGGGGCATTGGGGCCTGTAAGAAACCAAAAAACCGCACCAAAAATCATAAGAAACCGAAAAACCGAAGTGAATTTCGATCAAAACCGAACACCGAACATAACATTCCAAATTCCGAAGCTGTAACCTTAATTGGTACCTCGAGATTTTGAAAGAAAGGAAGAAAGGGATTTTTCACTGCTCTAACTTGCAATTTCAACATAAAAGCAGGTTTTATTTCTACCAGAATGATCTCAGAGAAACTGTTAACCAAATTGGAAAAACCGGAAACCAGAGCAAATATCAAATCCGAAAAACCGCTAGTATTTTTACCGGAAACCGAAAACCATATGCTAATAGAAGGAAAACCCGAAAACCGAAGAATACACCAAAACCGAAAAACTGCGGTTTTTTGTTGTAAAAACCGAAAAACCGATCTAAAAAATGGCCAAAACCGAGAAACCGAAAACCCCAAAGTCCCCCTCCTATCCGAAAATAACCACTTCCCCCTCCCCTCCATATAAAAGCCCTACCCGTAAATAAAGCCCAACTTAAAGGTATGCTGGTTGATAATATGCCCAGGGCTAATTTTCGGAATTTTACAGTATTTATTTTTGACATCGAAGTCGCGGAGAGACCTTGAGAATCATGAGAATGCATGGCCATTGTTTATGCCACCCTTGAAGAATTGAATAGAAATTTCCAGACCCTAGACCCCATGGGCATAAAAATGTAATATTTCCCAAGAGGCCATTTGAATGTGCTGCTATGTAACCAGGCCGGCGGTCAGTACATTACTTCAGTTCAGTGAAGCTTTCCTTGTAAATATTGCTAAATTTTGAGCTTTTTTGTACTTCTTTATTTAATTTGAACGCCCTTAATCGCCAAAATGATGGATGACGAGTTGATGTGCGAAAGTTTGATGAAATGGGTGAGTTAGAATGAAGGAATTCGAGTCAATTGTCATCTTTCTGTGCCGTTCATTTTGCTCTTGTTCGTTAATTGGCGACATAACAATCTTGAAGAATTTATTAAGTTGAACGCTTATGCTCATATTGTTATATTGTCTATTGAGGTAAGTTTCATTATTATTTTGCGTTTTAACAGGTCAGTACTTTCGAAGGAATTAAAGCTCCGCATAAAAGTGTGGAAGAATTAACCGACGGGGTCGCTCTCTCTGAATGTTTGGCCGAAATGTAAGTGAGCAAAGTTAGGACAAGAAATCGAGTAAATTTTCTTTTTGCATATACTTTTACAGCGTTGAAAACACATATATGTTGGACCTGATTGCCTTTTGTAATATTGCTCACTTCCGATTCATGTTAACATCTAAGCTTAAATGCTTAACCGTGAGAATTGACAATTGAATTCTTATTACTTACAAATTAGTGTTTAACTGATTTGTTTGGCTAATGTACACGTCCCATGGGTATACTGCAGTGAAATAATCCTAATTCTTTACTCCATTTCATGCAAAGCTTGGTTAGATTTGTTATTAGAATGCCTATTAACTCAGAAGGAAAATTTCCTTGAATCTTTGCTTGAACAAAGAGAATCTGTAAGTGAGAAATTTTCAAAACCCCTTTTACATTTTGCACAATGTTGAAACACCAGCAGTGTCACATGAATGAGCTGCACAGACTTGCCAGTCATTTGAATGACCGGTTGGTTACATGTACATATAATTCTGTACACACACTTGGGTTTTAGAACTACTCTATATAGAATAAAAACAGAACACATTTAAGTTTATTGCTCAGTACTTATATCTTTCATTTCGAATATCACTACAAATGAAAGGACTGCTCAATAGCTTTCATATTGAAATGGTCACACCAAAAAGAGCACCACATTAGTATTGTTCAGAGCTTTAATTTTAAATAGCCATGCACTACAGGTTTGGGAGGTGCAGTGGCCTAATTATCAGTCGCTGGACTTTGGATCCAGTGGTCCAGGTCCCAGGGGGGTACTCCGGCTTGTTAATGACGGGGATGATTGAAGGATTTTTTTGGGTTTGAAGTTTTCGATTCCGGGATTTTTTTGGGTTGGAAAATTTGGCAAGTATTTTTTTGGGTGACTTGATTTAAATAGGGGATTTTTTGGGTTATTAAAAACGAACTAAAGTGCCTTGGCTTATTTATGGTATGATGAATAAACAAACACGAGCGTTCAATTTTTTATGATTTTCTTTGTGTTATATTATTGTCTCTCCTGGCAATTTAGGGGTAATTTGACAAGGGATTTTTTGGGGGGTTATTTTTGGTCCAGGGATTTTTTTGGGTAATGTCGGAAGACTTAGGGATTTTTTTGGGTCCTGAGTTTTGCCTCCATACGATCATCCCCGTCATTTACAAGCCGGAGTATCCCCCTGGGGTCCAGGTTTGAGACCTGGCTGGGGCCAATGCACTGCGTTCTTAGGCAAGACACTTAACTCTCACAGTGCCTCCCTCCACCCAGGTGTATAAATGGGTACTGACGAATTAAATGCTGGGGGATAATCCTGTGATGGACTTGCATCCCATTCAGATCAGGAGGGAGAAGAATATTCCTAGTCACTTAATTCTACAGAAACTGGGATAAGCTCTGGCCTGATGCAGGGCCTCTAGGCCTCAAACACAGACTTTACCCACACACTTGGTTAAGTTGCTCCATCCACAGATTTAGATGAAAAAGTTCAATCCACCTTTGTGTAGTTTGCACCGCATAATAAACAGCTGCAGCACTACAAGTGGTGCTTGGCAGCAATCATTTAAATTGTCAACATTGAAGAGCATAATAAAAAAAAGCATAAAAGTACAGTACATCGTACAATCATGCAGCTTTTATTTATACTATTACTAACAGTAGATTTTTGTATTTTTTACTGCCATTCGAAGAGCTAGTGGAAATACATGAACTACTGTAAAAACTAATGATGGCAAAATCAGTTTTTGCCAGTTGTTGACAAGTCTGTTATGTTACCATTAGTGTTTGAAGGTCCCTGCCTGGTGCTGTTGATAGAAAGTCATTACCATATTACAATTACAACAACAAATTCATTTTAAAAATGACAGTGCCACTTGTTTTCTTCTTTTTTGCTGCAATTAGGGCATATGCTACTCTGAATAAGCTTTTCTCTAGCGATGTTCAAAGTGCTTCAAATAACCACTGCATTGTTGACCTTGCTTAGGGGTGTGTCGCTTAAGTGCAACACTTGTTAGTACTTTTGCTTTCATGCGTGGTGTTTATTCAGGGAAAGCACTTTTCTCGTCTTAATTTACATTTTTTTAATAAATACATGTACAATGGAAACTTAAGACGGATTCCACTGAAAGTTCGAGCAATGAGTGCGAAAATTAAGTGCCAAAAATCTACTCATTGCACCTCAACATTTTGTATACTATTTCAAAGATCTCTTCGAAATTCATTTGTCTTAGTGACCCTGCAATTAATTTTTAAAGCATTCTCGAGAAAATTAAAGTCAAACCTCGAAAAAATGTATGAAACGCACGCCATTTTGTTTTGAACTGGCGCAAAACGTCCGTTTTAACTGAAATAAAAACAACTTCAAATCCATTTTTCTCGCGCGGGGTCAGCTTGAGTGCTAAATTTTTGGCAGGTTTTTGTTAGCTGTACTAAAACTGTTGCCATGCTAAGAGGTCTTTTTGGTAACTTTATTTTTGCCTGTATTGCTCGAAAATTGTGCGGAAACCATCTTATAATCTCATTGTACTTATTGTACTTTTCAGTGCTCCAGATTGGTTTGATGATGAGTGGGTGTCTAAAATTAGACATGATACAGGGGATAACAGAAGACTCAAAGTAAGTAAAATTCTTTAATCTTTTCCTAATTGCAGTAGTTAATCAAAACATTAGGTCATATTGCAGTGTGATTAATTTTATTGTGTGTTTCTGATCAGTTTTATTTGTCTTGATAGTAATTTACCCCTTGGTTGATATTATTTACCTGTCGAGTGAGTTCTTAGAGGTTGTTTTGGTTATTATGTTGTTTTCTAGGTAAACAACCTCAAGAAACTTGTGAAAGGAATCCATGATTACTACACAGAGGTGTGTATACTAAAACATTTGAAACATTTCATTTAAAAAATGTGAGAAGTTCCATGCAACTTCTGAAATCCATGACGCATCTTCCGATACTCAATCGTCCGAGCAGAATTTTGTTGTTTTACCATACATTGAACTTAAGGCACCTTGGAAAAGATTTCTAGAGAGCTATGAAAGGAAGGTGTTAAAGTCGGCTACAAGCCTGTTAAAGCATTGCATCACCATTTCCCAAGGACAAAAGAAATAATTATATTACACTACAAGAAACAAGGGATGTTGTTTTTGATTTCGTGTATTATTGGCAAACTGAAAGTCAGAGCTGTTAGTACTAGAATTTCTCACTTCACTGATCGCTTACTAGAAAGAGCTTGAAAGAGTTGATTCTCAGAGATCTCTCCTGTACATGTAAACAGTGGGGGATCTAGGGGATTGGCCCGGGCCGCCACCTTATTTTTAGGCCAAACTGAGGCCTGAAGGCCTGAGAATAAGAGAGCAGGTCCCCCTTTTATTCCAGGGTCTGGATGATCCGATCCCCCATTTACCTGAAGGTCTTGATCTGCCACTGGTCAGGCTTTTAGCCAGGTGGGAGACCAGGAGTCCTATGGATGGCCACTGTTTAAAGAAAATTAATATGAATAACTGTATACAGTCAACTCTCGCCTTGCGGACACCCCGCTATTGCGGACACTCACTATTACGGACAAAATCCAGATCCCCGCCGTAAGAGGTTTTACTGGAAATGACTCCCGCTATTACGGACTCTCGCTATAACGGACACTAAACGACGCCCCGAGCGTGTCCACTATAACGAGAGTTGACTGTACAGAGGTCTTTCTAGAAAATTTGGAAATCTTTGGATTCCTTTGCATTCATAACTGCAGAAAAACACCTTGCATACTTCTCAGACCCTCCTATGGGGACAAAGTCAGGCCTTATAAAAATTTTGGACTCCCACTTTTAAAATCCTGGCAAAAAGCCTGCCACTGGTAGATTATACATGTACATGTAGGAGAATGAAGTTTCTTTTACTAAGCCTAGTACAGATTTGGTATTGGTGGGAATGTGTTGTTTTATTTAATGAATGTTTGTATCCTGTTTGAATGTTGTAGGTACTGACAATGGACATTACAGGATTTCCCATGCCTGATGTCAATGCTATAGGTACAGTACATAATGCTTGCCTGGAATAATTGATAAACTAAAAGTAACAAGTTGGCACATAAGGTAGACAAGTGCAGGGACATTACTTTAAGGTTTAGAATTTTCAATATGCACATTGATGTAAATGTAGGATGGTATTGTGTGAAGTACATATTCAGTACAAGTCCAAATACAAAGTAACTTACATATACTTTGCATTTTTTTCTTTTGGCTGATATAGTTGAGAGCCTGGACATCTCTGAACTTGGCAGATTGTTGCAGTTGGTTTTAGGGTGTGCTGTTAACTGTGAAGACAAACAAGGTACATGTGCATGTACTTTAAAGGTGTATTTTTTTAATGGATGATGTTCTTTTCAGGGGTTTCAAAATGTTTTGAAGTAGGCGTCAGCAACTGGAAGAGTAGGCGACTGTGACAAGCCAAGCTTGTTTGTTATGAGTTGATTGCTATGACCAGATTAACCTGCAAGTAATCGGTGGAACTCCAGCAGTCACCAGCTTGTTTTAAAAACCCTGACTTTGATGATGTAAATGCTGTGGTTTAAATTTATCTTTGGTTTTAAATTTTTCAAAGCAGTTTCATTTTTATTTCCCTTTGTTTCAGATTATGGGGGCAATGAAAAATCATAATAAAGCTGGCTTGAAAAATTTTATGTGAACCAAAGATAAATTTAAATCACAACATACACTGTCATAGTGGCTGTCACTAATTCTAACCACTGATCATTGTTTCACTTACAGAATACATTCAGGTCATCATGTCTATGGAAGAATCTGTACAACATGTAGTTATGATGGCAATACAAGAGGTTGGTCTTTGAATGTTCCTTTCTCCGAAAATCAGTGCTGGAAATAACTGTCGGTCATCGGACATTGTCCAATCAAATATGACAAAATGTCCGGCCAATTTTGCAATATGTTCGGACATGATGTTCGAGAACTTACGTGACTACTTCTTGCAAAAGTTGTTAACGTGATTGATTTGAAATACAAATTGATGTCCGGCCAATTTTCTAATATGTCCATTCAAAATAAAAGTTTGGAAGGACACATGTCCTTTAAGTAAGAAAAATTATTTCCAGCACTGAAAAATTAGTAAAATTAAAATAGCAAAATTGAAATAGCCATCAGTGTTCATGGATTTTAAATTTTTATTTTGATAATTTAGTTGATGACAGCTAAAGAAGGTGGTTTGCCTGGAGGAGACAGTGAAATGTTCAAAGAACTGGAGATGCAGGTATGCTCATTCAAAAAAAAATTGCGATAGTATTGCAGTAACATCAGCACAAATTGATTTGTTAATTAGTAAATAGTTAATACGACAAAAACAAACTGTTAGGTAGATATGAGTTATACTAGCTGTGTTGTTTTAATTCGTTTTTACCACTTTGCTACAAACTTGCCTCTCATGCCTTTACCGACCATGAATGTGGTAGTATCATTCAGTAAGTTGTGTTTGCTCTACATGAACAGCATAAGAGGACACTTGAACAACTGAGCAGTATTGCAGCTGAAAAGGAAGAAATCTCCCAGAGATGTCATGAACTGGATGAACAGGTACATATTAGTTTGTTGAAGGTTTGTCGCTGGCTGTGTTTTTGATGTTATTTTCCAAGACGTTTCGGCTATTGCTTAAGCCTTCATCAGTTAAAAAATCAAAGCTTTCACACGCGATTTAAAATGGCAGCACGTTAGCGCGCGCTTTAAAAATAACGTGTAAAAGTTTGAAACATTTTTAAAGCGCGCGCTAACATGCTGCTATTTTAAATCGCGTGTGAAAGCTTTGATTTTTTAACTGATGAAGGCTTAAGCAATAGCCGAAACGTCTTGGAAAATAACATCAAAAACACAGCCAGCGACAAACCTTCAACAAACTATGTCATCCCCTGACTACAATAGTGTAATTATTACACTATTTTCAAAGGTACATATTAACTTTAATTTAAATTACAACAAAATAATGGCTTCATCACTTTTCTCCAGGCCAGTCCTGTTTTAGGGACTTTCGGGCTGCCAGGGTTAATTCTAAACCTTTTTGTCTTTGAATACCTTTGATTTATGCATGCAATTTGTGCATAAAGGTGATCCCTGGGAGCTCTGTAAAATACCCATCTGTTGCAGGAAGTTTACCCCTTACATCTATGAAGGCTCTGAAATGGGAAAATTGGGAGGTTTCAAAGCCCTTTCCTTGACTAAAGACATAACCACCAGTTTCAAATCTTAGCTACATCCATGTCCTGACTTGAAAACTTGTTTATTATGTTGTTAAATTTTGGCTTCAAAACTAAATTTACACACTAGACAAGCTACATCAGACTGGTATCAGACTTTCTAAGTCCAGTACTAAATTGTCCTGTTTGTGTTTGGTTTAGTTGTCCTTCATTAAAGAACACGAGAATAGCTTACAGATGGAAAACGACAGACTAAGAGAGAAGTTAAGTCAACAGGATACAAGCAATGACAGAGATGATGACATCAGGTAAACACGAAGTAACCAAATAAGTTGTACATCAATCCTTATAAGCAGCAAGCTTTAGTTTGAGTATGTGCGAAGAGACCTACTTGATACAGGACTACAGATGGGAATGTGTTGTTCCAGAAAGTATCCATACCCCTCCCACAGAAGGTTTTTTGGTTTGAATCTCCTACCCCTATGGAAATATTAGGTGAGCCCCACCCTTTCCTTTAAAAATTTTGGCTTTTGAGACCCCAACCCCCCTGTAATTTCCAATGACATTCCATGGAGTGGGTATGGATATTTTCTGGAACTGCACAATGGCATATTAGAGAAGGGTGCAAATGAGAGAAAAGCACAGAGGGCTAAGACAAGGAAGGACTTATTACTATTAGAGAGGCACCGGGCCTTTAATTTATATATACATTTAAGGTGCTTGATAACAAGGATAAGTTGAATAAAAGGATAAAGATAAGGATAAGGAGAATGGGCTTTTGTTTGGGGGCTTTGTTTTTGAGAGAGAGAATGAGTTGTTGAGAATGGGGCTTTTGTTTATATTTTAATATAGTTAAAGAAACAGAATTTTAATATATTTGTACTTAGGTTTTTTTAAAATGTATATAAATATTTTCTATTTTTATATATATTAATTACGTTTTTTTTAGTTAGGCAGGTTAGGTGTCCACAATTAGTAGAGGGGACTTTTCCCCTCAGCTACTACAGATTTGACACGTTAATAAAGTTGTTATTATTATTATTATTATTATTATTATTATTATTATTATTTTTATTATTTGTCTTAAGAACTTATTAAAGTGGGAGCAAAACAGTAAAGATTTATTAGAAAGTTAATAACAGTCAGATCCTGTTAGAGAATTTTGAAAGGGATAGGAATTAGGACATACTTGTACATGTAGAAGAGAGCTTGATAGAAGAGACATGCTATATGTATGACTGTAGTATTCTATGTGGAAAGTTATGATGAGGAGTGGCTTCTGTGGATAAGATAGAGGTAAACATTTACATTTATGTGCAAGGCTACATGTAAGAGAATTGGGTGGGGCCTGCTCTCCAAAAATATTTCTGTGTAGTTGTGATACGGAAAGTGAATTACAGATATCTCCAAGTTCAGTTCTTTAGACATGTGGGGTACATATGGGGGAGGCAATTTTGAATTTCAATAATATGTTTGTTATAATTAAATTTACTTTTTAAAAGATAGTGATACTCTGTTACTTTTTCTGTTTCTTTTTTCGTATGTTAAGTTGGTTGCCTTTACAAGGTTATTAATATTTAATGAAGTTACCTGCTGATAAATAAAGCCCCTCCTTTTAATAAAGTCAAAATAATCGGTCTTATTAGTTAAAGTGTTGCAGTTTGCAGTTGCAATGTTTGGTAAAAGGACCAGGTTGTAAAATAAAGCAGTTTGGCTTTTCTCAGTGCTATTAAAAATGTCCACTCAGTGCATTTATGTTGTAAGTCTTCTCATCCATGTGTTAAATTAATTTGTGTTGTTATTCTCAGTTATTCCACTCAAAGACTGCAGCAGCTACAACAACAGGTGGAACAGCTTAAAGAAGAGAATTTTACTTTGGAAACTTGTAAGTAAAAAAATAAATAAATAGTTAACAATATTTGTAAGAGATATCTGAAGTTTGTTGTCTTGTACAGGAATAATTTGGAAGTATTTACTAGTGTAAAGCGTACAATGTAGCTAAATTTATGATTCTAGGAAATGAAGGTTGTATTTGACATTTTGTAACTATGAATGGTATACACGCACTAGCATTTTCTTTACCAAGGACTTTCTGTTAATTAAAAATTGTGGTTAAGGTGTAAAGAGCTCTCGCATGTTTGACATGAATTTGCACAAAAAAGTGCCATACTGTACAAGTTTGTGTATGTTACATGTACATTTTATGCACATGCACCAGTGCTGTTACTTCAAATTGTTGGCAATGTTTAATAACAGGGAGGAAAATTAGCACTCACCCAAATGCCCAGACCCCTCAACACCAGGCGGCGGTAAACAAGTCTTAATCCTTGCCAAATGGCAAGTAAACTGTCAAACTAAAGATTCCAGCCTGTATAATGTGATTGAATGCACACTCGAGGAGGCAGTACGTTTGTAAACTTCAGGAGATATGTAACAGACCAAGAACAAAATTTATTCAGTGGTCTAACGTCTATGAAATGGTTAAATTGAGATTTTTGTCTTTCTGATATGACATTTATTGTTAAATGTTTATGTTTGAAATTTTTAATTTTCAGCTCGTGATGAGTTTAAAATTAAGTACGATCAAATGGAAAGAGATGTTCTACTATTAAATGAAAGGGTATGGTACATTATTTGACTCTCTCATAAGTTTATTAGTCAAACTTGATCAATACTCTCTAAGCTACCTGCACATTTTATATGGCTCTCACTAAGGAATGCTAACTAGTGTTGTTTGCCAAACGTTCTTAACAACAATATATTATTTTACTTACAAACTGTAAACTTGTTAATGTAAAACCTTCCCTTCCTTCCCTCTTTCTAAAGAATGAGCAACTGCAGAGTTTAGCTGAAGAGTCACAGATGCTGAAAGATGAAATGGACGTGTTACGGCACTCCCAGGAAAAAGTGGTGTGTACTTGTACATTGCTTTGAGTACCTCAAGTTTTGCAAATTATTAAAAAAAGCCCTGCCTATAAGCCCCCCCCCCCCCCCCCCTCAACCCCCCTTTCTACCTGGAAACAAGAAGATACATCCGGGTATAAGCCCCCCTCTGCTGGATGACAGTACTGAACAGGGCATAAATGTTGCTTTACTGCGGCTTTTTATCTTTAAACCCCTTACGAAGTTGTATAATGTAAGCCCAGAGTTTATAACCCGGATTTTACTTTATACCTAGAATTATGCCTTCATTTTGTCCAAGTATTGATCAAAACCTTTGATGAACTAGCTTGTCTTTTTTAACAGATAAAATATGAGTCTACAATAGAGCTTTACAAGAAGAAATTAGGTAAGAATGGAACGACCTTTATTTTCAACATGATCATTTGTATGTTCCAAGCAGTGTGATTTTTGTTTTGAATTGTTCTTCTTTTTTATTCTTTTTGTACATGTACCATAATTTTATTCAATATCATAAAGTATTTGAAACAAAGGAAAATAAAATCAAACGATTCAAATCAAATTTTTTTTTTGCTCCTACAGAGGAACTGTCAGACATGAGGAAACAGATGAAGGCATTGGAAGAGAAAAATGTAACATACATGAAAGAGACCATGAATTTACAAGAGGTACTGAATTGAACAGTTACTTGCAAAATGTATAACAGGCTTCAAACATGGTTGGGTGGATATTTAATTAGTAGATAGTCAACAGGGCATATCTGCAAACTTGCTTCAAACTGAAACATAGTTGTGCTGTTGTGTTGTGGAAAATAATAAATATGATTATTATGCTGATTGAAATGCTTATTTATTTTTCTTGATAAATAATTTCATTATAGGATCTTCGAAAAGCCAACTCATTAAAAACTCAAGTTGATACATACAAGAAGCAGGTAAGCAATATGATTTCTGTCAGGTTAGTGTTTCTTATACCGGTAGTTTAAATCTCATCACTTTTATATACATACCGGTATAACCTTTTTTATAACTTTTATCCCGTAAGGTTGTATTCTCTTTTGCATTACAAGAGACGAACTATTAACCCTTACAAAAAAGCCCCCAAAAGCATTTTTCTTCATAGTATGGGCATACCGGTATATAGGTTTTTACTATTATTTTGGAAAGGAACCTGCCCAGAAAATGATCATGAAATTTGTACATGTAGCACTAATGGTGTGCATTGATACTAATATTTGCCATCATGGTAACAGTCAGTCGGTCGTCAGTCAGTCGGCCACTCAGTCCGTCAGTCAGTCAGTCAGTCAGTCAGTCGATCAGACGGTCAGTCAGTCGGTTGGTCTGTCGGTCCGCCCGCCTGCCCGCCTAGGCTTTTGACCTGATGGCATACTTGGTGTTTTGTTATTTTTAGGTTCATCATCTGCAAGTTCAGGTCTCAGACTTCCAAAGAAGAGCTGACAAGGTACATCCTTAACTGTCTAACTTAAAATATTTACAGAGAATTAAGTGCCTAATATTACTGTCTATCTGAATACCACATTTTCAGAGTAAAGCCTCGAACATTTCTGGTCATTTTTACTAAAAATGATTTTGAAATGCAAGAAGAACAACACTATTTAATTGATTCATTAAAATGATTTTTTTTCTCTTTAATACAGGCAGAGTTTGAGGCAAAGAAGGCAAAAGAGAAACTCTCAAACCTTGAGGGAGAAAATGAGGTAGGTTTTTTTTTCCTGTGAAGTGCAGTAGAATTAAATCTGTTCATAAAAAAATATCCCACCTGCGAGTTATCTCAATTTTTTTTTTTTTTTTTTTTTTGACAGCGTCTCAAGCAAGAAAGAGTTAAATTAAAGGAGGAAAACGAGGAGCTTCAACTAGCTCAAGTGGCAGGTACTCTGCATTAAAAACTGTGTTCATATTCAGTGTTCTATTGAGCAGTAAAATCTATTTTAATTGTGTAAAGAGGGTGCTGAACTACAGTTTCTTTAGCATCAAATAACTGCGAAGAATTTTTTGTAAGCCAATGCATTTTTTATGACCCTTTGGTTAACAAAATGTTTTCTGAGATTGCCTCAATTTTATTGTCCTTTACTTAGTAAATTACTCTGACTAACCCCTCGTACTTAATAATTTTTGTTTGTGTATTTGTTATAATTTTTCAGGGTCTCCTATGCGCCAACTGTCCCCTGGTACCCCTCCTGGTGATGAATTTGATCTCGGTAGTTCCATGTCTCCAGAAGTGAAGTATGCAATAATTATCATAATCATAATCATAATAAATAATAACTTAATTATCGTGTCAAATTGCTAACATACATGTACAATGCTAATTGGGGACACCTTAGTACAATAATAAATATTAATTTTATAAAATTAATACAATTATAAATAACTTCAATTCTATAAATATATTAATAACAAGCACTAAAAATAGATTTGTTAACTAGCTTTTACATAAGAAACAGTATTGTATATTAGATTTGGGAGATCGACTGATTTAATGCACCACTTAAAAATGTCAATGGATTCAAATGATAGAACAAAATGGCTAAGTTTCGACCAAATAACAGGGCCTAAGAAGTTTAGCTAGTGTCTAGATAAGTGTCTAGCTTGCATGTGTGTCAATGATGTGTTGTGTAGCACCATACCACAAGCCCAGGGGGGGTACTCCGGCTTGTTAATGACGGGGATGATCGAAGGATTTTTTTGGGTTTGAAATTTCCGATTCCGGGATTTTTTTGGGTTGGAAAATTTGGCAAGTATTTTTGTGGGTGTCTTGATTTAGATAGGGGATTTTTTGGGGTATTAAAAACGAACTAAAGTGCCTTGGCGCGGCCTTGGCGTATTTATCAATCAATCAATCAATCAATTTATTAATGTCATGCGCGGGATGAGGTTGCCCTCTATATCCGAGCCAGAGGCTCATGTTAAAAGCGCATGACAATAATTAAAATACATTATAAAAACAATAGAAACTAATTTAAGTAAAAAATAATAAAAATAATTAAAAATTTAAAAATAAATGAATAAACAAAACAAGCGTTCTTTGTGTTATGTTATTGTCCCTCGTGGCAATTTAGGGGTAATTTGACAAGGGATTTTTTGGGGGGTTATTTTTGGTTCAGGGATTTTTTTGGGTAATGTCAGAAGACTTAGGGATTTTTTAGGGTCTTGAGTTTTGCCTCCATTCGATCATCCCCGTCATTTACAAGCCGGAGTACCCCCCCCTGGGACCACAAGAAGTCCAATTAAGTTGCATTATAACATAGCTAGCAGAGCAGCACAATCAAATTCAGTATACCATAGTTTACATGTACGTAAGCAAGCACCTTAATCCAATAGTGCACACTGATAGCGTAAGCAATGCCAAAAGTTATTTTTCTTGTACGAGTGTCTTAATGTACATTTCCACCAGCAATGTTATAAAATAATTATAATTATTTGGGTTCTTGCTTTTGGCTGTGCCTGTCGAGTTATGACACTTGCAGCATAACTCGATACTGCATAGCTAGAAGCATTAACCCACAATTCACAAAATGAGATGGAATATAGATAGATAGATAGACAGACAGACAGACAGACAGACAGACAGACAGACAGACAGACAGATATACCATAACTTTATTTTTCACGATTGTAGATAAAGCTCAGAGAGCTGATGGGGTTGTGTAGTATTCATGAATTACATTAAAAACTAAGATTAAAATTGACATCTAAAAGCTAAGTTAAACTACATCTGAAATAACATTTAAGATATATGTTGTGGTTTAATTTTATCTTTGGTTTAATTTTTTTAAACCAGTTTGATTTTTATTTCCCTTTGTTTCAGATTATGATAATGAATATGAGACAATGAGAAATAAAAATCAAACTGGTTTGAAAAAATTTGAACCAAATATAAAATTAAACCACAACATCTTATAGTGAGTATTACTGTCATAAATCCCCTGAGATTTAGCTTACTTGGTATCAATCTGTTTGTAATCTCAGAGAGCGCATTCTGCGACTGGAACATGAAAATAAGAAACTTAAAGAACAGATGCAAGGGGAACAAGAAGAACAGGTACTGTGCTTGGCTCACATTTATTGACTTGTTTCTTGATCATAACATTCGCTTTTCTTCTATTGTAAGTTATGATAAATGGGAGGTGTAGTGGCCTAATAATTAGTGCGCTGGACTCCTGATCGAGCGGTCTGGGTTCGAGCCCTGGCCAGGGTTTATTGTGTTTCTTTTCTTGGGCAAAACACTTAACTCTCATAGTGCCTCTCTCCACAGGGGTTTCAAAATGTTTTGGAGTAGGCATGAGAAGCTGGAAGATTAGGCGGCTGTGGCGCCCAGCTTATTTGTCACAAGCTATTTGCTATGACCAGAGTTTACAACCATTGACATATGATCAAGTAGCCAGCTTAACTCCAGCAGTCGCCGGCTTGTTTTGAAAACCCTACTCCACCCAGGTGTATAAATGGGTACCGGCTGGGGTGTAACCCTGCGATGGACTAGCTTCTCGTCCAGGGGGAAATAGAAATACTCCTAGTTGCCTCTTGCTACAGAAACCGGGATAAGCTCTGGCCTGCTGTATGTGCCACTAGGCTCGACACAGACTTTACCTTTACCTGTTGTGATAAAGATTAAGTCTGTAACTGATTTATTTTTCTTTGTTATCAGAATCAACTTCTCCAGAGCCTTCTTAATGATGCTAACGAAAGGAAAGATCAATTAGAGAAGGAAAATAGGTGAGTCAGAACAAAGCTCGGCAGTGAAATAAATATTCAATGCATTGTATAGCGAAAACCCTTATCAAGTTTTTTTGAAAATTGTATCCTGAGCTAGCCTGCATAGCTGGTGGTATTGTTGGGTTTTAGAGCGCGCATAACAAGCGGTGAAGCCGCGACAAGAGCGGCGCAGCCACGAGTGGCTTGGGGAGTAGGAGTTAAATTTCAACTCTTCCTTCCTAAGCCTCTTGCGGCTGTGCCGCTCGTTGTCGGGGCTTCGTCGTTTGCTTGTGCACGCTTTAAATCTCAACAATACCACCAGCTTGCTGGCTAGTCCTGAGCAGACAGTCTACTTCTGTTGAAATCATTTTCTGGCAGTTTGTGGCTTACTTTAAGGTAACAATTCCGAGCTTTTCGATGTTGAATGAGGGGATATAAAGAAGCACGCAATTTGCTATTTTTCAAAAGTTACATTGTAATTACTCTCAATTGTGGAGGGGGACAGGGGGGTCTGCACATTGCGCCTCCTTTCACTCCTACTTTGCATAATTTCACTCCTGCGGTCCCGCCTCTGGCACCATTTATTAGCTGTTTTCTCCTCTTTGTTTTTTTTGTTTCCCAACACAAAGAGGACCGCAAGGGAGAGAAGTGTAACAAAATGTTGTGAAATTTTATTTGTTTTCTCTTGATTCACGCCACCTTAGGAATCTGGCTTTCCACCCTCTCTTCCCCACTTCCCGCCCCCTTCCCCCCCCCCGCCCCCGCCCCCTGTCTCCCTCCACTCATCTGCTGAAAATCATTTGCAAACAGAGAATTGAATCAGAAGCTGATGGAAGCTGAAAGTGAACTGGATGACGTCAAGAATCAGAAGAGTGCTGATGACATGCCAGAAAAGGACACTGAACTCGGGAAAAAATACACTGAACATCTGTAAGTGCCACTAGAACTAAATGTTTGCTATACAGTCAACTCTCTCTAAGACGGACACCGTCGGGACCGGCCCCAACTGTCCGTCTTATAGAGGTGTCCGCCTTATAGAGAGTCGAGGTAATGTGACACCAGAAATTTTGAGATGATAAAGCTAAACGGCTATGCACAACGAATACACGTCTGCTTTAGTCGCTTACGTTAGCAAAACCTATAAAGTGGAACAAAGATAATATCAGAGATTTGACTTGTTTGTTAATAACAAACGGTGATACTGTAAGTAGAAAACTAAATCTACAAGTTTAAGCAGAGAAGTAATGCTTTTTAGCGGATTGTTTTTGGTAAATTTGGTATTCTAAAGGCGCCGACCAGCTATGCTATATGTCGATAACAAGTTTTGAAGTATTATTCACGAAAAAATAACTTTAAGTGCCTGTCCGTTGGCAGTTTCAAAGTGTCCGTTGTCCTTATAAGAGAGGTGTCCGTCTTACAGAGAATTACAGTAGAATGACTGAAAAACGGCAGGACATAACCAGGAAGAGAGAGTTGACTGTAGAGCTAGTTTCCCATACATTTGTCTTAAGACTTTTACAGGAGAATTTGACTTAGTTGTACACGCAATTGTAACAATATTTTACTCTTGCAGGGACAAACTTAAAGTGGCAAGCGATGAATTGCAGAAAAAGAAAGCATACATTGACAGTTTAGAGCCAAAAGTGTCTAGCAGTGGTAAGAGAATAAAAAATGATAATGTGTTATGTACAAGGTAATTCCAACTAAAAGTCTGTGGATAAAATCCTACTGTGTGACCATTCAAATGAAAGCCACTGAGCAGTACTTTCATGTGGTACTGTTTATTATGCTGTACAAGGTGGTTCTAACTTTTAAGTCTGTAGATAAAACGCTAGTGTGTGACCATTCAAATGAAAGTTATTGGGCAGAAACATATTTTTTCTGTGTGTTTTTTCAGCGGAAAAAGTGAATGAGCTTCAAGAACTTCTGAATAAAAAGGATCAAGAGATGAAGGTCATGGAAGATCGCTACAAAAAATACTTGGAGAAAGCTAAGAGTGTAAGTCTTTGCGTGGCGTTTGTTTCTTCACATAATAATGCGCCGAGTTTTCAGGTTTTTGTCGTTCGTTCGTTCGTTCGTGCGTGCGTGCGTGCGTGCGTGCGTGCGTGCGTTCGTGCGTGCGTGCGTGCGTGCGTGCGTGCGCTCGTTCGTTCGTTCGTTCGTTCGTTCGTTCGTTCGTTCGTTCGTTCGTTCGTTCGTTCGTTCGTTCGTGCGTGCGTGCGTGCGCTCGTTCGTTCGTTCGTTCAATGGTTTGCGTTGAGGTTTGGGGTGGGGATCGTGGGGATGGTTAGGTTAGGTCTTCACATTATAATAATACACTTTATATCCTCCTTAGATTGTGTGGTATACCTTTTTATAGGAATAAAAAAACAAAAAACGGGCGTAGTCTAATTGTTAAATAACAAAGGATTTTAACAACGCGAACACAATTTACGTGTAATAAAATGAACGCGAATTTTTGAAATTCGCGTCATAACATGTATCGTTAATTTCCTATAATAAGGTAGTTACTAGTATAAAAAATGTCTGATGTTCTTGTATAAGGTTAAAGCCTTCGGCCGACTGGTGAGCCCTATCTTGAAGTTGTTTTCTTGCACTTTAGGTTATAAAAACATTGGATCCAAAGCAAAACACTGGATCACAACCTGAGGTGATTATTTATTTCTTTATTTTGTGTCTTTCCTTTCGAGGTCTGTGATATTGTACTGTTTTATTTGCTTGAGAGGGTACACCAACGATTTCTCTAACCCCGCTTGCTTTAAGCAGCACTCTCGCTGATAAATTCTAACACAGGTAGACTAAGATTTATTTTTCCCCTTTGTTTTCTTCTAGGTTCAATTGCTTAAAAATCAAGTCCAGGAAAAGGACAAAATTATTGAACATTTAGAGGTAAGTGGTCTGTACTGTTACTCATCATGGAAGCGCTAGTTATGTATTTGATGGTGAAAAGGCAAAAATGGAACCTTCATATCGAAATACGAGAACTAGTACGGCTTCCTACTTTGGAATCAATCTGGTTTCCAGAGCCCTTGCTCCTCCCTGTCGCTGATCAGTAGAAACGGAGGCTCTGGGAACGAGATTGGCGTGACACGTGATGGTCGTGAGCACGCGCACTTGGTTGGAACAGTCGTTACGGTTCCTTATAGGTGTCCCTACTTCGATCTGACATGGTGAATCTAACTACAGTCAAAGCTCTCTTAACGGACACTCTCGTAAGCAGACAGCTCTACTTACGGCCGCCTTGTTTGAAACCCCGTTTTAACTCCGATACAAACTCTGTATTTTTACATTCTCGTAAGCGGACATTCCCGTATGCGGCCGCGGACACTTTCAGAGATTACGACTTAGACTTTTTCTTTGTTTTTAAGCTCCCATAAGCGGACACCCCGAAGAAAATCCTACAAAAACTTCTGTTTTTTTGTTTTTATCAATCAACTTCTCATCGCCGTTCGTCACAATGATTTAACAATAATTACAGTACCATATTTCAGTGCTTGTTTTGTCGTCATCCACGTCCGCTCAGTTATTGTTAGATGGGCAAGCTCCCGTAAGCGGCCATCTATCCCCTACACCTCTACTGGCCGCGTACGAGAACCATTCTCGTAAGCGGCCAGCTCCAGCAAGACTGTGCTCTAAGAAAAATTACAAGGAGCCCAAAGGTTCCAAACTATGAGATCCAGGGTACCCAGCATGAAGCTTATATGAAAGACATAAGATTATCTGGTCGCCCAAAGACAAAAGTTAGTCGCCTGAGGCACCCAGGCACCCTTAGAGCACAGCCCTGTCCAGTTACGGACACTTTTTTAGCGTCCCGAGGGTGTCCGCTTACGAGAGCTTCGACTGTATCCACATTTGACGCGCCCACCCCTTTTTTCACCCCGATTTACATTTCTCTCGTTGGCGCGTTCACTTTGCCCGTTTCGCAATAATCTGTGAGACTTTAGCAGGCTAGTTTAAACCTTCCTAAACAATACTTAATGCGTTTCATTTTGCTTAACCATCGCTGCTTTGTTTCTTTATAGCGAGATCACGAGAAGATGAAGATAACAAGAGAAAGGGAAGAGAAACTAATAGTTAGTGCTTGGTATGAAATGGTAAGTATTCCTTCATGTGTTTGACTTGATTTTGTTGAACAAAAGACTCTAGAGCAAATTTAAAGCGTGGATTGGCTATCTTATCAGTCTTTTTGAAGTGGGAGACGCGGTAGCCTTATCCTTAGGGGAGACGCGGTACCTGGACTCTGGATCGAGACCTTTTGGGTCATTGCGTTGTTCTTGGGCAAGACACTTTACTCTCACTGTGCCTCTCTCCACCCAGGTGTGTAAATGGGTATCGGCGAATTTAATGCTGGGAGTAACCCTGCGATGAACTAGCAGCCCATCCAGGGGAGTGTAGAAATACTCTTAGTAAGCTCCGGCCTGATGGGCCACTTGGCTTGAATGCAGACTTTTATTTTTTGCATACATACAAAAAATGTTTTCAAGAAATCTTTGTTTTTTTTTTCGTGGACGGCACCCCTGAGTTGTGTAACGAAAGGGTACAAGAAAGGTATCGATGTTGTCACGAGCTCTGTGTGTTGTTTTCCAGGGCATGCAGCTTCACAGGAAAGCTGCCGAGGAGAGGTTATCAGGGAACACAGGGGGAATGTCCTTCTTAGCTCGACAAAGACAAGCTTCTAGTCGTCGCTCAACACCGAATAGAACACAACAGGCGAATGCCGTCTCTTCTAGGTCAGTTCTGTATATGTTAAAACAATCTGAGCCTGCTGTAGATCTATTAATGGTCAGTTTAATTGCTTGGTAACCGAGACTGTTTTAGTTATGGTAGCGGATGTTTCCATATGATAGCGGGCAATCGCTAGTTATGTCGAAGACTGGACAGAGATTGAATGCTATTCGGGGTTTGGTCTCAAGCGATTGAGTAATAACAGAAACCCATAAGGGTTGAAACGTGTAACGCGCGCACACAGCGTTTGAATATTCATTTTGCTAAGTACCATATTTGGAAACACGAAGAATTTGTACGCGAATGTTTTATACAGTGGAACCCCGATATAACGATATGCCAAGGGGGCAGTAAAATTAATCGTTATATCGAGGAATCGTTATATCGGGGTTCCGTTCCATACATTTTACTATTGCCGGGACATAACATATTCATCGTTATATCGGGAATATCGTTATATCGAAGATCGTTATATCGGGGTTCCACTGTACAAGTAATGACACACGCAACATAATTTTTGGTTTTGCGGTAAGTTGCTTGAATTTTGACCTAAACGCCGTAAATTTCTTACAGAAACTAAAGAAATACATAAAGTGTATCGAAGCGAAGTTCTCCAGACTACCTCAAGAAGATGAAACACGTGAATTTAACCAAATTTAACTTTATTCAACCAAGCTTGTTCAAAAACAAGATTACGCCATCGAGCGCGAGCTAGCGCGCGCTGTGAATTTAATCCAAATATAGTAAAATTATTATTGGTTAAATGTTTCTCGTGATTTTCCAAATATGGTACGTAGTGTAAACGAATGTGCACACGCTTTGTACAGTGCGAATCATAGGGAGTTACACGTTTCAACCCTTATGGGTTTCTGGTAATAATCAGTCTATTTGTTGCCGTTATGGCAAGACAAGCGAGCGAAAAAATAGGCACTGCAACGATTATATGGAAAACACCTTTAACTTGAGGCTGTCCAATCGTGAAACGTAACGCTTAAGCTACGCTTTCTTATACTCTCTTACATGTAGATTGATAAGAGATCTTATTTATTAAGAATCATTTTCTGGATGGACAGACTTGAGAGCTCTCAGTAACTTCTCATGCCTGGCCTAGCTACAATCTTAAACAAAACCGTTTCGACGAAAAATTGACATTGTCTCCCCTTAACTTCCCCCTCTCCCCACCCCCATTGTAATGTTGATGTCTATCCATCCAACCGTGGGACAATATTTTTTAAGGGGGGGGGGGGGGGGCTTGCTTGGAAAATTGAGCGTTAACTTCTCAGCTCAAAAGGATTTGCCTCAAGAACTTTTGTCCAGTATTGTAGCTCAGGTTTAATTCATTTTTTTTCTTTGTAGAATACCTAAGTTAGCAAAAGAGTTTTTGTACTGACTTCTGCTATTGTTGTTATTTTGCAGGGACACATAACATAGTATGATCAATGGAATTTCTCGCAGTTTCTTCTCATCCTTGTAAAAAATTATATTAACGAGAATCTAGCTGATAAATTAATACTGTAACCTACCTATTAGATTCTTTGTCTCAAAAATGGCAGGAAAAAAATCGGGACGTCGGAGAAAGTACAAAACCTCAAAAAATGACCTCCTACGATCAAATGCAAAATTCTCGTTGCTTTTATAACACATTTTCTAAAATTCTAGTTGGCCGAATTTACTTTTCAATCAAGGCGTCAAAAACTGTTTCTAGGTAACACGGAGTTGCCATGTTTTATCCAGGTTTGGCTTAGAATGTCCTTTGAGTTCCCGATTATTTATTTTTTTCCGATAACAGAGACAAGAATCTAATAAAATGTAATGAATTCGAGAAGGAAGCGCGTGTGTTTATCTGCTTTGAGTTTGCTCAAGGCAAAGAATAGCTAATCAAACCGAGAGTAGCGAATAATCAAATCGTGGCGTGGAACGGCACTGATAATAAGCCACGGATTTATTGTATGTATAAGTGTAACGCCCAAAGAGACCGTTAAATTTGAACGAGTAGGGAATGTGACGTGGGAAATTTTGAGCTAGGGTTTCTTTGGAAGGAGTACTGCATCTGAAAATGTTTAGCTGCATACAAAAATACCCTATGGTAAATCTCTCTTAACATAAGTAATGATGTGAAACCCAAGACAAGCCCTACAAAAGGGGCCTTATCCCGATATCTCGGACCTCTTGGGGAAACGAAAATCTGTTCGAGAAAATCGGGAGTTTGAAAAATCGGAGGTAAAACGGAGTGAAGCAAATCGAAGAGAAACTACTTGGGTTTCAGTTCTACGGAGGTTCGGGGAAGCAAGGTTTTAAGAAATCGGGATTTTACAGTATTTTACCGAAGTCGTGTTGGGTTTTGTTATCTCAATATTTTCCTCGTTTCGACGGGCTCTCTTTAAAGTTAACTCTTAAGCCGTAGTCATGTACTTCAATAGTGTTAATTCCTCGTATTCCGCGCGTAGTTTTTGTGGTTGTGTAAGCGTAAACCCCAATATCAAATTTGTAAAAGTTTCGGGAATAAGTTTTAATGACATTTTTTGTATAGTCAATATTTATCTTTAATATAAATTATTATTTCTTATGCCCTTGGACCTCTTTGTTTAAAAGTGTATTCCCGAAAAATATTAAAATCAAACCCTCTTTGGAAAGTAAATTGTGAATGAAACAGGGTTTTTTTCTCAACTAGAAGAAATCGATTACCGAGGGCTTCCTTAATAGTTACGATTGTAGCTTTTGTTTTGAATGATTTGAAAATGAAATGTAAAATTAAATTTTCTTTTCCTAATTCTGCCTTTGTTTTAAGCATGGTTGCCACGGGTCATGGAAAAGTCAGGAAAAAATTCAGCGCACGGAATAAGTCAGGGAGTTTAAACTGGTTAGGAAAATTCTAAATTTCTTGCCATAGTCAAAAAACTGTTAGATTGCTACTGTAGTTTATAATTTGGGCGTAGTGAATAACGACCGTCTAATTAGGATCAATGAAAATTGTCGTCCCCAAAGCAAAAAAGCAAACATTAAAGTCTTATGGCTAGTAAAACTGTTTCACGGTCAGTACAATTTCAGGAAAGTTTTGTTTTCTTCCATTGGTGGCAACCATGAACTTAATAACGGGTTCTGTTGCAGGAAAATGTCAGTTTGATTTTGCGGAAAACGATGTTGAACCCAAAAAAAGTCAAATCAAATCGTTTTCAAGTAAACGTTAGGACACATTATTGTATTTATTAGGAAATTTTCCTTAACAGCTCTCTCTCTCTCATATTTCTCGAAACCTGAGACAAGCCCTTTAAAGCATTTGCATATAGTTCTAAGTTAGCATATCAAGTACTCGATTCCTTGTTTAGTGTGAATAATCGAGGGGTCCTCTTTGAACTTACATAAACGGCTTCTTATAAGGCATACTAGCATTGTAAAACATTATTTTTGTAAATGAGTCAAATATCCCAAAGACCAGTAAATGAAATATGTACCAAGTATTTGGTAGTTTCGTTTTTATTTTGCCATACATTTATCTACAAGATAAAATTTACAAGGGACAGTGTAAGGCTGCCCGGTGTGAGAAAAGGGGTGTGTTTCCGAGTTTGGGACAGGATCAGATTGCTGTGCTATATCATCGAAAGAGTACCGTAAACATCGGTAGATAAATAGATTCAGCGCGAATTAAGGCGCCGTGAGGTGTTTCGTTCAAGGGCAAGTGGCATGGGTAAAGGGTCGTAAAGCAGCCAAGGCAAAAATTAATTGGCCTGAATAAGAAACTTGCCTTCTTCCGCCAGAACATTATTGGAAGTGTAGACAATTCTAAGAGCGCTTTCCATTAGACAGAACTGACCGGCTGGCCTGGTAGTTTTGAATGTGAAATACTTTACCACGAGATTTTCCCACAAATCCACGACGGGAGTGCATAATATTTTTGCATTGACTGTTTTGACAGGACAAATCTGACTAACAACGGAATTCTGTTCTCGAGTGTACCACACCTCTCGGCCAGTTCTGACAAATGGGAAGCGCCCCAAGTTTGTGACTTAAAGGGACTGATATGTTACTGCGTTAACCCTTTCTGCTCCGTTCCGAGTTCCAAATATAAATTTTCTTTACTTATTCCCACACATTTCTTTTGAAGTTAGTAATTAAGGCAACAACGCATTAATATTCTTAGGAGAACTGTAGGTGAGAATGAAAGATTTCAAAGCTGTTCCTGTACAAAACATTTCCATGCTGACTATTATTCTTGAATTCCGCGGGTCTGGTTCGGCTGCGCTATTTATTCTATATCCTTGTCGCTAAAATCTTTGCAATTTGCTTCCAGTCACTGATGTAACCAATGCTCTTCAAGTCCCGTTACATTTTGTTGAAACATCCCGCTTCCCTCTCAATGTTGTCTTCAGTTTTGCTCTACTAGGTATGGTTCCCTAATAACAGAAGGAGAAATAGTACAAGTGCTGGGGCGGGCTTGTTGCTCCGCAACTCAGCTTCTCAATTCCGATGCTAGCTCAGGGTTGCCACGGGTCAGGAAATGGTCAGGGAAAGAACAATTCTTGAAGGTCAGGGAAAAGTCAGGGAAATTTAATTTTGTGTCAGGGAAAATTAGCGTTTTAATTTTAAGAAAAGTCAGGGAAAAATGAAATTATTATAACACTGCTGATTTAATACCATTGATGGTTGGAAGAAATATTTCAGGTCAATGTGATCTCAGCAATGTGTTTTCTTTTGGAAGTGGAGGCCGCTACAATATCTGATATTCATACAAAAGTTTTGTATTTATTTGGTCAGGGAAAGTGTATTTTTATCAGGGGAAAGTCAGGGAAGTTTCAAAACCGATGTCTGTGGCAATCATGTAGCTCATTTTGTATAAAGAACTTTTTTCTGTGATAAACTATCTGCTAAAATGTTTTTTTGTTGGTTCGGCCAGAACTAACTAGAAGAAATTCTTAATATTTGAAAACTGAATCAAAAATCAGTTTGTTTTCGCGGTTTTTTATATCGGATTTCGGTCCTTGGAAAAGATTAATTGAATTTGGCCTATACTCGATAACTTTGGAAAGAACAGATATTATTATTACAGCCTGAATTTTCCCAATATTTGACAGGCGTAGCATAGTAAAATGCCAATATGGTATATTGAATGCAATCGCAAAAGGCAACAAAAAACGCTCTCAAACCCCTAAACGTGATTCCCGTCGAAACGCAACGAGGAAACAAAGTAAAAACTTCTAATATTCTGTTTGCGATGCTCTCGGAAAATTAGTTTTTTGTTACAGGAAATGAAAACATAATATACGTATTGATTCCTTTGAATGCACACAATCTGCCCGGGAAAAGTAAACTTTCCAAGCCCAAATACACAAATCCGATTAAAAATGAGCGTTCTGTCTAATTTTTTTCTGCTAATTATTGGTTTTAGATTGGATCTTCTGAGATAATAATTGACTTAAATTTCATTTGTTCGATTTGGTATTATTGCTTTTTTGACAACGTTTTTTAATCTGCCCATAATAGCACAATGATTCTCTTTATAATCGACGACAAATAAAAGGATTGGTTATAAAGGAGCGTGTGCGATCGATTGCTCAGCTGCGCGAGAACTTCAAATACAATTTGGCCGTCCGGTTTTTAACAGGTAAGTTTCATAAGAAAAATAAACGTAACTCAGTCATTCTCGCATTTGGCGACGAACAACTGCAGAAAACACGCCGAAATCTGGTAGGCTTTTTAACTTTTTTTTTTTACTTTTTAGAGAGAGATTTTAACTTGTTAAAAAAGTGAAGGGGTTGTTTTAATAAGACAAGGAAGACGAAAAGATTGAAGATAGCGATGGCTGAAAATGTCTTCACCTTTAATTTAATTCGATGTTGCGCTGTTCTATACACAAGAAACGGAAAATGTAGATGGTAAACTGATCCTGAAGGCTTGAGCGGTCGAAAATAAGCAAAATGCATATGGATAAAACAACTAAAACGTATTGAAAAAACTTTGCCCTATATTTTGGTTATCAATACAAACCTTCCTCAGGAGCTGGGAAAGGCTACAGCCGGGATAAATTTTATTCAATACATTTTAGTTGTTTTATCCATTTTGCTTATTTTTGACCGCCTATGTTGTCAGGATCAGTTTGCCGTCTATATTTTCCGTTTTAACCAAGTTACCAGAGATCCGGCACCACTCATCGGTTTGTCGCTGTGATATTGCAGATTTTTATTATACACAAGAGATAGTACCGCGGTTTTTTATTAACATATTCTCGACAAAAATCTTCTAAGCAAAAAAATATTTTGAAAACCGGTCAAGAAACTACCTATGTGTAACTGACTATAATTCTGTTTTAATCGATTTACTGTTTCTTGACGAAAAATCTCGGTGAATTTTTGACGTTAATGGAGATTTAAATTTTTTCACAACCACTCACAACTTAGGACGGTCTTAAAAATGTTGCAAATTTGGAAATAATTAACCATCGGATGGTGTTTTGTTGCTGAATATTTCCCAGCCAACCTATCAAAGTTTCGTTATGATTATTTGGATAAGGATTTCTGATCGAATTTACTCTTTTTTTATCAAAAAAATCTTTACTTTTCTAGCAATAGTTGATTTTAAACTAGATTTCTTTACTCAAACTACGTGGAAAAGATTGTCGAAATTTCATTGTTTAGTGTGCTGTTGATGTGATTATTTTTGAGAAACAATTGTTACTCCATTTCTTCGGTAAATTTAAGCGATTTAATATTTGATCATGTGACAAATTTAAAAAATTCCCACAACAATGATATCATTTTTGCCTCATGAAAAGAGTCTAATATATCTTAGAAGATAATGAAAAACATCGGGCATTATAAGATCTTCTTTAATTTAATCGGCCTACCAAGTTGTTTTAGGAAATTATGTGTTTTATTGACGAAAAAGATAATTGAAAAAATAAGGTAAACACTATGCTATGTAAACGTGTTTGATTTAACAAAACATTGCACAAGTTCCTGACAAGTCATGTGGTACAATAATTGTTCCTCACCACGTTAAACACGCTTTTAATAACAATAGAGCGACGAAACATTGTCTGTTTCCGGGCTGGCTACAAGTTAAAAGAGAAATAAGGGACCGGTCATTATTTATGTAGAGGGGGGGAGGGAAAAATATGTTGGAAAGATCAGAATTTCTGTAAGGCCCCCCCTCCAGGCCATGTAAGTAGCAAGTGACCCCCCCTTCTTTATTCAATATTTACGTGATGACCCCCCCCCCCCACCTCATATCTCCCTTTATATGCCTCAAGTAATTTATTATTAAATGCATGTTACATACAATCTTAATTGCACGTACACTTGTTCTAATGCAAAAAGGCTGAATCAACACTTAGTCAACCAATGCTTCTTTGCTATGGATACTTGTCCAGCAATACGGCAAATTTTTGGATGAGTTATGTGTATAGTAAACATACCTCTATTATTAACTCCTTAACTTTGGAAAAGTGGTAGTTTTTACAAATAATTATGCTCTCATGGTGAACACAAATGTAATATCCATGCAAAATATAATTCCTTTCCAATGATTTTCCTAAAGTTGTAAAGGGATTACTTTGAATTCTTGTTGTCATAAATATCATGTTTTATTACTTCTTGGGCTATTGCAGTGATAATCATTTTGTAAAAAGAAAATAATTTCAGTCAAACCAGATATTAAAGCAGATTATAAAGGTCTGGTTTCTTTATTAACTAAAATTAATTTTAAGATAACAATGGAGTTTAGAGTGAAAACAGTATTTCTGTAAAATACAAATCACTAAAGTTGTACATAATAGTGGAGTTTAAACAAAAGAAAACAATAGAAATAGCATAAAATTGTACAATTTAGCATCTCACTGTTTCACATATGGTGTTTGCACTGTTCTATTTAACTGTTTTACCCACCTCAAACTGCTTATCCCCCCTAAACTTCTTTATAAAAATTTTTAGCCCCCCCTCTTGCCACTCTGAAATAGCCTTGACCCCCCCTTCTTTTTTTCCCTCCCCCCCTCTACATAAATAATGACCGGTCCCTAACAATCAACGCTGTCAAACGAGTGTCTTTGACAAGGGTATTTTGTACTATTTTTTACCAGTAGTTCGCGTTTTCAACTAACATATCTCCCCTGAATCGCTAGCTTTGAGTTCACAACGTGCTATTATCAATCAAAACGTAACTGTTACCATTTCGGCCATTTAGAGTCGAGACCCAAACCACTTTTTGAGTTTTGGTTGGTTGATTATTTCCCTTTCTTTTTCAGTGTTATTTCGTTGATTTTAACTCGGGGGGGGGGGGGGGGGGTACTCGGAAAAGTTTTGTACGGGGAGGCTCCGCCCGAAGATCCAACCCCTTACCCTTTTATATACCATTTTGATAGAAAAGGTACCCCTTTTTTATACCTTTTATTGCAAAAAGGCACCAATTTCATATACCTACACGACATCACATTTACCTAAAACGGGATGTTTTCTTGTCATTTTTATGAAGCGCTTAATAAATTAAGACGATACATCCAAAAGTTGCGTCTGCTCGAAATATTTAATGTAAAGGCCTTTTAAAATATCATTATGAACGATTTCCCTACCCACAATTTGTGAAATCCCTACCCTTTTATTTACCTGGAGCCTGAAAAAGGTACCCCTTTCGGGCGGAGCCTCCCCGTATAGGCCATTATAGGGAGTACCCCCCCGGGGATTTTAATTACGATTACGTACGACTGCTTACTCTTAAAAGCAGGGCCGTAGCTAGCAAGAGGCAAGACGAGGCGCTTGCCTTATCCAGATTTTAACCCAAAATTTTAAAAAAAGTACGTTTAGTTAGGGAAATAACTCCCAGTAAAGAACAAGATTGATTTTTTTTTCAAGAAATAAGTTACGAAAAAGTCGAAAAACGTGTTTTACAGCAGGTATTCTCCCAGACCCCCCTAAAAGTTTTGAGCTTAGCGAGAAAATGCGAGCGTCATTATTCATGCAGTTAACTTCGTGAAACAAGTACTATATAACTAAGCTCTTTTCTTCTCTCTTTTTCGTTTAAACTTAACTCTTTTCTTATCATCATTTCTTCATAAGTGATAAAATTGTTCTTATACTTCTCACACCTCGTGTTTTATAAACAATATGTTCATCATCATCATCATCCAATCATCATCATATCCTTAATTTAAACACGATCACATTTTAAGCACAAAGCTTGTGGGGTCGTGTGCTAAACTTATACATTGCTGTTTCTCTTTCACAGTCTAAACAGTCCTTCAACATGAGAACCCTACTATTTATTTGTGGCATTCTTCTTTTCGCAAGTTTAATGAACAGTAAGTATAATTTCCAACTGAAATCCCCGGGGAATAAATGGCTATTATACCTCTGGGTTTGTTGTTTAAGAGTAGCTTATGTTCATTTTAATTTACTTCCATCTTTTTTTTTTCTACACAATGATCGTTTGGTGTGGGCAGAAACCATGCGTTTGAGTTTAATTTGTTATGTATTATTTTATAGGTTCAAACGGAGCTCCTCTGGGGGAGGAAGGTGAGTGACCTTAAAACATCACCATAACCCGGGGGGATGAGGGGTGGTGTACTTCCTCATTTGGACTGAACGGGAACGTTTCTTCTTAAACAGAGTATACCGAATTTATTTTTCTAACGGGAGATGTTTCTTTGGAATTGTTGAACAGTGTGTGTGGCCCAGGAGGAATACTCCCGTGTGGGCCATATAGTCCCGGGTATGGTCTTTGAGGTAATCAGTAAAATAAGGAAGGTCGGGTAACCTTTTCCTATTTGGCAGTGTGCTCCTTAGATAAGGTTTCGGTTGCGGGCGGCGAGCGCGTCCAGCTAAACGAAAGATGTGGACCATTAAAATTGAATACCCGTTACGTTTAACTTTCCATGGTACAGACAAGAAATTAAAACGGCCTTTTCGCAAACTTATTAGTTATCATTCTACCCTTGGTTAGGATGTAGTGGTTTGGACCTTAAAAAGTAGTCTAAAAGTGTATAAATGTTCGATTTTCAATTTCTGATAAGCGTCAGCCAAAGAATCTTTAAGCGATAAGCCCTGGGAAAAAGATTGACGGCACTATACCCCTTCTCATAACCCGGAATGTGTGCAACTATTGTCAAAAGAAATATTACCTTTGAGACTCGAGGTCTGACAGTGACAAGGGGTTGCCCCCCCCCCCCCTCCCCCCTCAGAACAACGACGCACATATGCTTTTCCACGAATGTGGACTGAATTCCAAGTGTGGCAGCAAAATGGTTGTACTGTGAAGTAAATAGAATCGATCTATTTCTCTGTTTTAGTGGAAGCAGGCGTTTGTCCGGACATGGAAAATGCACAATGGAAGATTGGTAACTGCAACCAGTGCTACTGCCGAAACAAAGTCGTGTACTGTCCCAGTAGCTGTGAGCAATGAAACCGAATAAGTGATGTAAAGTACACATCTTTTTCTTTTTAAAATACATAATTTACATTTGCTATATTTGCAAGTTTCAAAAGATGATAAAAGATCTAAGTGCTACCTAGGTTGTGTTTACAAATCTGGTTGGAACAAAAATGAATTAAATAAAGCAAAGCACAGTACAGCCAAGCATAACAAAACAAAGTACTCCACCTAGCAATACAGAAGAGCCATTGGAGCAAAAAAGGAACTAGAAGCCCGACCCAACCTATCATAGCTCCGCGGGCTACTATTTATCCGCAGGGAGGGATCGGAGGGGAAAGGGACGAAGAAGGAGGGGAGGACTAAGGAGCTGCTTGTCGAAAATTTTCAGGAGTTATAACAATCTCGTTTCGCTGACTTAGGTGTGGTTGTTTCAAATTCATTTTTAAATATAATCTGCGTTGTTCATCCTCGTTTTCAGTGTTAAAACTATACTATTTTATTCTGCATGCCAAGAAAGGATGTAAAGTGAGTTGTACGTTGAATAACCTTTATAACTGGAGTGAAAATAAGTTTTGTTTTACCTTAATATCGATTTAATATGCTTTTAGTATCTAGTCTTAGCCTTTTTTTATATTCACTTTCCGATATGCAAACTAACAGTTTTCTTTCTTTCTTTCTCTTTTCAGAACTGTAATTTGGGGGACCGTACCGTTAACATAGAAAGGGGATTATTCGAAGTGAATAAACTGCAAAAGCAGGATTACTCTTTACTGTTGTTAATGACAATAAAGTAGCCTGAAAAGAAAACATTTTAGTCTGTTTCTTTCATCTGATTTTTCATATCAGCGCTCGTTGGTTGGTTTCCTGGTAACAAGTGGAATTACGAAAGTAAAGGAATTTGGAGGAGTGTCTCTTACAGCTATTTTCACTTCAGTCATCGAAAGAAATTCGCCTTTGCTTTCGTTTTGCATTGCTACGCTAAGTGATTAGTGTAAAAAAAAACTCGCGCCACTTTCTCAACCAAACAGATCGAAGTTGAATTAAACGAATCGTGGCTCTTTTACGCGTGTTTCTCGCGTGGTTTCGTTTTAACGACTCTCAGATGAAAACCTACCCTTGGTGCCGAAGGGTTTTCTTGCGCGGCTTCCCGGGTGTCGGTCATGCTGGCCACCGAAGATTAATCCACCGCGCGATAGAAAAATCCTCTTGTTCCCAGGGTAATAAAAACCTCGTAAAACGCCGAAGTAATTCGAGAGCCAATCATAAAATAGTGATATACCTGAACCAATCAGATGGCGAGATAAGAACACGTAAATGTTTTGCAAGCGCGGGAAAAATTGTGCATACGGGTTGTCATGGCGAATAATCGGCAGCAGTAAATTGGAGGAGTGCAGCAAGGATGGCGCTTGTCCAGGTGGGAGTAGAAAGGATCAGAAAGAGAGTTCAGGGACTGGACTAGGATGGCGCAGTAGCGAGAGCGCTTGCCTTCTACCAGTGTGGCCCGGCTTGGATTCTCAGATCCGACGCCATACGTGTGTTGAGTTTGTTGTTGGTTCTTGTCCATATTCCCTGGGATTTTTCAAGGGTATTCCTGGTTTTCCTCCCTCCACAAAAAACCAACACTTGTAAATTCCAATTCGATCGGGAATTCGAGGGCCACAGGTTTGTCAGTCACAAGACTGTTACGTGCAACCTTTGTTAAATAATGCCAATTTATTGAATTATTTTCATTTATTTACTTCATTTTCGGATTTTAAGGTTCCATTTTCCCAACGTTCCACTTTTCAAGGCTTCAGGGATCATGTGCCCCGTTCCAAAATTTTACGGTTCCAATGATCCACGGTTCCAATACTTCACTTCAGTTTCCATGGATACACAGTCCCAGTTTCTCTCGGCTAAGCACACTTCCCACTTTTCTTCAAACGAGCGGTCGGTCAATCGAGCGTGCAGCAGTTAAGATTTTAATTGTAGGTTTAATCATTCGAATCTACGAACTTTAAAAAGATGAAAGTACTCGACACCAAGGTAAGATCTTTCTTTTGTTATTGTGTATGGTGGTTTTGAGCCGTGTTCAGCAAAATTATCGAACGAAAAATTTTGTCGAATGCAAGTTGGCGGTAAACCCTTTACAGGAGTCAATGTCACATGCTGTTTTTATATCGAGTTAGAACATTTTGCTTGTTTGTAGCGCATATATCGAAATAATTGTACATATGTACCATAAGTTTTACCTTTTGAGTTAATCACCGAAACTACATCAAATATTGTTAATACACAGGAAACTGTAGAAACATTTCGTTGATAAAAATCAGTGATTTTACTCGCTATTGTAAAGATCGAGGTTTTAATACAATGTAACTTGATAATTAATTTTGCATGAGGTTCTTTCAGCATGTTAGCAAAATCACTTGCAAGCTTGGGCGAGATTTTTGTTATTAGTTGTTAGCTAGTATAGCCGAATGCGACACACAGAAGAAGTCTTTGTTCTTCTTGCTACATTGCGAATTCGAAAATACAACAGCTGTGATTTTTCATTTTCTATCGTCATTTTCCAACAAACTTTCCTGCGGTTACAAAGCATGACAAAAGGTGAAAATTATATCGGCGAAAAATGCAGTACAAACCCGCGAGTAAGAACGTAATTTTTAAGAACCTGTTAGGATAAATTTGCCAAATAGACACCCTCTTTATAAGAGCATCTAAAGCCTAAAATTTGGACACAGGTTATTATTTCTAAGAGGATTAAACGGGCTTCCTTTTAGGGAAATGAGACCAATGTTGAAAATATTATTATTGATACAGGGTGTGTTTCTTTGGGAAAGTCCAAAATTGGATCATTGATCTCAGATTACACGGATACTTTAACGAAGAATCTGAAAACGGATTTCTCGCCATGAAAACCCCTGTAAACACATTAAGCACAGAACATAAAATATCAGCACAAATTTATTTTCCATCAAATGTATCTTAGCTAAAATAATTTCAACACACAAAATCTGTCACAAAAATCACATGTCGAAATAGTTATTCCTTAGCCTCAAGCACAATGTGCCAAGAACGCATCTGAGAGTGAAGAATGTTTGAGCAAATGATGACAATTTCAAAAAGATACAACTCCTGTAGGTACACGATGACTGTAATATATAGAAAACTTGCATCCAGTTTAAAATGACCCCATGGGGGGTACACCGGCTTGTAAATGATGGGGATGATCGAAGGATTTTTTTGGGTTTGAAATTTTCGATTCTGGGTTTTTTTTGGGTAAGAAGATTTGGCAAGTATTTTTTGGGTGACTTGATTCAAATAGGGGATCTTTTAGGGTATTAAAACAAACTAATAAAAGTGCTTTGGCTCGGCCTTGGCGTATTTATGGTATGATGAATACCAAACGTGAGCGTTACAGGGATCCATATTCGTTTTTTTCTCCAAGTCGTCAGCCGGGCAAGTATGCAAGATGACATACTTGCCCTGGCAAAATTTTACTTGCCCGTTCAAAAGTGAAGAATGGCGACCGTACAACAAGTAAATGAAAAGTTGACTTTTTTGTTATTATCACATGTATGTAACACTGTGTATACATGAAATCTACAAGACAACGAATCTGTTATAATAAAGTTTGATTCACAAGTATTTGTTAATGAGACTCTTTACTTGTCTACCTTGGCTGCCGGCTTACAAATTTCACAAAACATCACGCCCCCAAGCGGCTTGTGATGTTGACGGAAGCGTATGATGGGGGCACAAATGAAAGCCAGGGCCTCTTCGACTGCCACAACGGAAGAAAATAACGCTTTTGCTCTTCTTATTCATATTTGGTTTGTTTTTCTGAAGTGTTAACATTGCTTTTTCTTCTTTGCTGGCGGTGCCACACCAAGATATCGGCAAATTTTGATCAAAACATCAGCTGATGCGATCGCCTCGTGTTTTCGCGGATGCAGCTGCAGTACAAAATATCAGCGGTTGACAGCTTGAAAATTGAGCCTGCAATGATTTCATTGATGGAAAATACCGCATCAGCCAAGATGGCGGCCAAAATTATGATTTTATCGCAACAGAAAGTTGCAAATTATTTTCTGTTTTCGAAAAGTTATGAATGGATGACAAGTGGTCAGAACGCAAGTAACTCATAAGAAAACTTGATAATTTTTTTTTTTCATTAAGTCAAACTTAAGTCGTCCAGCGGACGAGTTTATGTAATCTTTTGGTCGTCCATACAATTTTTTAGTCGTCTCGGACGACCGGACGACTGGGAATATGGATCCCTGGCGTTATTGCCCCTGGCAATTTAGGGGTAATATTTGACAAGGGATTTTTTTAGGGGTTATTTTTGGTCCAGGGATTTTTTTGGGTCCTGAGTTTTGCCTTCATTCGATCATCCCCGTCATTTACAAGTCGGAGTACCCCCCTGGGAAAATGACACTTCACACTGATCAAGCTACCGTTTTCTTTCCTTTGTCATGAATTATTTGTCACCAGTGGAGGTCAGAGTCTGGCACTACAACCCTAGCCCCTGTGTGCTGTGTTATTGAAAGTTTCCTTTACTGTTTTTTATAGTGGTTATTTTCATATTGCCTTCAATTATATGGCCATTTTCTTGTGTCTAAATAATTATTTGGCTAAAATCCATACTCACGATATAAATACCAGTATTTTTTCAATTGCAGGAAGATTTTGACAAATTTCTCAAAGACGCTGGCTCTAAACTGGTTGTTATAGACTTCTATGCTGACTGGTGTGGACCATGCAAAATTATTGCACCCAAAGTTGAGGTAATTTTCAGATGAAGTTTTATTACTTTTTACAATTAATTTTAAAATTTTTGAATTATTACTACTTAACACATATATCCATTGCAATATATTCTTTGGTAAAGTTTTAATTGTTTCGGATGACATTCACCTCAGTTTGAGTTAAGGTTTAGACACAATGACAGAGTAATAACAGAGGTTCTACTATTAACTGTTATAATAGTTTATCTAACCTCTTGTGATGATAGTTAGTGGCTTATATAGTTTCCGGTTGCCCGTGGAGTACATACTTCCAGTAATACTCATTATTTAGTCCTATCGTGCATTGCAAATTGTGTAGTATTCCCGCCATCTTGATCGAGTAAAGAAATCAGTTGTCCTCGCCATTTCACCTCTATCTTGTTATTTTAGCAGCTTGCAGGCCTCACAATCCTCCCCACAACTCACGAAAAAAAAGAGGTTCAACCACAAATAATATCATCCTCACACTTTGGCTCACCAAAATATCAGAGGTTTAACCAATTAAATAAATTATGAGAGATGGTAGATTTCTGAGCTTGCAGTTGCAGGACGCATACATGTCACATATCAACCTAGTAAATGGTCCAGCTCACCAAGAGTCTCTTGTAGCTCAACTGGTTAGAGCGCCCAACCGGTATCTGGAAGTTTTTCTTTGTCCCACACTTGTGAACATTTCATTTTTATCATTCAACCAGTTAGCTGTAATAGGCTTACTCTCCTTCATGCATGGGTGCACACAAGGCCTAGCACCATTGGCTATGGTCGGCCGCTGCTCGTTCGTGGGGCCCCATGTCTATTCATTGTCTCTCATTTCTCTTTCCATCGTCCTTCTCCAAGTTTCTTTTGGGCAACCTCTCTTTCTACGGCCATCAGGGTCCACCTGAGGGCGACTCTTGGTAGGGCTGTAGGCATTAGACAAAGGACGTGACCAATCCATCTCCATCTCCATTACAACTTCACGATGATTTGAGAGTGTCATTCAGAAATGGGCGAAGCCGCTGGCATTTTTACCCTAAGGGCTCGGTTTATTCCTTCAGGGAATACCTTTGGTGTTTACGAACATCACGCCGAAGAGTGTTCGGTACCATTCGTTTTGTCAGACTTGAAAAAAGGTGCTATATTTACGGGAAAGACATTTAACCGATTTCAAAGGAGAAGGACAATAGCTTAGTTAAGCGACTACGAACTGGACAGTTGAATTAGTATCCGTTTGTTTACTGTTTTGTTCGTCAATGTGTGAACGAACTTGTCAAAGTAGTTTGAAGATTTTGAGGATTTGAACATTTCGCCCAGTAATGTGAACACTGATTTGTATTTATAGAATATAATCGGAGCATTTTGAGACCATTAAAATGAGATGTTGAACGACTTCTGACGACCACTGTAAGCCGAGATTCGATTTTTTTCGGTAAGAAGTGGCAGCGGAATTACGCATTGTCTGCGTTGTAAACAAAAGGCGTGTGTTTATCCTGTAACTGCCAACCACAAAAATGAATTATATAAGGCCTATTTCTTAATCAAAATGATAGCAAAACGGAGCGAAGATTTGGAATGGCGTTTACCCTACGTTTTAATCCAAAAGTGGAAATCTGTATGCAACCGGAGTTGACATTTAACTGGATTTAATATTTTTTGGCGGAAGATCGACGTGAGCGCTTCAGTTAAACAAACAACTAAAACGTAACCTATCACATTTTAATAGTTACTTTCTTCAAGTACTGTTACCTGGCATTATTTAATACGAATGCTTTTCTATAAAAGGTGGTGTTTAATTTTTCATGTCAAATCTTGAAGTTTGTTCAAAAACATTCCGCGACTTTTTGTCGTGCTGACATATGAAATCAACAACTCAGAAATTCGAGTTTTAAGTTTGCTTTCGATAAATTAAAACGAAGGAACTGAAGTTATCCGTGAAACAAGTGGGAAATTTTTTTCTCAATTCACAGAAAAAAAATCCTTGAAGTGTATAGACAAGAAATTGAAGTTATTTTCGCCCGAGAAACTTTCATTTACACAAGCGACAGCAATGTTTACATTTGCAATTGCGAGCGAGACGATTGTTTGAGTCCTTCGAGGCGAAGGTTGTTGTACAGCATTTTAAATTTATTTTGCGAGGTTCAGTGCATTTCAGCAATGACAACATGATGATTGTTACAGTGTCTGCTAAGCCAACATTGTTTTAAATACTACTTGATATATATATACATATTTTTGAGTGGTCCCCCCGCCACGCCACATTTTAAACTCTCCGAAAAAGTTGTTCGCTTCTTGTCACCGGCTAAAGGCACGCTTCGCTACGCTAATCAATCAAGCGGCATGTTAATTAGTCCCAGAGGTTTTATTGAACTTCGCAAAACAAAAGAAAAAAGTCTCACCTACATCAAAGTGTTTGCGCTCTTTAGGCTCTTCGGAAATATGCCACATTCTCGGCAAACTACTTGGCGGGAATATGTAATGAGCTTAAACAATAGACTGAATATATGAATTCTTAACGACCGCAAAATTTGCGGTACACACTCAAATCCAGATGAAGTTGTCATGCCTTTGCACATGCCGCTGTGTGATGGTTTCTGTTCTTGAAATTCTGCGCAGCTCATAGTTTGAGATTGTGTTTGGCCAAAATATGCGGAGAATCCTTCGTAGGCACCTGTTAATAAACCATAAAATTCCGGTGCAGTGATCCTAGCCAAGGCTTGAATCCAGAACGCTTGAGCCAGAGTCCAGCATGCTAACCATTTGACCACTGCACCTCCCTTACTGACAATAGCTCACCTTTATGCTGATAGATGTGTGTTTTCTGTTTATTATAGCAAATGTCGACAGTGGAGTTCCCAGATGTATGCTTTGCAAAAGTAAATGTAGATGAAAATTCGGTATGCTTTTATTTTATTATGACTGTAATTGTACATATCTTCAGGGATTTCAAAATGTTTTGAAGTAGGCATCAGCAACTTGAAGAGTAGGCTGCTGTGACAAGCCGAGCTTGTTTCTCATAAGCTGATTGCTATGGCCAAAGTAACCTTTGACATAAAATCAGTAGTCGGTGGAACTCGGGCGGGTGCTGGCTTGTATTGAAAACCCTGTATCTTGAGATTGAAGGATTGGTCCCATGCCCAACCTCCAACAGGGTGCAAATAATGTGTCCAGCTTCCCTTTGGACAAGCTGTAGCCAGGATATACAAGCCTGAAAGTCATTTTTACTAACCCCCCAAAATTCTCATAAGTGCGATGCTTATGATGCTTCACTTGCCCGTGAAGAAATCACAAACTTGCCCGACCACAAATCCACTAGCCCCAGGGTAGCAGACACTAACTTCTCTGCATGCTGCATAACCTGGAGATGTGTACTTCTCTTTGCCACCGGTTCCGCTGGAGTCTCGCCTTTTGCCAATATCATTTTAGCAGGGGCATCTTGTGACCTTGATGCATTTTCTTGCTTGCAAATATTCATAGCGGGTTACTGGCTCAGCACTTAGCTTGCATGCATTGTGCTACAAAGCCTTTTGCCCACTCCTCCCAGCTCCCTTCAATGCATATGGGTTAGGTGAGTATTGGTTGGTAAATATTCCACTGAGTAATTTGTGATGGTGCCTTGTGGTGACCACTCGCAGGACTGGCATAGATACCTCCTTTCCTGTGCTAGATGTTGCCTGGCAGCTCCACGAATCCTTATGGCACCAGCTCCTAAGCTCATTGACGAATTTAATATTGTCTTTTATATTTTTGCACAGGAAACTACAGAAGCTGAGGGAATTTCAGCTATGCCGACTTTCAAGCTGTACAAGGATGGTAAAAAGGTGTGGAACTGCAGCTTGGTGTTTTAGTTGTTGGCAGTTTAAGGTTTTTAGAATTTGCATAAATTCAGGGCTCAAGACTAACGGTAGCCAACTAGCCACAGGATTAATGCAGTTGTGGCTTGTAGGTTGAGGTTCTGGGCTTTCACTAGCCAAAATGGCTAGTTAAAATTTCAGGAATTTCATTGGAAGAAAACCATACATTGAAAACAACTCTGAGAGCGTAACAGAACTCACAACTACACTGTCGTCACATATAAATTATCAAAGACTGTGGACAAGCTGAAATTACTAAAAAGTTACCTAAAATTAACTCTAGAGATAATAATAACACAGCCAGTGAAGACAGCAAAGTGCCTCTTCCTAAAACTAAGTTAGACTGTGGTTGAAACACTAGTGTGTGACAATTAAAATGAAAGCTTCATATTGTATGTAGCAATACTTTTTTATTTGCTAAACAAAGGTGGCTTAAACTGTCAAGTCTGAGGTTAAAACCTCTGCATGAAGCCATGAAAATGAAAGCTGTTGCGCAAACCTCTCATGTGGTGTTGTTTTGTTTTGGAGTTTTTTTAACTTGTCAGCTAATTTGGCTGATTTGGGAGTACAAAAATTAATAGTGTAGTTGAGTATATCTTTCTGTTTCATCAGTTAAAAGAACAGTGGCTTGGCTGATGTACTGTATTTTAATATTAAAGTATGGCATGTAGCTTGCTATAAACTTGTTTTGTTATTTCTTAAATAGCAAGCAAAAACACCAAAAGTGGTGAAAGCAAAGAAATATCCACTAAAAAAAGGATTTCGTGAAACATCCTGTCACGAAAACAAATTTGATGAATGTTAATACACTTCCATCCTTGTAACCCTATACTTCTCCCAAAAAAAAACTTACCCCAGAATTCAATACATGTATTTGCTCTGTGGAATCATTTAATCCAATTTATTTGTATTCATGTGTTTGGTGGTATTTGGCAATCAGTGTTATAATGTGTTAAAACGGACAGTTAGCAAAGAGGAAAAGTGGTAATCAGCTAGGTTACTGGCCCTGTATTGATACGTTTTTGTTTTGTTTTGATTGTAGATTGATGAACTAACTGGAGCCAATGAAGCAAAGCTTAAGGAATTGATCCAAAAATACAAGTGAAACTTCTTGGAAATTATGAAAGAAGCACTTGAAGGGAATTAAGTTTTTTTTACACGATAATTGATTTATAGACGAAACAAGGCTGTAAAGTTCTGCACTACACCAAAACCGATTGCAATATGCATCAACACTTATTCTGACAGTCATTTGTGAAAGTAATTAGTATAATATATTTTCATTTCACTCAAATAAACAAGTTTCTTGACTCCATTTTGACTCCGTGAACAAGATTGCTTTAAAAAATGGCACTGAGAAGTCCACAGCTCCCCATTCTCAAACATTTTTAACTTTTTTTTTAACTTTTAGTAAATCAACAGAATACTGTGGCCAAGTATACACAACTTTATTTGCACCCTTAACATTCAATTAAAATTAACAATACAATAAATAAAATAAATAAAGTAAAGTGCATGGCTGCCCAGAATAACCACGATTGGCTAACAAGATATATTGATTTAACAAAATTGAGTGTAATAACCCTACCTTTGAATTACTTCCCTCGATTTTCTCGAATGTCTCTCATTTGACTGCTGTCAAGTTGTAATTGTTTACTGGGTTAGCTTTATCAAGGGTTTACTAGTCAGCGTTTACGCTTTCAAAAAATGGTCCGCCCTCCCCTTATAGTCTTGTATTGTGCTTGCTCGTTCAAACGCGCTATTGAGCTAATGTCCCCTTCGTTTTTTCCGCCGTTCTAACTTATTGAGGGGGGGGGGGGGAGGATGAATAAAGGTACGCCAGGGGTACGCAAATCTGCCGATCCGTGCTATTTGTTGGACAAATCCGTTAATCCGCCACTGTTTTCGTCCAAATCGGAATCCGCACTCGAAAACTTTGTATGGTATAATTTTACTGCAACGAGCAGTAGCTGTTGCTTTTTTATGCCATTTTTTTTAAAGAGGTTACATTTCATTGCTTGTTTTTGAGAGAATTCCGCTAACATACCGACAAAGGCCGACTTCGTTAAGTATCCACGATCCGAACTTCCTGACAAAAGAGTCCGAAAGCCAGTCCAAAATTTTCAGCTAATCCGCGATCAGCTGTATTTTTAAAAATCTGCGAATCCGCTCAACTGCCAGAGGGGGGCTTGAAAAAAGGGGGAGGGGTGGTTTATATTAATAACTTTTACGGTAATTGCGATGAGAAAACACAGGGAACCCAAACGCTGTATTACTTATTCATAATCTTAAAATAAAAATGTCCTTATTTTTAATAGTTAATGGTGTTAGTAACTTGAGTTAATAACAATTGAAACTTGAGGCGCGTCGTATTAACATTGCGACAGATCTATTACCGTTTAAAACTCGCAACGTAAACCGCTTTCGCTCTGATTCAAATCGCCCCCAAAACCGGTAAAAAAACACAGGAACGCAGGTAAATAAGGACATTTTTATTTTAAGATTATGAATAACTAATACAGCGTTTGGGTCCCCTGTGGAGAAAAGATAAGACGTGCAATATTGACAATATTCATTGTTTGAAAATCACTTATCGTAGTGCTGAGTAATTATGAGTAAATGAAGTGAAGAGCCAGTGAATTAATGAGGTCATATCCAGCTTTTATGATCTGTAGTTTCGGAAGACCTGACCTTAGCCTATAGCGAGATTTTAACTGAAAGCCAACATGAAGGAACTTAAAAGTGTGGTAGGTGTTTTAACATTTATAATTGCTGTTGACCAAACGCACAAACATTTTCAACGTAATTATTTTAGGAAATGCATGAGTTTAGAAACAACTGAGCCAGCAGATCGATGGTGAAATAATTAAGAAGTTTTGTTAATATCATTTTTGGGTCTTTTGCTAAGTTAAAACAACCTTAAGTTTATTTTGTGAATTAACGATGTAATAATGTTTAGAGAAATGTAACTAGGCGAACTGGTAATATTTAGGCTTTACTTCAGTCATTTATTTAATGACAGAATTTACATCGAGCGCCCAGAAAGCCAATACAATAATGAGTGCACTCCGCAATATAAATTTAACGATGAAAGAAAATTATGGTTTACTTTATCGAGTTTACCATTTCATCTGAGCTCTATCGGTGAAGATTCAGAAGTTTCCGAGATCTTTTGTTTCAAAGCAAAATTTCAAACATTATACTGAAGAAAATGCGTTTGTATTATAATTTATACCCTATAACAACGAAACCGCTAAAAGACGTCAAAATCAGCTGTTGACATCACAAAAAAGGAAATGGAATTAACTGACCTTATCCGGAACAAAGAAAAGGATTCGTGATTCATTGTTCCTTTCATGTAGGTTTAAAGGAACTTGTATGTACGCCGGAAAGACTGAGATCTTCTCTTATAATCTCCATTTAAAACTAAAAAGTTTGTTTTAATCTATTTCAACTTGAGCGAATTACTTGAATTGCATTTTCACTTAGTAATTTTTGCGGCATAAGCAATATTTCTTTAATGATAAGTATATTGTAAGAAAAAAAAGGGCTGAAAACTTATCAATATCAGCATTTTTTATTAATGTTCATTCGCAGCTATTGTAAATATTAAGTCGAGCTTTAAATAAGGTTATCGGGACGCGTCTACTAACTATTTTTGTCCAAACCTTACAACTACGGTCGAACAGACTTCGTTCAATTGGCTATAAACCGTTAATATAACGGGACGATACATCTTACTCTAGATTCAAAAACCGTAAAATAGATTCAGTGTTATTTTTTGCTTATCATGTACCGACGGCTTAACGAGTCGTTAACGAGGCAAATATCGTACGACACATTGTTTTCTTGCCCTTGTGATAAGTAATATTTGTGTAATACGTTTGTGTTGTATACCGATATCGGCCCCCAGAATTCGATCTGATTTTGTGTTCGGGCGAGTGTTCGTGAACGAGACACAGGCCTACCATCCTCTGTTCGTAAGGTCACAGGGTTCCTGATTCGAGTCACGCGCCCTCCAACAAAAACTGCTTTGTTGTTGCTATTGCCGAGATTTAGTCCCGCCCTTGCGGTTTTGTTAATTTTGACGTTATTGTTCCTTTGATGAAGTAGCGAAAATTTCATGTAATAAGGTATTTTCCGTGAAGCGTGAAGTGCTAACTATATATCGCCCCCCCCCCCCCCCCCCCCTTTATCACCCTCGAACAACCGCCTCTGGCCAAACACTCTAAACCACGGGTGCCTTCCTTTAAGTATACGTACGATACTAGAAACAGGCCTTGCTCTTTTGCAGAAAAAATTGAACGAACTTCTTGAAAGCAGTGGAGACAAGTTGGTCGTGATCGACTTCTTTGCTGATTGGTGCGGTCCATGTCGGCTGATGGGACCCAAGTTTGAGGTTGTTGTCCGTTTATATACTTTATACGGGTGTTCGAGAAAAGAACACTTTCTACGCTTGATTACCTCAACAGTCCGGCGAAAAGAAGCAAGCAATTGGCTTAAATCGGACACACTCCGCTCAAAAAGCTTTCCCAGTAGCGAAGTTTCGACCCGCAGGGCTTCTTTTGGCTTGATCCTGCTCCTTGGCTTATGAACAAAGTAATTCTGTTTGTTGAAAGCCTGCAATATAAATCGCTGGAGAAACATAAAACAAACCCCCCCCCCCCCCCCAAAAAAAAAAAAAAAAAATCACAGCGTAATTTTAAAAGTGATACAAAGATACGAATTAGCGCCCTTGTGACGTACCACTGTTTAGTCAATTTTTTTTAATCATTTATGAAGTAGATCTATGCAGTGGCGTCATAATCAACAGAAGACTATCTCACCTTGTAGGGTAATTCCAGGAGTCAAGAATGGTCCCTCAAAATGTCGCAGTGCTCGCAATGCTCGCAAAATTTTAGTGGGTGCTCGTTTGCTCGTGCTCGCACATTTTTACAAGTGCTCCCATGCTCGGTTTTTAGTGGAGGTAGGTTTTTGAAAAGTGCTCGTTGCTCGCAAGGCTAATTTTTGTCAATGCTCGTGCTCGCAAAGAAAAACGCTGTGCTCGCATGCTTGCAAATGCTCGTTTTTTACATTTATAAGTAAATCCATGCAGTGGCGTCATAATCAACAAAGACCATTCCTGGTACCCCTAATTCCCCGGCAAGCTTTCTACCAAAGGTGAAATTTGTGTCAACGTGCCTTAAAATAACGAAAACTTAAGAGGAACAGCTGGGAAGAGGGTTCCTTTAAACATCCCTTCCTTTCTTAGTACGGTCATGCATGGGGTATGAATTTGCTTGTGCGTCCGAGGGTTGAGAAAATGAGTTCTATCCGATAAGGCCTTTTCGTGTTGTTTTTACAGAAACTGGCTTCAAAATATCCGGGCGTCGTTTTTGCCAAAGTCAACATTGAAAAAGCTAAGGTATGTATATTAACCAACCAGCCAGGCATTATTGTCCTTATAGCACAACTTGAGTAGTCCAGCCAGCCATAATTAAAAGTTCGGGAGATACAATGTATGTTGTAAATGAATAATCTAATTCACTTCTGTGGTCATTATATATTTTTTCGTATTGTACTTTCCATTGCCAACTGATATATTACTGGTGTAAAGTATATGAAAGGATTCATGAACTGCCAATGAGATGTAAAGTAAAGAAATAAATCCTCGCAGTGAATTTGCAATAAAGAAAATTGCAAAGAAAGAAGCCAGTTATATAATACATACTGCCAGCAAGGCACAAAAATGTTTCCTTGATGAATAGATTTTTCTAGCACTTTTTTTGCTCGAGGTCTACATAACGAGCTCGTTGTGCAGCTAGCGCTTTTTGCGAATTGGCGCCGTTGGACGGTGTTTAGTCTCTCAAGAAGTGTCCTTCTACTAAACCATTTTTTTTAACCGTGTTTTCTTAGTTCGAAGACCCAGTCATGTTAGTTGCTTGGCAAACTGAGTTCTCTTTTCCTTACGTACTTATTATGGTATTCCAATGTTGGCGACAGCGAGGTCGAATGCCATTCTCACGTGCGCAGTCGCAAGAACCAGTTCATCGCATGTTTAAAGCCCCATTTAGTTTGACTGCCTTAAGCCTCTCATGCACCCACAAAACGGAAATGTTGGCAACATTAGCGGGCGTAAGTTATCATCAGCGAAATAAAAAATTCAATTCAATTCGTTGATTTTGTTTTGCAGGATCTCGCCAATCAGTATGCTATTTCTTCCATCCCATATTTCAAGTTTTTCAAGAACAAAACGGTAAAACTATTTCTTTGGATCTAAATAAATATTTAAGAAGCACACACAGTAGGTAAAAGACCCTTGCACAATTAAATTGCCGGCCCAAAAAGTGATTGAATCATAATCTTGAGTGCATCTTAAGTTACATACTATTTTTGTTATTCAGGTATATGTAGAACAGTTTCTTGGCGTGAATTTTCATTCCCTTGCTTTTGATCACTCAGACATACACTACATTATTACAAGTCCCACCGAAAGGAATAAAATCAAGTGAATGGTAGCTGTCTGCGCTCAGGCTAGGTTATGGATGTACACTTCTAGTCATGGTCTCCTTGTCTCCGAGGATACCCACTTTAAATTCGTATTTACATAAAACACCAACATAACAATTTTAGTTACATGACTTCTTCCCCAACCGCCGAGGATGACAAAAATTACAACAAAACACCCTTCTTCTTTTATTAATGTTGAATTCTAATTCATATTCAATATTAAATTTCAGGAAGTGGATGACGTTAAAGGAGCAAATGAATCAAGCCTTAAAGAAAAGATTGAGAAGTGGCAATGACAATACTAATGAAGACAATAATAATTGTAATAATAATATAATTGTAAATCTTGAAATATTTAGCCTAATTTTTTGAAATCCGTTTTAAGCTTCCTAACTTTTTGTTTACTTTTGGACAATAATATATTATCCCTTTAGTGTGTTTTACCAAGTTTCATCCCTAAAGCCCGCGTTACCCTTGTTTAGCGTTTCCTCATACATGAAGCACCTACCACCTACCACGTTTTTACTTACTTTCCGACCGCTGGTCAAGGGTAACAGGGGCTCTGGGAAAGATATTAGTTTCTACCTCAATCTCGAGCCCAGAGTGACCCCCGGCTCCGCGATCCGTCAGCGGTTGGTCAGCGGTAGGGTCGCCGGGACTCACTGAGTCCGTCCCGTACCGCTGACCGACATAGACGGACTCTGGGCTCGAGATTGTTTCTACCTTTGTTGCTCTTTGTTAGGTTTAATTTCGATGTATCCTCATATTGAAAAGAAATTATAATATTATGTGCATTGAAAACTTTGTGAAAGTAAACTGGAGTAAGCGACCAGAGAAAACGTCTGAAAGTTAAGCATTTCCCAAACAGTTCCTTTAGTTTTGCATCTACATACATTTAACAAAAGGAATCGCGAAATCTATATTCTCTAAAATTAAAAATCATTTGAAACTTCAACGAGTCTGCCAAAAATTTTGTCCTAACAATAACATATAAATAACAGCTTTAACACAAGAAAGAAAATACTGACATGCAGCCTTTACCTCAACCTTTAGTTCTGTTGTTTTTCTTTTCTCTACTTTCTACTGTTGATTTTGTTTTAATGGAGGGGCGGATCTAGGGGGAGGGTGCAGATGGTGCGCACCCCTCCCTGGGATGATCTGCGGCTTAGTAATCGCTTTTAAAATTTGTTTACGTCACCAGTCAGTCACGCCATTCCTTAGTGGTGCACCCCCTCCTCAGAGTCGTACCCAGTCGTAACTCGTTTTTTCGCTACGTTCAAAAAGTTTGATGGGAAAAAGCTTTTCCTTCGCCGTTCCCTTCATGTATTGCGCGCCGCTCCTAAAGCGAGAGAACCGACTGGATACGAGTCTGCCCCCTCCTAAAGAAAAATCCTGGATTCGCCCCTGCAATGTTCATTTTCGCCACGACTTCTAAAGGACTCTGCAAGTGCAATATCTGAAGCCGTTGCCAAAATAATAAATGCGTCGATCAGCCAGTGCAAATATCCTAGCCGCTGGAAGATGGGTCAGATAACTCCATTATTCAAAAAGGATGATGAACTTGTCAAAGAGAATTATAGACCAGTAACGGTTCTTCCCTGTCTTAACAACATATTTGAAAGGTTACTTTCATCTCAGCTTAACGATTTCTGTACGAGCTTCTTATCTGACTGCATCTCAGCCTACAGAAAATTCTTCAGTTGTGAAACCGCGCTGCTCAAACTCACGGATGACTGGAAGACGAGCAGAGACGAAAAAGAACTTGTAGCGGTAGTATCAATGGATTTGTCGAAAGCATTTGACACCATTCCACATGGGCTTCTATTAGCAAAACTGAAGGCGTACGGGTTGAGTGCGAGTAGCATTAAGCTGTTCGAAGACTATTTGTCTGGTAGAAAACAGAGAGTGAAGATTGGTGACGAATTCTCTGGTTGGAGGACAGTCAAGAGAGGTGTACCCCAAGGAAGTGTATTAGGGCCAACGTTTTTCAATATTTTCATTAATGATTTATTCTATCACATCGAGGGCGTAAAGCTTCATGCTTATGCTGATGATGAACAACTATACGATTCGGACACTGACCCTGCAGCACTGGATAGGCGGATAATGTATAATGTTGGTATTGCAAACGAATGGTACAGGAACAATGGCATGCTAGTTAATCCCAGCAAACATCAAGCCATGATAATGGGAAAAACTGACTATGTCTTTTCCTTTCCAGTGAAGAATTCAATTGATCTATTTGGAATGACTGTGGATAACGAACTCTGCTTTGATGAACATATATCCAATGTGTGTAAAAAGATAAATAATCAGCTTAATGTTATGATACGGTTACGTAAGCTCTTTCGGGAAAGTACACTGCTACGCCTTTATAAAGCTTTTGTACTTCCGCACTTCTTTTACTGCGGGCCCGTATGGCATTTCTGTAGCGCTCGAAATCGTGACAAGCTAGAGACGCTAAATAAAAGAATACTTAGGGCTATCTTAGATGACAGAGACTCCAATTACGATGAACTTCTGCTGCAGATAGGTAGTGTAACCCTCAGTGACAGGCGGATTCACAGCATGCTCATCATTATATTTAAATTCCTGCATTTGCAAGAGTACCCGCAGTATTTAAAAGATCTTTTCACCCTGCGATCTGTAACTTACTGCCTAAGGGGAAGTGATATTCTTCATTTAAGGAAGCCGTCTTCTACAACATACGGACTAAAATCTTTTAGCTATTTTGCTGCAAAGACTTGGAACTCATTACCAGAAATTATAAAAACTGCTACATCACTAAATGACTTCATTACAGCAATCCGACAATGTACTTTTAGCTAAGACTTTTTATCATTGGGGAGGGGGTGAATAGAACAAACTTTGTAAACTTGTATTTTTATATAGTTTTAATGTGTAAAAAGTTAAGGGATATAATAATATTGTTATCTATTTTACTTATTTTATTTTTATTTTTTAATATATATTTCACTTGTTTCTCGAAGAAACTAGCTTGTCTTAGCTATATCAAATTCGAGGATAAATAAAGTTTTATGTTATGTTAACATCTGAAAGCTGATTTTATCGGTACTCAGCCGACCGGGCATAATGGTTTATCTAACTGTGATTGAGAATCAATACTGTGTTCCTAAGTAGTGAGTGATCAGTATGCGGATAGTAAACCGGCAATAATTAATTGAAAATAAAAATGAACTTGAAACCAGCGAAAATGTGATTTCCACAGGTCAGCTTACATGTAACTCCCGTAGTCGAAAGCGAATTTTACCGAGACATTGATGAACAAAACCCACTTAAATTTCGCTCGAATTTGCTTTAGGCCGCTTTTTTTAAAACGATCGACTCGGAAAGTTAACAGACGGCATAAGAAGCAAAAAAGAGTTATTTTTAGACCTGAATTTTCACTTGTTATATTTTTTTAAAAAATATTGCGATCGCAAAAGTTTACCAACAACATAAGGAGTAGATGTCCTGCGGACAAACACAAAAGTTATATTTTTTAAAGATCCATTTTTTTTTTGTCCTTTCTAACACATCCCCGTTAATTAGAACATATATTACAGGTTGTACAATGTTTACATCTTCAGTGAAGCATTGTTTAACTTCAATGGAAGGCAATCATTTTGTTCGAACACTTTGAACATTGGAGAGCATTTGCAATCCTACTGGAAAGAAAAACACATTTGTAGATTACTTTTAAAAATCTCGCCGTGGATTTAGTTTGCCATTATAAGTTCATTCTAGATCTCAGTAAGGAATATCACGCTATTATTCAAAAAAGCTATCTTAAAACTACATTTATTTCGCCCAATCAACACACAGCATTTATGCAGGAAGACGAATATTAATTGATGGTTTTTCCGGAGCATACATAATTTTCTATGTTGTTCCCTTGTAATGAGTTGTTCCTTGGGTAATATAAAACGCAAATAATCCGCCGTTTATCAACACACTCAGAAAGAAAACATCTGCAGTGACAGAAACGAAAACACCGACAAAAAACAGGCCCCTGTCAAGACGAGAGTTAATAGATGAAGGCTTAAATAATAAACAAGTTTGCTTTGTGAAAATACGTATTTTTCTAAGGTAAGTTTTATGTAGAGAGGTAAGTTTTATGTGAGTTGAATATTTATGTTTTTATTTTTTTATGCGGAAGAAAATTGAAGTGCGTTCATTTTATGCGAGAAGTCGTTTGAGATATGGAGCTATTAAGCTTGGCCAGCATTAAATATCCCCTAAATAAAATCGCCGTTTTGTAAAACGGCGAAGAAATTTTTAAGTGTAAAGCGCAACCAAAACTCTGTTTTCCGTTTATGGCAAAAAATTCAAAATGGATTACCATATGCCATCATGTTTTGGTAACGCGCATGTAGTTTTTTGATAACATTCGGCTTTAGGATTTAGATAACGCTGGACCATCTTTTGTGTTCCTTTCTTCGTATACAAATTGTTATTGTGAAATAAAATCGGCAACAATCATGCAGCCCTCCATTTCTGACGGTTGAAAAAAAACTACAAGATATATGGTCGAGGTTACGACAAAAATTTCAGCAGTAAAACCGGCGAGAATGTTATAATAAGGGTAAAAAAAAAAAAACATGACTGCCATCTGGAGAAAAATGACAAAAGAGACATTTTATACTATATATTTAGCATAAGCATTAAAAAGCTAAACACAGTCTTGTTTTAATCTACTTCACTTTTTTTCATCAGTGGTTCTTTTGATAAAAAAAATAAAGTTCGATATCAGCCACAAAAAGTGAACCACTTTCCTAAAATAAGATATAAACTGATAAATTTGTGCCAGAACATTCGTAACTTTCAAGTCGTGCAATAAAGCAACGAACTTTTTGTTTTCATTTGACATGCTCTCCTGCATTTTTCAATCTTATGATTTGAATTTCTTTTTGTACGACATTCAAGCTATCCCGCCTTGCTAACAATGTGTTTCTTTTATGCAAGCCTTATTCCAGGAGCTGTATTTTAGTTTTTAATTCACACTCCATGATGCACAATAAATAATACGTGCCTAGCGGAGAGAATCGCGGGCGCATCGAAACAGTCGCGGCTGAAAACTCAGCCAAGGAGCGTGTGCCACCTTTTAGAAAAGACACAACAATAGACTACATGGTTCCAATAATGCTCTAGGCCTGAATAAACAATAGAGATAGAGTTATGATAATGCACGAATCAAAATAAATCGAGGCAATGGCTAAGAGGGAAAAAGCTCTAATGCAAACTGCAGATTATAGCTCTCTTTCTTGTTGCGTAGGAGCTGACCATTTGAAATTTTTATCGGTGTCACAAGCTCGAAGTACGAGAAATATTGCAAAAAGTACGCGAGTAAAGTTGCTGTGTGTCATACACGTTCACTCGTCTTTTATTCGATTTCACTCGGTTTATATTTGTGTTCACTCGGTTAACACTCGTGCTCACTCGGTTTACATTAGTGTTCACTCGGTTTGCATTCGCATTCACTCGGTTTTCATTCGTATTCACTCGGTTTACATTCGTGTTCACTCGGTTTAAATTCGTTTTCACTCGGTTTACATTCGTATTCACTCGGTTTACATTCGCATTCACTCAGTTTGCAGCCGTGTTCATTCGTTTTGCCGTCGTCTACACTCGATTTAGACACGTTCAGTTGTTTATGTTAGTGTTTGCTCGTTTTGAATTCGTGTTGACGACCTTCAATTGTTAACGATTTTCACGGGAACTTTATTTCGCAAAAATGGAACGAGTGGAAGCGTGACTTAATTTTCGAGATTTGGCCAAAAGTACGTTTTAAGGGTTAAAAAAGACATTTTCGCGGATCTTTAATTTTGCGATTTTTTGAAGATCGCGAAATAAATAACAATCGAGGTAGTTTTGCCAAAACAGTCATTTCGACAGTCGTTTCCACTCATCGTACGTTCGTGTAAACTCATTGCGCATTCCGGCATTTTCACTCTTGATTCACTCGTTTTACAATCGTCAGTTACTCGTTCATTAGCCGTTCAGTCTCGTCCTGCTGTCGTCTTCATTTCTTTGTTTAACATTCGTAAAAATTCGTGCCTGTAAGCAATGAAGTATGCGACGGTAGGAAAATTTGCACATTGATATTGGTTAGCATGTCAAAAGCCCTCATAATGCTTATTACCCTGCTAATAACGTGTAGTTAACAAACGTCCATGACACACACCTTCAGATCAGTCTTTTGACTGATCATTAGAGGTATGGGCTTCTAAAATACGCCATTTATTTTCTTTACTAAAAACATTTTACGTTTATTGAATCTTGGATGGCATTTACCTGACAAGACATTTTAATTTAACCTAGTTTATATGCTAGGTTTGAATATTAAAATAGTTTTAAGTTTGGCTAACAACCTGCTTAGGTCGGTTTACACAGCTCTGTCATTTTTGACAGCTGTTGAAATTAACTGAGAATTTGAACGGTTTTGAAAAGTAAACTTACGGTTCGAGTCACCAATCTAACGCGGCTAATTTGTCGACTCTTTAGTAAGTATATGATAATTTAAACGAGAAATGACATCAGGTCATCTCTTTGACAACACAACAAATGACTAACGAAGCATAACTTACTTAAAATGGTAATCTCTAAAGCTACTCATTCGATTCTCGGTTCCGCTTGCGACAAATTGAACACGCTAACTTTTCGAAACTTTGTTGTCGTTTCTAGATTGTATCGCCACCCTGCTTTTAAGTAAAAACACGCTACATCAAATTCACCCGGCAGAGAAATGGAAGAGTTTACCAGCAAGGTATGTTGAGTTAGATCTTAACAAATGTTATTTACGTTGCTTTGCGGCGGTTGTTCAACATCGTAGAGCGACCGATCATTTGGACACTTTATTGGCGTGACAAAATATGGCATTTAACTGTAGGTTTACAAAACGGACACAGTAGGACTAAATTTCAGTTTAATTTAAATTAAACTCTAGATGCTTTTCACCGAACGAAGTCTAAAATATTCGACTGGGTGTTAACTAATGTTCACCTCTGTTTTAAATTGTTCCTAATTCGACATTACACGAAAACACGGGATTTAATTATAAGGAAAAGCGTTCAGATCTGTTAGCATATGGTCAAAGGATATGGTCCTAAGTTTTTGATCCGTTAAAGAAGCTTGAAAAGATTTCGAGACATCTTATGCGTTCGGCTTAGTTCGGAGGTGTTTTCAATTTTAATTAAGGTTTACAAGTAAAACGAATCGTTTATGCTTTGTGGTCTGTATTAATTAAGTCTCTATATTTGTGTTTAAAGCCTTGGGAATCAACTACGGTATTTATTTCTCGTTTTGGTGTCTTGGTGCTATTTGTAAACAACAGACTGAAATTTAACAGTTGCCTCTCGTGACAAAATAAATGTATAGAGTAGCAAGTCGTTTGAAATGCCTTGTTTGATTAGTTGGAACGCCAAGGTTTTCGTGACTTTTCATACTTACGCTTGTATGACGTCATAAATTTGCATTATTTCCCGTTCCCAGGACTCCATTTTCAATATCTAAGTGAGAAGCCTGGGAACGGGTTCCAAAGCTATTAGTACAAAACTTTAAATTATGATTTAGAGTAAACTGGAACGGATTAAAGAACGACGAGCTTGGCAAGTTTGTTATATCTGTTATGTCTTTATGTCAAATAAGTCGAAACATGATCTAACATGGGAAGTATTTAGCCAATATATTTTCGAAAATCGTTTGATTTTTTTAAAATTTTCGGACTATCTTCGGAATATATCGTTTGATAGTGATACTCGGTGACCTTCGGCGGACTTCGGGTGATTTGCACAAATCTTTTTACTGTACCGTTCTCCGTACTGTACTGTATTCTATTCTGTAAAGCATGTACTGTACTGTACTGTACTTCATTCTGTACTGTTCTTTACTGTACCTTTTTAAATTGAGTAATTTTGTTAATTGTGCTTTATCACTTTATATAACATACATAATAATACGTATCGGGAACTCCTCTTTTTCAAAGTGAGTAACTAGCTTATTCTCTAATGCAATTTTCTCGTATTTTAACAGGAGGAATATTATCAGTTTTTAAAAAGTCCAGAAAATAAGGATAAACTAATAGTGATCGACTTCTACGCAGAGTGGTGTGGACCGTGTAGAAAGATAAAACCCCATTTTAGGGTAAGTCAGGACAAAATTATGCTTTAAATGAAATAATAAATTATTGCAATTTATATTTTAATTATATACATTAGGTGAGGGCCACAGGGTTACCAGTCTACGACTGTAAAGTGTGTCCTCGTTAAGTAATGTTTAATTAATGAGCAGCAGTGTTTTATCAAGTTTAACACACGAGGCGCAGTCGAGTGTTTTTGACTTGATAAAACTCGAACTGCGAATTTATTGAACGGCTTAATAAATCTTCTTATGTAGATCAACTTATTCTTGCACTAATATTTAGATTTGGGGTTATTTTGGCCTAGAAAATTGGACGTAAAGTTTAGCTGTGTCTTTAGGGACGGACCATTATTTTCTTGGAGGGGGGGGGGGGGGATGAAAAATTTTCCTCTGCAAACTTTTTTTTTTTTTAGTTTATGCACCTCTGCAAACATTTTTTTCGAAATTCTTACTATTTTTGTTATACATATCGCTTTTGCAAACAATTTATTTTGTCTTTCCAGGCCCTGCAAACAATTTTTTTCAATATTTTTCATCCCCCCCCCCCCGTCCAAAAAAATAATGGTCCGTCCCTTATCAGATATAAAGACACTCATTAAACATTAATTTCTTTTGTATTTTCTTTATGAATTATTAATGATTTTTTTTAAAATAAAGTTACTACTACTTCTACGAGAACAAAACATGGAACTCGGTTAACACGCTGAGCTGGTGGTTGTTCGTTGCTAAAAAAATTGGTCTTGTTGGCGCCAAAAAACGACGGTGTGGTGTAGGCGGGTTTAAACTGGATTTTCCTCATTTTTTCTGTCGACCTTTACAGTTTTTTACATTTATTTCTAATCTTTCTTTTTGTTCCTCAACGTGTAGTTGGTATGGGTTTGATAGAGCAGTTTTCGGTTGAGTGTTGTAAAACCTAATCCAGATTAATCACTCTGGCCAATCACAAACGACACAGACAATCCAGTAAACCAATCAACACTCGAAGCAAATACACGTAGCCGGCACGAAGCCCGGGAAAACGCGCATGAGCGAATCGCAATAGACCATTTGCATTATGACGTAAAAGCGCAAAGACTTCTGGTAGTTGTAGTTAGGTTCGAATTTTGTTCGCGGGAAAACACCATTTCTGGCTTATGATTGGCTAAGGGCAGCCAAGCGTGAAGGTAGACATCCAAGACTTTTAATTTGATCTGAAGTTGAGCTGCAAAGTTTACGCTCTTGTTGCTTCGAAATTTGTTTATACATTTATTTTTTCAGTTACCTGTCAAAAATATAGAAAACAGGATGATAGCTTTGGAATGAAAATTGACTGAGTTCTGTGTTTTAACCAAGACAGACAAATGTTGTTCGTGTTCAAGTAAGTTTAATATGTACGTTGTGTGGGGGAGTTGACTTGCTAGAGATTCATTCATCGCGGCCGACAACTTCTCTTCGTAAATAATTTTAACCTAATATCACAGCTTCAAAAAAAGCGCACTGGAAACAGATTGCTTGAAAGGACAAGTCGAGGATATAACTAAATTTGTGTGGAATCAAGTGAAAGCAAGGCAAGCGCTAGCCATTGACTTTGTTCTTAATCGATTTTCAGACGTTCAACAAACGATCGCTTCCATCGATCACAGGTGAATTAATTCTTCACTGAAAAGCTTAGAAAATTTACCATATATCATGATTGCTCGGCGGGACGGTCAGTTCAATTTATTTTTACAGTGAGACAGAGAAACGAGTCAAATAATTTTCCTCGTTCAATCGAGCTTCATCGATGAATCATGAAGGGTCAATCATAAAGGATTTTCAAGCTGATCAATCAAAACTTCCCTGTGCAGGTGAATACAGATCATTTGTTTTTATCTTAAAATTGTATTTTTTCGTCAAATTAGAACTGTAATTGCAATATTCTTTAACAAAGAAGTTTTCTTGTTTTTGTACTGGAAATGTCAACTCGTCGAGTAGCAGTTGTGGTTTCAATCCGAGCGAGGGCCGTGCGAGCAAATATAATTTGATTTCCATAATCTTGTTGATGAACGATTACTTGTGCGACTCGAAAGGTGAGCCTCAAAGATTTTTACGAGTGTAGAAATCATGTACTGTGCTCCCCCATGTTTAGAAAGGGTAAAATATTGCGTCTTCGTATATTATTTGAAAATACCTGGTAAGCAAAAGTTTTAGGAATTTAACTAAATAACCGCGCGACTGAGACTTGGAGGAAACACTCGTTGAAACTTCACTACAAAACGCAACCCAGCAAATATACAATTTCTTGCATAGCTTTTTTTTTTCATTTTAACGGACTTGGTTTTATACCGAGAGGTTGTTTTTTGCCCTTTAAATGAAGCCACAGGGACGTCTTCTTCGGTAAGAGTAATTTTCTTTACCTCCATCACAATTTTCTTGGGCAAGCGAGCTTGATGACGATTCAAAATTTCCCGCGAACCTAACTACAACTACCAGAAGTCTTTGCGCTTTTACGTCATAATGCAAATGGTCTATTGGTTTTGGTTTTACTTCCGATTGGTTGAAAAAGTGGCGCGAATTTTTTGAGCCAATCACTAAGCATGGTAATGCAAAACCAAGGCAAACGCGAATTACTCTCGACACTCAAGTGAAAACCACTCTAACAAGGCCAATAACAGCAGACGTAAATGCCACAACGAACCAATGACTGAACACGAAACAAATACATGAAAACGGCAAATAGCGCGGGAAAACGCGCGTGACCAAGGCGCGATTGGTTTTGTTCTTGCATCTGATTGGCTGAATAGGTAGCGCAAGTCTTCAATAAACCAATGGCAGCCAATTTTGAGTGTCGGCTTACGGATACATTCGTATTTATTTGGCGGGTAACGGTCAAGAAACTATGGCGGTTTCGGTCTTTAGGAGAAAACAAAAGCAATTTGCCGTCTAGGTTGAACAAAATATGGCGATTTGCGGACTGCACGACCTCCTATAATAGACCCTCCTTTATGGACTATCTTGTATTATTAAAAACTTGCAATGGTATATTGCAATTCCTGCGTTTTTATTGGTTAACAGGCAATGGTATATGAGCTCATATACCATTGACCACAAATATGGTAGCCCAAAACGCAGCCAAAACAGTCCAAAACAGCTGGGGAGCTCAAATATTGCAGTTCTTTGGGCATTTTTAATAGAACAATTATTCCACTCGCGCTTGTTGAATATGAGATCATTATAGCCCACGTGCTACTTCCATCTCATATCCAACGCGCGCTTGTGGAATAACTGCTAAATATTGCATTTACCATCCAGCAGGGTCTCAAAGGGGGGTTCCTGGAGCCCCGGAGCCCTGAAATTTCTGCTTTGGAGCCCGGAGCCCGATCATTTTACTGACTGGAGCCCTGATATTTTTTTGGCTGTGGAGCACGGAGCCCAAAGAAATTTTTCGCGAAGCCCAAAGCCCAGCGTTTTGAAATTTGATCATTTGCGATCCCAAATTGCATTTTTTCTTGTTTTATGACTGCATTTTGTTAAACTTTGTTATTATTGACCTTAGTGATATTCAAGTTAAATATTCAATCCACTTTTACATAGTTGGAGACATGATAACCGTCTTCTTGGGTTTAAAAAAACTGGTCGGAATTGCGAACGTTTTATTTGCGGACTTGATTTAGCGTTGCAAAATAATTTTTATATCTAAAGATTGTAGACCATAGTGGAGCCCGGAGCACGAATGCAGATAATATGGAGCCCTGGAGCCCTGAAATTTTTGTCTTGGAGCCCTTGAGCCCTGCATTTTTTAGCCCAGAGCCCTGGAGCCCTAAACCCCTTTGAGACCGTGATCCAGTGATGACTAATATTTCCTGCTTATAAACATTGATTTAAAGTGTTGTTATTTTCCTTGTCGCAGAAACTTCAGGACAAGTATCCCGATGTTATCTTTGCAAAAGTTGATGTTGATGATGCTGAAGTGAGTAAAAAATTTGTAATATTATCACAAATAAACAAAACTTGATTACTTCCTCTTTGGTGGCGTTTTTCTTCTACCTTAGTAAATTCTACACGTTTCCTTCGATCTAATTATAACGTCTGTTTTAATCAAAGCGTGGCAAGTAAATTACCGTTCATATATTTTTTCAGGCCTTAGCAGAAGCTGAACAAGTCGAAGTAATGCCTACATTTCACTTTTACAAGAATGGAAACAAGGTAACTTAAAAAGGCCTCTTTTGAAGTTAGGCTTCAAAACTTCCATATGGCACTTCACAATGGATTTCGTATGCTCCAGTTATGTTGTGCTACTTCTTAGTATTATAAATAAAGTCGACCCTTCTGTTGGCTGAAACCATTGCAACCAGAAAAGTGTCCATTTAGGAGGGTCTGAATGGGGTTTAGTGTTTAGCGTTATTTGCCCAAAATACTTAGTGTTTGTTGTTAAATTGGCAAATTTTTTAATGTTTACTGTTTCCGGAGAAAATACTGTAAAGTGTTTTGAGGGGTTTTTGTGAAAAGTTTTAGCATTGTAAATTCTTTTCTCTCTTCAAAAATTGTATTACAGTCGAAACCGAAGAACCGTGAACGCCAAAACTTATTTCTGGAATGTTTATTGTTCTACCACCAATCAGATTCGAGACGTTACCGCAAACAAACCGCAACAGTAATTAGCTAAAAAGTTTCGATTCTTGAATCACGAAACGACTTTTTCGTTTACATTAGTCTTCAGATCACCACCGATTAACAAACACTCTGGAATTGTTAATTTTCTTCTATTTCAGAGTTGAAGCATAAGCAAAGAATAACTATAAACAATAAATACTGAAAAGAGAAAAATAATCGAACAGACATGGCTAGACAGCGCGTCTAGAAGCAGAATAGAATTTTTGATTATTTTTACAAAATTACGGCCTATCCGGTTTTTTACTTACAATCATTTCTAGGTTTTATCCTTTTCCCCATTTCACCAAAAAATTTATTGAATAAACTTTACAAAAATGTTCTCTCTACTTTACTTCGATGCCGAGCCGGAACAGTTCACGAAGCGCGTCGCAGCAAAATTCTCCGGCCCAGTATGTCACGCAACGGCACCCATTTTTTCAAATTTTAACGGCACACGTATTTGAATTTGCAACGGCACGCAAGTTTGCATTTGCTGTGAAAATTCAGGTTTTACAGAAACAACATCGATTGCTCTATAAAAATGCTGAAAAGTAAGTATAAAATACATGCATTCAAGGATTGAATTCCTTTTACATCGCGCTTGCGTTCCTAATTTCAAAAGAATATTCTGATTTTAACTTAAATTTCCTACTTTTCAGACACGGTGCGCGTAAGGGAAAATATCCACGGTCAAATTTTCGATATGGGGAAGTCTTACCCTCAAGTTATTAGAGAGAATGTCCTGGACCTTTACAATGCTGGATTGTCGCAGAGAGAAATAAGCGCGGATGCTCGAGTTAGTCTTGGTTTTGTTAACAAAATAATAAAAGAGTACGAACAATTCAACTTTTCGATGCCACGAAAAGCCTTCAGTGGACGACAGAAGTATGTTATGAGCGAGGATGTTATGGATTATCTAGAGAACGAACAACTTAACAAACCAAGCACCTATACGCACGAGTTACAAGCTAGATTGGTGTTGGATGGAGTCTGTTTCCCGCATGAGATTCCCTCGAAAACGTCCGTGAATAGGTTTCTGAAAGAGGAACTCAGAATGACTCAGAAAAGAATCACGCAAGTCCCTAGTGAGTCCCTCACAGGTCCAAATATAGACAGTCAAAATCAGTTTCTGGATGAAGTCAGCAGAATAGATCCATGCACTCTTCATTTCTTTGACGAAGCAAGCGTAATCCGCACAACAGGAAACAGAAGGCTTGGAAGATCATACATTGGAGAGCCCGCCATTGAATTCCAGAGGTATGCGTCAAATGCAAGTTTTACAGTCAATTTGCTTCACTCCGCGATGGGTGTCGACCACTACAGCATTTTAGATGGCCCATCCAACGGAACCGAAATGCTGATATTCTTCGATGACGTTTTATCTTTGGAAAACCCAGATGGAAGCACTGTCGTGGAGAGAGGAGATACGGTAGTAATGGACAACTGTGGTTTCCACCATGGGCGCTTTGCCGAAGGAATGCTGAGAGACATGTTTGAAGAATTTGGAGTGAATCTTTTGTTTCAGCCGCCATACTGTCCTCATCTGAATACGTGCGAACTATGTTTCCACCAGATGAAAAGTTTCCTTTGTCGCTTCTCCAGGTTTGCTGAAGAAGAAACCCAAATTGCTATTGCAGAGGGTATCAGCGAGATCACACAACTAAATTCTATTGCTTACTTCCGGCACTGTGGATATCTTATGTGACAATTTGTTAACTTCAATGTTAACTCGACAGCTTTCCAAAAATTCCACGTAGACATAAAATAAACAATAATAACAATGCTTTTATTTTAAAAGTTGTAAATTGAACTGCACAAAATAAGTAACCATCTATCCTTGCGAAATGTTTAGGTTTCAACAGTCACGAATGAACCTGGGGCAAATAACATAGCTGCAAATAATATCTGGTATACCAATAAGTTATCTCCTGGATCGCAAAACACAATGTAATTACATGGCACTATAATGCCTCCACCAGACTCCCAAGTCCTGGGCCAGGGTGCAGAACTTGGTGTAGGTAGTCCTGTTATTTGGCTGTAAAAAAGTGTATAAAAAAGTGATGTTTAGTATGGCTGACTTGGTAAAATAAAAATATTATCAGGATCCAAATCCCATGCAACAATAAAGGCAATCCCCTCACATACGATTGTGCTATAAGGTATCCCTGCAAAAACCGCTTTCTCCAACTGAAAAGTTGCTTTTTAGTTGAGAGGTTTCATGTAAAAGAAAGTTGCGTCAGATTGCGTGACGTCTGAAATCACGCTCGCGCGCGTTTGTTGCCGGAACATTACCAATGTTTAGGTTGTGCCTTTTTCTAGAATTTATACATAGAGTACTGGGTGAAGTAGTATCCAAATTGTCACTTACCATAATACAACCAATTTGCCTGGTAGGCGAGCGAAAAGAGACCCCACGTAACTGCATAAATTGATAGGAACATGCCCTATGACTTCACCTGAGGCACTGTGCACGGAAACTGCATTGCAGTCATAAGCATTGTTGATCTCAGGTTGACACTCAAATGTATCTCCCGCATTAACAACAGGTTCATAAGCATGATAACCTTTCATAACGCAGTTGTTGATTACAATTTTGCTCATGGTCAAGGTTTTATGTGTCTTTCGGATGGATAGGAGATAGTGTATGCAAATTGTACTCTGTGGAGAAAAAACGGATCGAAATCCACCAATGACAGCCCACTAGCATGACCTTTTGAACTTGTGACCGGTGTGCATCGGTTGTGATTGGCTCATTTTGATCATTAGAAAGCGGCTAGATGTGTTTTTGCCACTGCTATCCTGTTTCCCGCGCAAACTGTTTCTAAAGTTTCAAGATGTCTGAAATAAAGCAATGGTTAGCAGCGATGGGAATAGCTGGAATCGAACGATTAAGCGAAGTCTTTGAGGCCCAAGGATTTTCAACTCGGAAATCGCTGAAATATCTAGACGAAGCTGATTTAGATTATCTCTTCTCTTCGCCAAAGAAATTGAGGCTGGCGGAGAAAAGAGCAATAACACAGGAGCTTCAACAACTGAAGCGACAATTGTTCAGTTATGTGGACAAAAGCCCAACCAGTGGACCGACAGGAACACCGCAAACAGCTGCAGATTCTCCACTGGAGCGACGTAAGATGGAACTTGTGGAAAATGTCAGTTTCCTTGAAGCGCAAGCATCGAGCGCAGAAGAGTATCTGTCACAAATGAGAAGAGAAAATGATTCGCTTCAAACCGTGACGCGTGGTCGAGTTTGTGGACATTGTCATCAGAGCGGCCACAACAAAAATACATGTCGAGGCTTACAATGCGATTCCCATCTGAAATGCAGAATTAAGGATAAACACCCAGAGGTCGCTAAGTCACTGAATGAAACTCAAAAAATGGTGGAAACACTAAAAAAAAATTTGGAGACAGCCAAACAAACCCTGGAACAGTTCACGCTGCAAATGCAAAGATCACGCGGAAGTTTTTTCGCAGTCATGCGCCCACGACTAAAGCGACTCAACCCCATTAAGTACTTAAAGCGGCAAGACTTGGATAAAGATTTAATGTACCTTCAAAGAATACTCGAGAACAAGATACCACCGGAATCCGAGGATTGGCGGCTGCCGCATCTAATCGAGAGCTCTCAACGGGGAGTGTTCAGCCCTCACCTTCTGAATACTGCAAGCATGTCACCCATTCAGCCGGCTGCGCATTCCACACCGTCACCTAACAGTTCTGCTCCAGAGCGAGTATCTCTTCAAGTGCATGCAGGATCACTGGGGGGAGCAGTGGAAGTAAGTCCAGTGTCATTCACTCCTGAAGCAGTCGCAGCATCAAGAGACCGAAGAATGTTTACACCAGCCAATTTTAGATTCCATCCCTATTACTGACTTAGAACATATTCATTCAGTAAAACTGAAAGCATGTAGGTACTGTGTTTAATGATTGTTTTAGTACGGGGTATTAAAAGCACAGCTGTTGAGTTTATCCGGCATATTGTTGATCGGGTCAAGTTACCAAGACTGAACTGTTTACATTCAAAGGATTTCATGTGTTAACAATGTATATTAAGGAAAAGTTTACATTAAAAGCTCAGTGAGTTTATGCTGCTGTTAGTAGTTCCACATTGTTACGGCTGAAACTTTCCGCTTTTGCAATGTTCCAGACCGCCCTTTTGGTGTTTCCGTTTATCTTGGTACAAAGAAACTTTTTCTAATGAACATTTGTTCGGTGAAACGTAATAAACAGCAAATTTCTACAAATCGAATAAATATATTTTCATACTGCTATCACACGCACTTTCTACCCTCTTTCAGCGAGATTCATGATCACTGCTGTATGTTTGCAAAAAGCCAACTTTTTTTGGTTCAAAGATAAAAATGTTTCGGCTATCATTGTGTGACATACTGGGCCGGAGGGTTTTGCTGCGACGCGCTTCATGAACTGTTCACTGACTGTTCCGGCTCCGGGTAGAGAGAACATTTTTGTAAAGTTTATTCAATAAGTTTTTTGGTGAAATGGGGAAGAGGATAAAACCTAGAAATGATTGTAGCTAAAAACACCGGATAGATCGTATTTTTTTTTAAAAAAAAAGCAAAAACTCGATTTTATTCTGCTTCTAGACGCGCTGTCTAGCCATGTCTGTTCGATTATTTTTCTCTTTTCAGTATTTATCCTTTATAGTTATTCTTTGCTTATGCTTCAACTCTGAAATAGAAGAAAATTAACAATTCCGGAGTGTTTGTTAATCGGTGGTGATCTGAAGACTAATGTAAACGAAAAAGTCGTTTCGTGATTCAAGAATCGAAACTTTTTAGCTAATTACTGTTGCGGTTTGTTTGCGGTAACGTCTCGAATCTGATTGGTGGTAGAACAATAAACATTCCAGAAATAAGTTTTGGCGTTCACGGTTCTTCGGTTTCGACTGTAAGTCACTCAGGAACTTAGAGAAAATTTTCGGATTTCTCCTCGGAGATATTCGGTAGTTAGTAGAGGGGACTTTTCCCCTCAGCTAAACATTTTAGACACGTTAATAAAGTTATTATTATTATTATTATTATTATTATTATTATTATTATTATTATTATTACAAGTGAAACCGGTAAAAACAATATATAATTATATATTCCATAGAAAACAGGAAAATGTGAAAAGGTTAAAAAATAGATTAGTCTGAATAAATCTGCAGCTTACAGTACTTTTATAAGTAAATGCCTACATTGTGCAGTTCCAGAAAATTTGATACTCACCCCAAGGATGGTCAATGGAAATTCTGAAGGGGAGGGAGGGCGCAATAGCCCAAATTTTTAAAATAAAGTATGAAGCTAAACTGAAAGTTCCAGGGGGTCGGAAGGGTCCAATCTTGGGGTAGGTATGGATATTTTTGGAACCACACATTATAATTAAACTGCCATTAAGGTCTGGACACACTAGGTGACACGTCACTGCAACACGCCGCGGCGACAGTCGCCTAGTGTGACATGCGACAAACTGTGTCGCTGCAACAGAATTTTGTCCCTGCGACGTCTTGCACGAATTCAAACTGGTTTGAGAGCGCGTCATGTATTTTCGCCATATTGAATATGGAAAACTAGTTTGCATTCCCCCTCTTCCAAATTAGTTGTTTGTGCACCAAACAAACACCTTGTTGCAGCGACTTAGTTGTAAGCAGTACACATGGAGCGACTTGTCGCCGCGACCTGTCAAGTCGCATAAGTTGTCCCGACCTTTACACTATTGAAGACACTTAAGCCTGTGCTAGAGTAAATTTATGGTCTGCGATAGTAATTTCGTAAATTTTCGTAATATTTTCGTAGAATACCCCGCCATTATTCATCAGCTCCCGTGGTCCACAGTCCGCAGTGAAATTTTGTTGTTAAGTTATATTTCACTCATAACGCAGTCCGCAGTCATGCATTCCATTAATCAAAATTGGATTTAATTGTTATAATTGCCTGCCACCGCGGTCCACAGTCCCATAGTGTTTTATTTGAAAATAATACAGTCTGCTAATCGCCTGCCACCAGGGCCCGTAGTCCCGTAGTCGATTCTAAGAAATGCTAGTAAATGTTATAATCGCCTGCCACCCTGGTCCGCAGTCCCGTAGTGGATTTAAGAACAGTAGATATCCTGAACACAATATAAAGGCTAACCGCAAGCAACCAAATCGCAGTCCGTAGTGTACCCAGAATTCTACATGTTAACAATATATAGTGTTGCCCTTACAAATATAGATAGCTAACCGTGAACAGGCTAACCAAAGTGCATTTTAGGCTAACCGAAATGAATAAGTAGGCCTCTCTAAACACAAAACATTCTGTCCCATATGTTCACTATGGGACTGCGGACCACGGTGGCAGACAAGAAATGCGTGACTACGCAGTGGCAGGCAATCTAAACACCAAACTTTTTGTGACGGACCGTGGACCGTGGACTGCGGTGACATTAAAATCAGTTCAGCATGAAATAATTTTTGATATTTGTATGGTGACTGCAGACTGCGGTGGCAGTCATTTCAGTTATGCAAAAAAGTGCCGGGGTAATCTACAATCATGCCAAAACAAAATAGTTTTGTCATGAACCTAGAATGGTTTCAAAACTTACATGTAATAAAGTGTCAGTATTCACATGTAGCCTTATCTGACTGGGTTCTGGGATGTTCATATTACATATAACATAGCTATAAATGTCACTAAAGTATATTCAGGTTTAAACTGGCAACATGTGGGAATCAATCATGTGACAATTTTATTACATTAACACAATGTGTATTTTTGAGTTCATTTTGACTAAGAGAAATGTCATTGCACTCTTCAAGTCACCTGTAAATAGAAACAAAACAAACAAAAACTGTTTATTTTGATGAAATTGCTATTTTTCCAGCATGCAGACTGTATATTGAATGGCCTTTTTCAGTGTGTGAAAAAAAACTGACTGCTTTCATGTTGGGCTAGTGGATTCAATAATTTTTTCCACTTGCTAGATAGCCAAATGACATTTATGGATTTTTATTTGTTGTTGTTGATCTTTCCAGAGAAACATGGGACTTTGGGCAAGCATATAATGGTTTCACCTTGCACAGTCTACCTGGGTCAGGCCAGGAAGAAATCAATTTTCTTTGCACCCTTCCTTTCATTAATCATAATTTTGCAGAAAAAAATGTCAGTCTTCATCTGAATTTTTTACATTGCTAGCTGTAGTTTAAAATGCTACTGAAGGCCATCCAACAACTGAAAATACATGCCTTAAAAAAAGGTCAAACAGCTTTTTTATAACATAGGCAAATGTCTGGTCAAAAAGTAGATCTTTTAAAAATGTCTCAGGTAGTGAATGTGTGAAGAGAGGAGGATGGGAATTGCTGAGATTGGCTAAAGAGATCAATAACTGCCTGAACTTGTTATAATCCATAGTTTAACTCACCAGCAATTCAGAAAGTCCTCAGTTCAGAATTCTGTAAATCCTGTTTACAAATTAGACATTCTAATAATCCCACAAATTACCTGTATACAACAAAATGCAAAAGAAACGTCAATCTATGTCTGGCAATACAATACACATCGTGGTAAGATAGAAATTTAAACTTCAGAAATGGTCTCATTTATTTCTTTGCGGCCGGAAATGACCACATGGTCAATATTTTGACAAACATTTCCTCACGTATAAATAATCAAAGGATGCGATTCTTATTAAATTGAAGTAGCTTAACATTCAGATGACAAATATAAATAACAATTACATGCCTCGACGAACTGAGTGACATTACTATGACACTATCGCCTCAAAATCTACAAGATCTTTTCGGCTTTAATTCCAGTGAGCTAAGACCAGCTTAGTTTTAGTACGATTCTATCTTTAGCACTTTTATTAATCTTCACATAAACGCCGAAGACATAAGCTTAAGCCAGTCTTCAAAATGAAATTATAGTACAATGAGAAACGCTTACCTGAAGTCTCTGTTAGAAATGTTTGTGCGAAAAGCTTCCACCGTTTCTCCTCATTCCATATTCTTCTCCAGTATCGGGAATACAAATAAAGGATATCGAACACCCTTGGTTTGGGCACTCGTTTTTGCGTCAAGAAGAAAGAACATTGACAAAACTATCCTATAGAACTTGAAATTGCAAAATCAAAACACTAGATCGACGCCATTTTGAAAATGCGCCCGCAATACGGACCGCGGGGAATCCGCAAGCAGAGGGGACTGGGGGGGACACAGCTTAAACTCTCCCCAAGCGCCACTCCTTTGTCTGAAAGAAATTACATTCAACCTCGCTCAGAGCAATTACAATGAAAAGAAACTGATCACGCTATAATAAAGAGCATACACTCAAGCCTTTGGCAAAATTTTCTTTTATTTCAAATGCAAATGGTCGTTGAGTAGGAAGCCAACAAACTTTTCTATTGTATTTTTTACTACCGTACTTTTTCACGAAAAAGTAATAATGGCCATTTTACAAAACACTATTTAAAAAACTACAACTTTGCTCAAAAAGATCCTAAGAGAGAGGTTCTAGTAAAGTTTTCAAGCGAATTTAAAAATGTGATCCGTTCTGGTCACGTGACCGATGACGTCATAACAATGGGACTAATTAAAAACTACTTCACATATAATTATCTACCAACATGTAATTTCTTATTACCTCGCATTTAATGCAACGCCAGATACGCACTTGTACCCAGACTCCCATTTTTTGAAAATTGTGCATAGCTACCTTAATTTTGATATTTTGTTCGGTACCTGGGCAGTCCGAAATGCCTCACACCAATGTGCTTCAAACTGCAATGACTGCATTTTTAGTAATAAACTATTTTCGTCACAGTGAGCAAAAACGAACTTCTGAGCAAAGTCACGTGACTAATGACGTCATCAACCTACGACTTATACAATAAGTAGTTTATGGTAAGAGTTATTTCTATACGACGTACTACTCCTGCTGACTTCAAACTGACCAAGTTATTTGGCATTGACGATTTTTCAGTTGCAAAGGATTTTGGGAAGGTTTTTATTATAATTATATATTGTTTTTATAATTATTATTATTATTATTATTATTATTATTCGGAAATCTTCGGAATTCTTCCGAAATGATTGGAAATAGCCGAAAACTTCTTCATATACTAAACAAAATAATATCTGGATAAAATTTACTGTTACAGTGAATTTTTTACTGTTAGTGTTAAATTGCCTTAAATTTAACTGTTTCATGTTACGTACCCAAAAAATTACGTGTTTAGTGTTATCGAGATACCCTCATTCAGACCCTCTCATTTAGGAGGTGCCCACTTATATAGGTGGTTAAAAATGTAAGGTTTGTATGTGGCTGGGAGCATGACTAAGGGTCCGCTTATATTAGGTGTCTGCTAGTGGAGGTTCGACTCTGTTATTATTTCATGAAACACCCTTCGATAAAGTCCCATTGACACTTTGAAGCAACTTGTATTTTATTGAAAATTTGAATCAAATTTTCTACAGCACATTCACGTTTAAACGAGTCCATGATACTGTCGAGCTATGATATGTGGGTAAATAAAGTTAACTCCCTCCCTTCCCTCCCTCCCTCCTTCCCTTCCGTGCTTGCTTGCTTGCTTGCTGACTGACTGACTGACTGACTGACTGACTGACTGACTGACTGACTGATCGTGACTGACTGACTGACTGACTGATCGAGACTGACTAACTGACGTGACTGACTGATCGAGACTGACTGACTAACTGACCGACCGACCGACTGACCGACTGACTGATCGTGACTGACTGACTGACTGACTGACTGAGTGACTTACTTACTGACTTACTTACTTACTTACTTACTTACTTACTTACTTACTGACTTGCTTCATTGTTTACTTTGCTACCTGCCTAATTTACTTCTTCACTTTTGCACTTGCAATTAAATGCAAACTTTTAATTCTACTTCATTTTCTATTTTATTTTCCAGCTGCATGTATTCAGCGGGTCTAACGAGAAGGATTTAGAAGATAAAATAAAGGAACTGAAATAGCCACCCTTAAGATGCAACAAGAAAAGAACTCGTGAATTTTCAGTCTCGGCTACACAGTATAAGAGACGGCATAGTTTACTTTAATGATTTGAATAGACACTTGTTTTATCAGTAACATGGAGATTCAAAATACAACATTGTTGTAAACTTGTTACCAGGGTCATTTTGCCTGTCAAGGATGAAAAAAGGCCTGGAAACGAGTATGTCTTTTATGAGGGTCTCAATGGGGTTAACCGTTAGCCGTAAAACGGCCAAAAATTTAGCCGTTAGGCGTAAAAAATGGAAAATTTTAACCGTTAGCCGTAAAATGTGTTAACCGTAAAAATCGGTCAGTGGTTATAAATAACCCAAACTAGTTCACTTCATCGTCCCAAAAGTGGTCCAAAGACCTAAAATACGTTTTTCAATAATGGAAATTGATTTTTAACTATTAAAAACAATGAAAATTAACTTTTAACTTCTGTTAACCGTAATGGAAATAAATTAACCGTTAGCCGTAAAAAGGCCAAAATTTTAACCGTTAACCGTAAAAGCCCCCACCCCATTGAGACCCTCTTTTATGACTCTTTATTTATGTTTTTAGACCCAATTTCGTCCCTAGAGCTGCCGGTCTCTCTTAGCCGGGGGTGCCTGAAGCAAAAGGAACAATTGCTCCATATTCAGCCGGCTAAGAGGGACAAGCGGCTCTAAGGGACGAGAATGTTTTAGACCGCAAAGCTTGTAACCTCTCATCCCCCCCCCCCAAAAAAAAAAAAAAAAAAAAAAAAAAAAAAACTGAACCCCCGCAAGTGCCACACCCAGGTATTATAAGGAGTACGGGTGATTTAGGTGAGGACTCTTTGGCCTCGGTGAATATTAACGTACTGACTGCTAAAACAATAAATTTGAAAACTAAACAGAAAAATGTTGTCTAGCTGCTACTAAAAAGGCGAAATTCTCGCTTCTAAAATCCTTCGACGGTAAAGATGTCGGAATGTTAAAGACACGTACAACAAAGGGGAAAACGATTTTATTTTAAATGTCCTTTCCCGTATAAAGCTCGTGTCATTGTCTCCCTCTTTTCCTCCCGGAAATATCTGTGTTTGAGTCCTGACTAGAAGTGCTCCATGTTTTTATTTCAGTTTTCTGCGTCATCGAAAGCTTTAATCAGGGAGTTGTGAAAATCCTTTTAGAGTTATTTGTTCCCGTATCGCGTTATTATTGTTCCGCCTTCTGCTGCAGAGTCGACATAAAATTTTTTAATCCCACGATAACTTTCAACAAATGACAGACAAATTATTGGATTTACCATAGTTGACGAGAACCACATAAAAAGCGCCAAAACGTAAATTGGTCGCTGAAAGTCACATGAAGAAGGTTTCAAAAATATTAAACGAAACAAAGCGTATGGAAAAACACAAACGTAAAACAACACTACGATAACAACCGCCATTCGAATAGCTTGTCGCCGTTTCTTTAAAGAATGTCTTTGTACATTTGTTGCGGCGTCTGCGAGGGCTTTACTTTGCCTTTTCAAGGAAATTACTATCGCAGTGTACAAAATGGCTATTAAAAATAAGGGAGCGATGAAGCGTAAAGTCAGATGAAGCCATAGATATACTGCGCCAGCTTCCTGGCTAGGAAAAATTGATGTTATGTTTTTAGGGATACAGTACATGCTATTACCATATTCATTAAGCCCCATGGTTATCAGCGATGGAAAATAGAATAGGCCTCCAATAATCCATGTAGAAACGATAGCTATTGTTCGAATCTTGGTTGAAATAAGCCCACGTTTTATTGGAAAAACGACGGCGACAAATCTATCAATTGCTATCCACACCAAGCTTTGAACTGAAACAAGGAGAGACACTTCAATTACGAAAATGTACAACTTGCAAAAAATCGATCCTAAGATTCCACTGACGCGCCAATGCCACGAGTCGCTGACGAAAACAATTAATTGATGAGGCATTGCAATCAGGGAAAACAGCAAATCTGAGACGGCCATGTTCACGATGAAATAATTAATCGTTTTTCGTAATTCTCGGTTTTTGTAGACGATGATGATTATGAAGGTGTTCCCGAAGAAACTGCCCAACAAAATAAAGCAGTACGCACAAAGAATGGCCATTTTCTTTGCAGTGGAATCAACAAAGATACACGACAAGTTCTGTTGACCCCGTGAATTCGAAGTTGCGTTGAGAGTTTCTGCGATCGTTGTGTTGTTTCTAGATGACATGATCTACTGCTTTACTTTTCGGCCGTATTATCAGTGCTTAAGAAACTTCACTGCTCTTAATAAGCACATGCAACCAGGTTACAAAATGAAGCCGACATCCCTCGACCCAATTTAATCGGAAATGAATTTCAATTCCATTGGTTTTAATTTAAGTCGTGAAAAAGAGATTTACATATAAAAACTTTTGTGATTTTTTCTTCTTTCATTCCTTTCTGATCGTGCAAAAAAGCAATCAGACCAGCGGGAGGATTCCTTCCGGCTGTTTACAAACCGAAGTAATGTCAAATAATAACTTAGGACTTCATTATCGATTCATTAGTGTGAAGAACATTAACTGCTCAATGAAATGCCAATATCGCATCACAGTTTATCTAAGTTCATCCAAACAAAGTTATCACAATGGATAAAAACTTTGAAATTTAAATTCAATCTTAATTTTTAATTAACTATACGACATAAAGAATAAGAAATGTCAAATCTCAATGTAGATTTCCTAAAGTTTGTTGTGGAGACCGTTTTATCATTTTAAATTTTGTCCTTCTTATTACAAACTAGTAATTCCATTAAACTCATAGAGACTGAGAAAATTATTCCAATTGAAAACAATGAAACGTTATTTAAATTTCCTGTAAAAATCTTGCATAAGGGAAGACAAAGAAATACGAGTAAACTATTAATTGTTGATTTCTTTATTAACTTTTATTCTGCTCAAATCTATTGTACTCTCTGTGCCCAAATTTTGGAATATTTAGTATCCGGCACTTGGCATCAGCCCCTCCCTTTCTAACCTGAAAATTTTGTTGAGTTGTGTCGAAAAGAAAGCGCTCCATGACTTTCTATACTAAACAGCATCTAGTATAATCTTTCTTAGCAGTTTTCTGTGTCATCAAAGGTTTCAATCAGGGAAAGTTTTTACTCCTTTTAAAGTTATTTGCTCCCGTTTTGCATTCCTATTCTGTTTATTAATGTTCTGCATTCTCATGCAGGAAAACAAAATGTTTTTTAATCTACGACGATAACTTTGAACAAATGACAGACAAATTATTGGATTGACGGATGCTGATGAAAACCACAGAAAATTTGCTAAAACCAAAAATACTTGCTGAAAGGCACAAGAAGCGTTCTGATGTATTAAACGCTTCAAAGCGTATGGTAAAACACAGATGTGAAAAAGAACTACGATAAGGACCGCCATTTGAATAGCTTGTCTTCGTTTCTGTAAAGAATGTCGTTGTACAATTGATGCGGTGTCCGCGAGGGCTTTACTCTGCCTTTTTAAGACAATTGTTATCGCAGTGTAGAAAATGGTTATTAAAAATATAGGAGCGATAAATCGGAAAGTCAGCTGAAGCCAGTTATATCCTGCGGCAGCTTCTTGGTTGGGAAAAATTGATTTTGAGTTAACTGGAATACAGTCCCTGCTATTACCATATTCATCAAGTCCCATGGTTATCAGCGATGGAAAATAGAAAATGCCTCCTATAATCCATGTAGAAACGATAGCTACTGTACGAGTCTTTTTTGAAATAATCCCAAGTCTCATTGGAAAAACGACGGCAACAAATCTATCAATTGCTATCCACACCAAGCTTTGAGCTGAAACAAGGAGAGACACTTCAATCACGAAAATGTACAACTTGCAAAAAATCGATCCTAAGATTCCACTGACGCGCCAATGCCATGAGTCGCTGACGAGTCCAATTATAAGATAAGGCATTGCAATCAGCGAAAAAAGCAAATCTGACACGGCCATGTTCACGATGAAATAGTTGATTGTTTTTCGTAAATCTCGGTTTTTGTAGACGATGATGATTGTGAAGGTGTTCCCGAAAAAACTGCCCAGGAAAATAAAGCAGTACACGCAAAGTTTGGAAATGTTTTCCGCAGTGGAATCAATAAAGACACAGGGAGAGTTTTGTTGGCCCGGTGAAGTTTCGTTGAGAATTGCTGCCATCGTTTTGTTATTTCTTGATAACATGATCTACTGCTTTACTTTTCGGCCGTATTATCAGTGCTTAAGGAGGCTCGATGTAGTTTTTTTAGCCGAAGGGTGGTTGTTTTGAAAATTAAAATTATCTAGGAAGCCAATGTTCGATTTTTGCCAAAATACACCATAATGATCAAATATGACCAAATTTTAATTTTTTACCCGTCACTTTGTCACAAAGGTTACCATAGTAACCATTGACGTTTTCTTTTGTTCTCAAACAAGCTTAATTTTCTCGAAATCTAGATTGACTCTTGGTATTCATTTTTTGATATGTTCAAGTATAGTAGATTTACTACCTGTGCTCAAAATTTTAGGAAAATCTGTAAGAGCGTTTTAGAGTAAATCAAGAATGAAGTTTTTGGCATTTTCTTATAATTTCTTACAATCGGCAGTCGATATATTTTAACAAATTAAAGCAAAAAGTCTTTCGCTTTTAGTTAATGGTCTTTGATGGTGTAAGTATTTATATTTCAGTGAGAGAAACTGTGCTCAAATAATACGAAACAATTTTAAGGCGCCTATTTTATATTAAAACTGTGTTTTTCTGAAAATTTCATTCTTGATTTACTTGAAAACGCTCTTATAGATTTTTCGAAAATTTCGTCAACAGTTAGTCAATCTACTAAACTTTAACATATCAAAAAATAAACACCAAGAGTCAATCTAGATTTCGAGAAAATCAAGCTTGTTTGAGAACAAAAGAAAACGCCAATCGTTGCTATGGTAACCGTTGTGACTAAGTGACGGGTAAAAAATTAAAATTTGGTCATATTTGATCATTATGGTGTATTTTGGCAAAAATCGAACATTGGCTTCTTAGGTAATTTTAACTTTCAAAACAACCACCCTTAGGCTAAAAAAACTACATTGAGCCTCCTTAAGAAACTACACCGCCCTTAAAGAAGCGCTAGCTATAATGATAGCATAAGCAGCCTTATAAATTGAAGTCACCCTTCGGCGCAATTTAATTGGAAAGGAATTTCAATTCTGTTGGTTTTAATGCGTCAGTCAGGGATTTATATTAAAAGCCTTTGTGATTTTTTTCTTTCATTCCTTTTTAATCATGTAAAGAAAGCAATCAGATCAGTGATAGGATTCCTTCCGGCTGTGTACAAATCGAATCGATGTTAAAATAAAAATCGAGGACTTTATTAGGTGCAAAACACAATAACAGCCGATATAAGGCGCGTTTACACGATAGAGAAAATTGGGTACGGACCCGTCAAAAAACTAGTCCGGACCTGACCACTTTTGTAGAGAAACAGTCAAATCAAAACGGGGCCATAGGCGCCTATGATAATATGTTCTATGTTCTCGATAATAAATATTCCAAAGTTTGGGCACAGGGGGTGTAATAGAATTGAGAATGGTAAAAGTTAATAAAGGAATCAACAATTAATAGTTTACTCGTATTTCTTTGTCTTTTTGCGAGCTTTTATACAGGAAATTTTAATAACGTTTTATTGTTTTCAGTTGAAATAACTTTTTCAGTCTTCATGAGGTCAAAGGAATTACTAGTTTGTTATGAGAAAAACACAATTTTAAATGAAAAACAAGCTCCACAACAAACAATAAGATTGAATTTAAATTTCAAAGTTTTTGTCTATTGAGATAAATTCGTTTAGATAAATTAGAATGAACTGTGATGCCATATTGGCATTTTGTTCGGCAGTTATTGTGTTTTACACTAATGAAGTCCTCAGTTATTATTTTAACATGACTTCGGTTTGTACACAACCGGAAAGATTCCTGTCGAATCTGCTTTCTTTACATGATTAAAAAGAAATGAAAGAAGAAAAATCACAAAGGCTTTTAATATAAATCCCTGACTGACGCATTAAAACCAACGGAATTGAAGTTCATTTCCGATTAAATTGCGCCGATGGGTGTCTTCATTTTATAAGGCTGGTTATTCTATAGCTAGCGCTTCTTTAAAGGCAGTGTAGGTTCTTTTAAGAACCTACACTGATAATACGGCTTAAAAGTAAAGCAGCAGATCATGTCATCGACAAACAACACAACGATTGCAGCAAAGAGCCAACAAAACTTTTCGTGTATCGTGATTGATTCGACTGCAATTCGTTGCGCGTACTGCTTTATTTTGTTGGTCAGTTTTATCGGGAATACCTTCATAATCATCATCGTCTACAAAAACCGAGATTTACAAAAAACAATTAACTATTTCATCGTGAACATGGCTGTGTCAGATTTGCTTTTCTCGCTGATTGCAATGCCTCGTCAAATAATTGGATTGGTCACTGAGCCATGGCATTGGGCCGTCAGTGGAATCTTAGGAACGATATTTTGCAAGTTGTATCAATTCACAATCTCAGTGTCTCTCCTTGTTTCTGCTCAAAGCTTGGTGTGGATAGCAATTGATAGATTTGTCGCCGTCGTTTTTCCAATAAAACGTGGGCTTATTTCAACCAAGACTCGCACAATAGCTATCGTTTCTACCTGGATTATTGGAGGACTTTTCCATTTTCCATTGCTTATAATGGAGAAGCTTGTTGAGGATGGTAATAGCACGTTGTGTACTTTTGTAAACAGAAAATCAATTGTTTCCAACCAGGAAGCTGGCACAGGCTATAACTGGCTTTATCTGACTTTCCAATTTATCGCTCCGTTATTTTTAATAACCATTTTGTACACTGCGATAGCAATTTCATTGAAAAGACAGAGTAAAGCCCTCGCAGACACTGCACCAAATGTACAACGACATTCTTTAAAGAAACGAAGACAAGCTATTCAAATGGCGGTTGTTATCGTAGTGCTGTTTTACATTTGTGTTTTTCCATACGCTTTGATTCGTTCAATATATCTGAAACCTTCTCCTTGTGATCCTCAGCGAACATTTTACGTTTTGGCGCTTATTATGTGGATCTCATCGACTACCGTCAATCCAATAATTTGTCTGTCATTTGTGGAAAGTTATCGCCATGGATTGAGAAACATTTTATGTGGACCCTGCAGCAAATGGCGAAACAATAAGGTGGAGAAACGGGAGCAAATAACTCTAAAAAGATTTACAAATCTTCCTGATTAAAGCTTTCGATGACACAGAAAACTGTTAAGATCTTGAAGAGAAAGTCTTGTAGCACTTTGTAGTGGACGCAAACAAAGAAATTTCCGGGAGTTAGAGAAAGAGGAAGGCAAATTGCCAGTTGCTCTATAACTATTTTTTCATAAAGTTAGCACAGGGGGTACCTTATTACATGAAATTTTCGCGACACGTTAATTTCGCGATTTTAAAGTGCGCATATTTCGCGACACTTAAATTTCGCGATTTTGCTAAAATTTTGTATTTTGAATCATTTTAATTTCGCGTTTTTGAGTAAGACACAATTTACATTTCCTTGGCAATATTATTTAACATGCCTTTGCATTGAATTAAATAAAACGACTTCATCAAAGGGGCAATAACATCAAAATTAACAAAAACGCAAGGGCGATACTAAATCTCGGCTATAGCATCAACAGAGCAGTTCTCACAATGGCTACTGACAAGTACGTCATTCTTGTACCTGCATGAATTATTGTTCTTGAGCCTTCCTTTACTGGTGTTAAACTTATTCTTTGTTGATTATTGACATATGTGAGTCACTTAATTTTCGCATCATGTTATGTTCGCGACACTTATTGTTCGCGTCACTTTAACCCTATTCAGACCGGGGGGGGGGGGCTTTTGAGGCCCGCGCTGACTTTGAATTTTTATAACTTTTTTAAGATTTAACCAAACGCTGCCAAACTTTCTGAGTTTTCCTAAAATTTATCTGGCAACAATTTAGTAGGGTTGGATGATGTGTCAGGAACTTGACATCACCATGGCAACGGCATTTTGACAGGCATGTTTTCCAAAATTTGTCATTTTGCGTGTTTCTGTTAATAAAAATAAACTTAAATGGGATAATTTTTACATTTTAACGGGTTTAAAGCACATTTTTATTCATTTTGAGTAATTTGCATTGATTTTGGGTGGTTTTCTGGCATTTTGCAAAAATTTTGAAATCCAAGATGGCGGATCCAAGATGGCGGCTCTTTTGACATGATGATGTAATTGTCACGTGATGTGACGTCACCAACCCACGTGACGTATACCAAAAGAAAGAGTTTTGGACGTACAATACATCCTATAAGTTTCATGGTGATTGATTAAATATTCTGGAAGTTACATAGGGGGGGGGGCTTCCGAAGCCCCCCCCCGGTCTGAGAAGGTCCAAAAAAAGCCCGGTCTGAATAGGGTTAATTTCGCGATTTTTTTAGAATCGCGAAATTCGCGAAATTAACGTGTCGCGAAAATTTCATGTAATAAGGTACAATAGAAGTAACGTAAATAATTAACAGTGACTTTTGTAATTATGAAAGGACCACTCTGAGAAAGACTACGAGCAGTCCCAATTTTTTCGCAGAGTCCGTCGAGCTTGAAGCGAATTTTTTTTCGAAGAGTTTTTTCGCTTCTCGCCTTGCCCCGCCTCCTCCCCCCACGCGTAATTTTTTTCGCTATAAGCTCGACGAACTCTTCGAAAAAAAATTCGCTTCAAGCTCGACGGACTCTGCGAAAAATAGGGACTGCTCGTAGTCTACTCTGAGAAACAGGAGCAAATTTTAGCGGGCGTTTGGTGTAGATCCGGATCAGCAGTAGAATTAATAAACAAACTTAAGATGCAGGGCTGATCAAACAGCCTACAAACAAACATACAAACAAACATAATAGATGTTCAAGTTTCATCTCTTCTATTCATGCTATAAGGTTTAAGTGTTTTTACTTTGGAGATTAAGTACGCTTCTCTAGCTTTGCGGATGCTGTCTCTATGCAACTTTATGGGTTCTATGGGGATGAATTCAAGGTTGTCCATTAAGGGTCCGGCGAGAGCGAAGTGGTCTAAAACGGCGGTGGGTTGATCGAGTACTGTCTCTTTACGAATGACTTTTTCTACTGCAAGTCTGTGTTCTCCGAATCGGTTGCTCCATCGTTGTTTTATTTATTAACGGTTTTCTTGTTATTCTTTGTCTTGCCTTACGCGTGCTTTATACAGGAAAAGACACTAAAAAATAAAAGCGATATGTCCTCTCTTGTCGACTTTGACATTTCGACATCTTTACCCCTGAAGAGTTTTAGAAGCAAGAGACTCGCTCTTTTGGTACCAGCTGGACAACATTTTTCTGTTCAGTTTTCAAATTTATTGTTTTCGCATAATACGGTAATACTCATCGAAGCCAAAGAGTCCCCACCTTAATCATCCGTACTTCCCATAACTCCAGGGTGTGGCACTGGCGAGGGGTCAGTTTTTTTGTGTGTAAAGGTAAAGTCTGTCTCCGAGCCATGAGGCCCATACAGCCGGAGCTTATCCCGGTTTCCGTAGCATTAAGCGACTAGGAGTATTGCTACTCCCCCCTGGATGGGATGCTAGTCCATCGCAGGGTTACCCCCCAGCAGTAAATTCGCCGGTACCCATTTATACACCTGGGTGGAGAGAGGCACTGTGAGAGTAAAGTGTCTTGCCCAAGAACACAACGCAGCGCCCCGGCCAGGCCTCGAACCTGGGCCGTTCAACTCGGAGTCGAGCGAGCTAACCATTAGGCCACCGCGCCTCCCACAATGTGTAGTTTACATTTATTCCACGAGCGCGCGTTGGATATGATGGCAGATAGGCAACGAGGCGCGTAGTGCCGAGTTGGCTATAACGATCTCATCTCCAACAAGCGCGAGTAGAATAATTGTTTTATTAAAAACGCCCGAAGAATTGCAATATTTGAGCACCCCAGCTATTTTCGTTGACGCGTATCGGCTACCAAATTTGTGGTCAATGGTATATGAGCTCATATACCATTGCCTGTTAACCAATCAAAACGCAGGACTTGCAATATACCATTGCTAGTTTTTAATAATGTAGGTTATAACATTGGGATAAGAAAAGGAAAACTAATAAAATCGGTGAATTTATTATCGAATTAATTTCCGGACACACAATGGTATATTCTGATAGGCTAGCACTGACAGTTCGTGTAAAAAGTGATTTAAGCAGCAGATTTAAATTATTAACATCAAAATTTTAGTCATCTCCCTTTGTAGTATTGTAATACAAATCTTTTTTAAATCTTGTTTTAATAGATTTAATAACAATTTAAATAATAGTTTGTAATATACAGTAGAACCCTGGTAACTCGAACTCTGAAGGGAAACGAAAAACAGTTCGAGTTAGCGGGGATTCGAGTTATCGGGGTCGGTTGAATATTTAATTATATATAATTTCCCATGTTAATAATTGATAGTTTCTGATTTTTCAGCACTTCAGTATACAGTTCTCGTCAGAAACTCGGTAACACGATATGATGTTGCACTTCTGATTAGGTCGGTAAATTACTCAGTCAAATACGACAAGAGCTGATGGGATATTTCAATGGGTATCCGAGGCGAATTTTGATCAAGGGAAACGAAATTCAGTTCGAGTTAGAGGGGAATTCGAGTTATCCGAGTGCGATTTGACTGAAAACTCCACGTCAAAGGAAAAAAACGAAATTTTAATAATGCTTTGTTGCTTTCAATTTGAAACTTAATTATTTTCTCAGTCTCTAGGAGGTCAAGAAATTTACTTGTTTGTAAAAGGTAGAGAAAATTAAAATAAAACGGGCTCATTAACAATAGGAAAACTACATCTGGACTTGATATTTGTCGAAGTTTTTATCTCTCTTGATGGATTTAAATAAACTGTGATGTGAAACTGGCATTTCATTGGTCAGTTATTGTGTTTAACACTAATGAAGTCCTAAAGTTATTACATTTTACCATCACTTCAATTTGTATACAAAACCGAAGGGTATGAGGTATTCTATTGCGTAGTTTGCTTCATTTTCGAATAAATTGCGACGAGGGACGTGATCATTTATGGTTGTACTTATTCAGGGCAGTGAGGCACTGATAATTACGGCCGAAAACTAAAGCGGTAAATCATGCTATCGAAAAACAACACCACGGTTGCAGCAATTCTCAACAAAACTTCACCGAACCAACAAAACTCCTCTTGTATCTTTGTTGATTCGACTGCAATTCTTTGCGCGTACTGCTTTATTTTGTTGGGTAGTTTCTTCGGGAACACCTTCATAATCATCATCGTCTACAAACACCGAGATTTACAGAAAACAGTTAACTTTTTCATCGTGAACATGGCTGTGTCAGATTTGCTTTTCTCGCTGATTGGAATCCCTCATGAAATAATTGTTTTTGTCAGCGTCGATTCATCGCACTGGGCCATCAGTGGAATCTTAGGATCAATTTTTTGCAAGTTGTATTATTTCGCAATCCCAGTGTCTCTCCTTGTTTCTGCTCAAAGTTTGGTGTGGATAGCAATTGATAGATTTATTGCCGTCGTTTTTCCAATAAACCGTGGTCTTATTTCAACCAAGATTCGCAAAATAGCTATCGTTTCAACCTGGATTATTGGAGGCCTTATCTACTCTCCAGCGCTCATAACCAGGGAGTTGGTAAAAGATGGAAATATTACGTCTTGTACTGAAGTTAACAAATCAATTTTTGCAAGCATGGAAGTTACCGCAGGATTATATCACTGGTTTGATATGTTTTTCCGCTTTTTTGCTCCTTTATTTTTAATGACCGTTTTGTACACTGCGATAGCTATTTCCTTAAAAAGGCAGAGTAAAGCCCTCGCAGACGCTGCATCAAATGTACAACGACGTTCTTTGAAGAAACGAAGACAAGCTATTCAAATGGCGGTTGTTATGATAGTGCTGTTTTACATTTGTGTTATTCCATTAGATTTGCTATTTTTTCTGCAGTTAAAACCTCTTTGTGACTTTCAGCGAACATTTTTCGTTGTGGCGATTCTTATGCGGTTCGCATCAACATCCGTCAATCCAATAATTTGTCTGTCGTTTGTTGAAAGTTATCGCCATGGATTGAAAAACATTTTATGTCGACCCTGTAGCAAATGGCGAAACAACAAGGTGGCGAAACGGGAGCAAATAACTCTAGAAGTAATAAATAGTATACCTAGAGAAAACTGTCCACAAACGTCCGATAACACTGTTCTATAGAGGCATAATCACGGGGCGCTTTAAACCCGGGGGGGGGGGGGGACTCGCATATGAAAGTGACGGGGATGCTCGTCGTCTCGCTTAGGGGTGTAAATTTCGGACTTTTGGTCTCGCTTAGGGTGTTCCGGGAAAAAACGCCCAAAACGCCAATATTTTTAGCCATAATGGTCTCGTTTAGGGTTACACACGAAGAAATATACAAATATAAACTCCATTCTTAGTTTTTTGGTATCTTTTAGGGGTCAAAAAAGGCTTGAGCCACACCCAGATTGGTCTCTTTTAATTTAATTTTAGGGGTTCTTTTCAAAATTTCCGACGAGCATCCCCGTCCCTTTAATATGGGAGTCCCCCCGGGCTTTAAATATGCCTTTAACTGAAAACTAACCGAATGTAAATTTGTGGCCGGAAGACTGAAGAGCAAATGAACGGAAATTGCATTAGGACATTTTCGTATACAGTGGTATAAGGGGGATCTCTTGTTGTTATCTTTAGTTAAAGTGCTCAAATTTGTTTTTCGTTTAATAAAGCTGGTGTGTTAGAAAACATATTGCTCTTTAAAGCAAAAGTATTTCATTATTAATGACATAGCTTGTAGCCAATGAGAACAATAAGAATGTAAACAATGCCTTTTATACCAAGGACTTGCAGAATTATCGTGAACTTTGGCAATGTAAATTATTCTATGCTGTAAATTTTTCAACTATTTTTTTGTAATTTTTTATTTGAATTTTTATTATTTTGCAGGGCCTCACTGTATAGCACCTTTGGTGATGTGAGCTCCCTGGATAAATATTAAACATTATGATAATGTGAAACAAGAGTAAATAACTCTAAAAGGAATAAGAATTTAACTTTAAATAGCTTAGATATATAATAATGTAAATAGTGTCCACAATTAGTTTTTTAAGCTAAATACTTCAGACACTTTAATAAAGTATTTCATTCATTCAAGATGACACAGCAAACTGCTAAAAAGATTACCTTACCAGATGTTGTTTTGTAGAAAACGTTATGGAGCGCTTTCTTAGCCTGCGTAGCAGGCGTCTGTGTAGTTTTTAGCGCGCGTAAAAGAGTGCGCGATCGCGAGATGGCCGCGCCTTTCGCGTTTCTCCCATACGCGCGCTAGAAACTAACGACGCCTGCCACGCAGGCTAGCGCTTTCTATTCGACAAAACTCAACGACATTTTTGGGAGAGAGAGGGAGGGGGGGGGGAAAGCAAATGCTATGTTCTCGACAATAAATACACCAAAATTGGGCACAGGGAGTACAATAGAATTGAGCAGGATAAAAGTTAATAAAGGAATCAACAATTAATAGTTTACTCGTATTTCTTTGTTTTCATTTCTGCGAGCCTTTATAGAGGAAATTTTAATAAAGTTTAATTGTTTTAAATTGGAATAACTTTTTCAGTCTTTATGAGGTCAATGGAATTACTAGTTTGTTATGAGAAAAACAAAATTTTAATTAAAAAACAACCTCCACAACAAACAATAAGATTGAATGTAAATTTCAAAGTTTTTGTCCATTGAGATAACTTCGTTTAGATGAATTAAAATGAACTGTGATGCCATATTGGCATTTTGTTCGGCAGTTATTGTGTTTTACACTAATGAAGTCCTTGATTATTATTTTTAGTGACTTCGGTTTGTACACAACCGGAAAGATTCCTGTCGAATCTGCTTTCTTTACATGATTAAAAAGAAATGAATGAAAAAAAATCACAAAGGCTTTTAATATAAATCCCTGACTGACGCATTAAAACCAACGGAATTGAAATTCATTTCCGATTAAATTGTGACGAGGGATGTCGGTTGTGCTTATTAAGGGCAGTGAAGTTTCTTAAGCACTGATAATACTTCCGAAAAGTAAAGCAGTAGATCATGTTATCAAGAAATAACACCACAATGGCAGCAATTCTCAACGAGACTTCACGGAGCCAACAAAACTCTTCCTGTGTCTTTGTTGATTCCACTGCAGAAAACGTTTCCAAACTTTGCGCGTACTGCTTTATTTTCCTGGGAAGTTTTTTCGGCAACACCTTCATAATCATCATCGTCTACAAAAACCGAGATTTACGAAAGACAATTAACTATTTGATCGTGAACATGGCTGTGTCAGATTTGCTTTTTTCGCTGATTGCAATGCCTCATCAAATAATTGCACTCACCAGCGATTCATCCCACTGGCTTGTCAGTGGAATCTTAGGATCGATGTTTTGCAAGTTGTACATTTTCGTAATTGAAGTGTCTCTCCTTGTTTCAGCTCAAAGCTTGGTGTGGATAGCAATTGATAGATTTGTCGCTGTCGTTTTTCCAATAAAACGTGGGCTTATTTCAATCAAGATTCGCACAATAGCTATCGTTTCTACCTGGATAATAGGAGGAGTTTTCTATTTTCCATCGATGATAACAATGGGGCTTGATGAGGATGGCAACAGCACGTATTGTAAGAAAGTAAACGTTAGATCAATTTTTCCCAACCAAGAAGCTGCCGCAGGATATAACTGGCTTCATCTGACTTTCCGATTTATCGCCCCATTGCTTATAATAACCATTTTGTACACTGCGATAGCAATTGTCTTAAAAAGACAGAGTAAAGCCCTCGCAGACGCCGCATCAAATGTACAACGACATTCTTTAAAGAAACGAAGACAAGCTATTCAAATGGCGGTTGTTATCGTAGTGTTGTTTTACATTTGTGTTTTTCCATACACTTTGTTTCGTTTAACATTTTTGAAACCTTCTTCGTGTGACTTTCAGCGACCATATTTCGTTTTGGCGCTTTTTATGTGGTACTCATCTACAATGGTAAATCCAATAATTTGTCTGTCATTTGTTGAAAGTTATCGTCGTGGATTGAGAAACATTTTATGTGGACCCTGCAGCAAGAATCAATAAGGTAGCGAAACGGGAGCAAATACTCTAAAAAGATTTACAAATCTCCCTGATTAAAGCTTTCGATGACGCAGAAAACTTTAAGCATCTTGAAGAGAAAGTCAGGGAGCACTTCTTGTCGGGAGTCAAACAAAGAAATTTTAGGGAAAGAGGGAGACAAATGGCAAGTGTTCAAAAAAAAGTTCTAAATTTGGCGCAGTAATATCAACAGGGTTTAGAACTGATGAGAGCAAAAATAAATGCAAAGACTATTAAAAGTGACAATAGAAAGCAAGGGACCGTGGACGAAAATGCTGCTGTGTACGTATTAAAAGGTCTCTCGTTTTTCTTTGTCTTCTCTTACACGAACTTTTTTTTGGGAGGGGGGGGGGGTTTGGGGGGGTGAGAGGTTACAAGCTTTGCGGTCTAAAACTTTCGTGGTCGCTTAGGACATGTAGTCTGTGGCGACTGATTTGACCTGTATACAGCCGTCCTCCTCCACTCAAAAAATCGGGAAAAAGAGGTTAGGGGGACGGCTGTACACGGGCTATGACCGATTTGATAAGCAAAATTTTGTTGTTTGGAAAAGTGGTGATTCTACATCGCACGGTCACAGTGTTGCAACTTGTTGGAACACGGTTGGGTGGGTTGCCTGGGGTGATCGCGCCCAGATCTCTCACGCTCCTCCCGCGCGCGCTGCTCCCTGGGAAGGGTCGAAGCAAACATGGCGAAAATGGCGGAAAGTTTGAAGCGAACACGAGGCAACTTGGTGTTAGGTAAGGTCTGCATTAGACTGAAGGTGAACGGTTTATTCGTTTGGTAACTTTTAATGTCTTACTCGTTAGGTAGTAAAGAAGAAACACAGCTCCTTTTGGTGACGGGCAGCTCCAACCAAGATCGAGCTACAATGAGGAGTCCTTGGACAAATATTATTTGCCGAGAAATTTAGGTAAGCGTTAGTTTCACAACGCATTTTGATAAGATTAATGTAAAGAATATGTAGCTAGTTAAAATGTAAAATTTATCCGAGCTTTTGTACAATTAAAATATAACCTTACCTTATTTTTTAGTATTTGGGACAATTAGTCACGTGACCGATTTTCTGGGGTTGTTGGGATTTTTGGTTTTGTGGATTTGGCCATGTTTTAGATCACTTTTTGGTTTTCAGATAGTGGTGAATATGGGTATGCAAATCTGCTGATCCGATCTAAATTTTTGACCAAATCCGTAAATCCGGACGCCATAATCATTCAAATCCACATCTGCATATTACTTGAAAACTTTGTGTGGTATAGTATCACTGCGAAGGACGGTAGATGCGGTTTTTATGCCAATTTTTGAAGAAGTTTTGTATTATTGCTTGCGTTTTGTGACAATTTCGCCTACATACTGGCAAAGAATTACCAAAGTATTTCAGACTTTGTTCACTATCTAGGATCAGAGCTTCCTGACATGAAAAAACCAGAATCTGTGCCAAATCCTCAGCCAATCCACAATCAATGTATGCAAAAATCCGCAATCTGGGTGCAGTTTAAGGCAAATCTGCTGATCCTCGAATCTATTCACCTTCCTCTTTTTGCACCAAAAATAATACAATCAGTACCCCTATTTCTCCTTTCAATGTTGGCAAAATGTAAGATGCTCTTGTGTGTCAGATTGCATTTATTATGAACATTGCATAGGGGAAGGAAGGGGCAACATGTGAGGAAATCATTTTTTTCCAACACTTGTGACCATGGTACATTGTAGTTGACAAAAAGCTTTTAAATTTTATACATTGGTGTTATGATTTCTGACAGCACCACTTTATAATGCCCATTTATATGCTTGAATGAAGAGAGGCACTTAGCGAGTTAAGTGCCTTACCTTTAGAAAAAGCTCAAGGATTGTGTTTAAAGATGAATTCCAGTCCGTACTGCGCAATCTCGGCTGCAATGTTTATGTGAGCCTCACATGAAGGAATGTTTACAAGCAAAACTAAAAATTCCGTGACAAACTTACCTTTTTCTTCATTATTAACGCCAGATATCCTTGCAGAACAAATAATAACGAGAAGAAGAACCTTGACGCTATTTCAAACCTAAGTTTCAGCTCATCGGGAATTCTTGAACAAAACGAACCGTAATGACGGACTAAAAAACTTCATGTATGCTGTCACCGAAGTGTAATGTTTCAACGAATTCAAAACAAAAACGAAAACAAACCCTGAGTCTGCGCAGTACGGACTGGAAATCAGCTTTAAACCCCTTTGATCTGGTGGGAGACCAATAAAAAAATACCACAATAACACCAACTATAATAATTATTGCATCTAAATTTTTCTATTCCTTCTTTTAACAGGTGAAGACAGACTGAAGTACTTCAAGAAAACACAAGAAGAGGATGTCACCCATTAGCTTATTCTAGATTGATGATTTTCTTGCAATCCAGGACCCAGGTAAACAACTTGTGTTCTTATGCATTGATCAAATCAAAACTTAACCTGGCTCCTGAAGGGGATCCCCCTAGGGCACCTCCGAAGGGTACCCCTGAAAAATTGGGATTAAAATCATCAAATTTTAGACAAGAAAGTTTTAAATTGCTCAACAACACAAAACCACATTACTGAACCTAGTCAACATTGTATAGATTCTACAGCCCTACAGTACTTTTATCCAACATTTATTGACCAATATTTAAGACAGGGACAAACCTAGCAGCAGACAGCAAAGACCAAAATAGATGTTCTCACTGCCTGGCTTCACAAAGACGGGTAAAACCTGAACACAAGATAGACTGAACAACAGTATACAACAAGAAATGTTGATATTGACAATGGCAACTGCTGATAGCCTTCTACTACATTATAACAAAAAACAGAATTGACTGAATGGGACTCTGTACAAGGCCATAAGTACCCACAGTACAACCTACTTTTAATGACTGACTCTATAGAAAACTGGAACTCTCTCTTAGAACACTGCAATAATGCCAAACAGCTTCAACACAAACTCGTCTAAAAAGTTATTAACTGACCAATTAGTCATAGTGCATAACTGAGCAATCAATTTTAATGACCAGAGACTTAACACCATTGGCTGACAATCAACATCTTTTAATGATTGACACTGCAAAGCTGGTTTGCTATAGTTACATATACAAAAGCAAATGCCTCACAGCCAATGCTATTACTTTCCTGAATCTTACAAACAACTTTGAAAGCTCAAAAAACTGACTTACCATTATTGACTTTAAGCAGCTCTGACACAAATTTGACTTAACATAGATGGACTGAAACTCACTTTCCACAATATATTATTCTTGATTTACTGTAACTGGCCAATAAGTGATTAATAATTTTGTACATGACTATAAAAACAGCCAGAGACTTGAAACAATTGACTGACCCAACAACTTCTCACTTGACCTGAAAATTGCTACCACCCAGGTTATCATAACGTAACGGCAGATGTCCACTAGCAACAAAATTTCTCTTGACAATCTCACTAGATGAACTACTGATGCATTTGATTTCAAACTACTGTATGTACTTTTGTTTATTGCAAATCAAAATATTATTTTGTGATCACTGTCAGGGAAAAGTCAGGGAATTTTGACTTTGTGGGTCGGGTGACAAGACTGTGACAGTTTTTTTCCTTCTGGACATCAAGGGCAGAGGAACTGGTTTTCTGCCCCAGGTCAAGGAAAGCTAAGGTTAAGGAAGTTTTGAATTGATCATTGCATTGTATGACGTAAACCAAGTTCTGCTTTAAGTTTTGCAAGACCACAGGCATGCTTAGTATTATTGTAATAATGAAAGTGTAATATTGGCTCCCAACTGTAAGCAAATCGACTTTAGGTTGGAAACAATTAAATGGAAGTGGATAACACAGGCCTTATGCGTCCAATGGCGCGATAAGGATCGATGATGGATAACACATAATATGGATTTTTGCATTCTATTTACATGTTACTGTATTTCCTCAGCTCAGCCTCCAAGGGACTTATTTCAAATTTTTGGTCATAGTACCTGATACCAAAGGAAAACTTTTCAGAGGGAGGTTTTTGAGAGGGGACCGTCCTTTTTAAGAATAAATTAAGTTAGTACAGGCCTAGAGGGGTTTCTGTTTTGCATTCTTTTGAGCAACCCTGTGGTAAAAGATATTGACAAAGGGTGCTCGTTGGAAAGGGGTCATCATCTCGGCTCAATAATTAGATTAGCTAATTATTGAGCCGAGATGTGAAGAGCTCCGGAGAAGTACGGCCCCTGGACTTTCTGGCTAATTCGAACATTATCAAAACAGCTCCAAATTGCGAATGCTGGTTTGTTTACATGTGCTAAACACTGTCCTGTGTTGCATTTGGCTGGTCTTTTCTTCGTTTTTCAGAAATAATGTATGCAAAAAAAGGCATTTTGTAAGCTTTCGTTCTCCCAGTCAGCTAGCAGTCTGAGTTTTCCAACGCATCGTGTGTACATCTTTCCCTGCAGGGTTTTCTAAGCGTCTACGGAAGGCGAGAAACCATTTTACAAGCATGTCCTTGACTCGCTGCTGTCATGTTTCTTGTTGATTTGAGTAGAGTAGGACTGGATACTGCATTGTGACGTAAGGTCACATGTTAGAGGCGGAAGAGTTTGAATTGAGCGAAATGGCGGCTTTGAAAGTAAAACGAAGAAGTTTATAGTTTTAGCTCAAGTGCGGCTGCCAGGTGGTTGAAGGACATCATTAAGTCTGAATACCCGTAAGTTTACAGTATCACTCGAAAAACTGAGTGATGTTTCTGCCTTTGTTTTGTACAACAGCGCTGTTAAGCGCTTCGGAAAAAACGTTGCACAAACCAAGGTAGTTTTGAGCCTGGCCGCATAAAAAGCAAAAACAAGAGGTTTCTTGCCGGGAACTTCGTCAACGCGAGTTTTGTAGGTCCGCTTGGGTGCTGCCGCGACAAAGTTGCCGAGAAATGACCTGGTTTTAGACTTTAAAAAATTCTTTATAGGTTTCGCAGGGGACCTTCCCTCGCAAAATTTTTTTCTGTGTCTCATTTAAATATTCATCAATCAATAAATCAATCAATCGATTCGTGCCTTAGTTTATCTTGTTTTCGCGGGATTTTGTAGATGTGCACGATGATGTAAGGAGTGGAGATAGAAGTGCGAGCAAGCCGGCGGCACTTATTATGAAAGCAAAACTAGTATAATGTGACAACACAAGCAAACGTATTCAATCAACAATCAGTCTTAATTTCACTTTCAACTCAAATTACAGCTAACGGTAACAGATTACAATAGTCTTGCCCGAAACAACAAAAAGCAGCTAACCGCAAGCAGACTGCAGTGAAAGCTAGCCGCTTGAAACGCTAACGCTAACCCTTAAACTTGGGTTTAGCTTTTTAACCCTAAATTTGAAATGAAACCCTAGCGTCAGACCCTAACCCTAACCCTTGGGGTTTAGGGTTAAGCTTTTTTCGCTAGGGTTAAGCTTAGGGGTTAGGGCTAGGCCTGTAATCCCAAAACTTTAGCTGGTTTCATTGTTTTGCGCAACAAAAGGTTTCCTTTGTTTATCGTTTGTAAAAGAAAAGTCAAAAAGACGCCGCGCCAGCAAACACCTTGTCTTTTTGCATGTGTAATTTTTCAAAAACGAACGAAAGACCAGCGAAATGAAACAAAGGACAGTGTTTAGCACACGTAAACAAACCTGCATGCGCAATTTGGAGTTGTTTTGATAACGTTCGATTTAGCCAGAAAGTCCAGGGGCCTTTCTTCTCCGGAGCTCTTCAATTAATGTTCTGTGTCAAAGTTCTATACACAAAAGATTCTACTGATTGATATCAACAAAACATCAACAAAATAACCAAATGTTTGGATTAAAAGCATAAAATTTTTTGAGATGAAAAACAAACAAAGAAACAAAACACTTAGGGGTGGGGAAAGTGACTTTGTCTGAATGGTATAAAAGATGGGTGGCAGGTTGTTTAAATCTGACTGGATGTCTGTGTTGATACAGTCCCCCACTATTTAGTTTGCTGCAATTTTTACAGATAAAAATTTAAAATGGGGGATATTATGTGCTTTTTCCTTTGCTGATCAGACTAAAATTCCTGAAGGGCAGTTCTGGATAATCATCTGTAGGTAAAAACAGGTGGATGAGGTGAGGTGGTTAGAGAAAGGGGCCGAATTGAGGAAATACAGTAATTTTTGTTTTCAAAACACTTTCTGTGAAGCAGAAAAAATGTTGTTTTAGACATTTATATTTTACAATACATGTATATTACTTTCTGAACCACTGCCTGTCATTAATATTGGCAAGATTTTTTTTTCTGAAAACTAAGAAAAACTATCTGTTTACTAACTATTTTCAAAATAGCAAACAACAACATACTTTGTTTTGTGGTCTTTTGAATTGCCATACTCAGAAAAAAACTTTCCTGTCTGTGTCATATCAGACACGTCCGTCACAACAGTATTCATAACCTGAATGCCAAGAAAGTTAAGACTATAATTCAGCAAATTGATTAATAAAACTAGTCTTGACAACTGGAATAAAACAGTTTGATGTGCTTACCTCTACTCACACTCACAAAATAAACCGTTTTACATTTTCTTTGGCATGCTTCAAGTTTTTGCTTCTAAAATATGCATGTTTGTCAAAGGTGTTATCCACTCTCCATGCTGATGTTTTTTTTAAAGTTTCTTTTTCAATTTGATTTTTGATGGCGCTTTGCATGTCTGTGGTACTTGTTGTTACTATACAGTGGCCCATGCGTACGGTTTCTCTAAATTATTCAACACTTATCTCTTCAACTTGAGTTAGTTTACGAAAAGATTTAAGTTTTCAAATTTTGCCAAAGTCGCAAAAATTCTAGGATACGTTTTGGCTGCACAATCTAGTGTTGTCAATCAATCAACCAACCAATCAATCAATCAATCAATCAATCAATCAATCAATCAATCAATCAATCAATCAATCAATCAATCAATTACCCAATCAATCAATTACTCTAGCAATTAATCAATTACTCAATCAACCATTCAGTTGATTAATCAATCAATATTAGGTAGTCCAACAATCAATTAATTAATTAACTAATAAATGTGGAATGTCATAGAACTTTATTTCTTCTAAATTCACATTTCTTCATTCACAATATGGAGTACTAAAATGACTTAAAAATGAAGTTTATATACTTGATGAATTTGATTCATAATTTATTTTCAGAATTAAATCGATTTCATATCTTAGAAAATCCTCATACCTCATTAGTTTTCAGTTTTGAATTTTAGTTAAGTCTGCTGGATGAATATGGGCCACTGTATAGTTTGTAGCATATTAGGTACAGGGAAATCACAGCTGAAATGCAATGTCTGTTATAAAACACTCAAACACAAAGACGCATGCTTTTAGGGTGTAGTCTTCACTAAAATCGGATACAATTAAAACTCTTATTCATATTTGCAGATTGTCTGGAAATACCGAAATTCGAGAAATTTTTGTAGATTTAAAATACAAACAACTAAAATTTTGCTGCATTGATTCTCGTGTCGGTATTTTAATAACTTCATTTGAAGCGCGTCTTTGTATTTAATACCTCTTGTCGTTTCTGTATTTGTAAGCTACAAAGTGTGCTCAGTTGCTCAGTTAAGGGATTTTTTTTTCTTGGATTAAAATTTTTTGGACGCAAACTTTTTAATGCCAAACAATTCTCATTGTCAGATAGGATGCCAAAGTGCAATTTAAATATTTTCTCGCGTGTGCGTTGTTATAGAATTAGCATTTCTCTGCACACCTAAAGTTTTATCGCTTTCTTTTGTTTATTTTCAAGTAAAAGCAATAAGTTTTAATGAAGCGCACAAATTCAGGGCTTTTTCAAGCGCGCAGAGTAAAGTTTGTATTCCAAACAGCCGGTCTCAAAATTGCTTGTGTTTACACAACAAAACAGTATTAATTCGGCATCACTATTTTTGCGCAGTTTTCGACGTTATGCCGTTTACGCTTATCAATTGTCTTGTTTATTCAGCCAAAATTTTGCGTGACACGCAAAGAGAAAAGTTGTATCACGCTTATTTATAGGCATTGTGACATTTTAGTGCGCGAAATTTGAATACGGGAAGGGTAAATTTATTTTAAAACTCGACTTCTTGAGCAACTTAGTATAGTTTGTACCTTACAAATACTCATTGGAATACAACGCGGTAGAGGTAAAATACGAGTTTTAGGGCAGACATTGTTAATTTTAGTGGTGGTTTTCCTTGAAGCAGAACTTAGTTTGAGTCTTGTTATACAGTGTAATCTTTCATGCAACTTGTTTCGCAATTTTGTCGAAGGCGGCGTGACAAGTGCGTTACGTGAAACATTGCCGTCGTGTGGCATACCGTGCGACAGACAAAATTCGGATCAATTTAGGGTTTCTGGGAAACTGCTCACCTACCCCTCCCCAAACCTAACATTAACCCTTACTAATCGCTTTGGGCAAAATGTTAGGTTTGGGGAGGGGTAGGTGAGCAGTTTCCATGAAACCTAAATTGATCCCAAAAGGATCAATTTAGGTTTCTGGGAAACTGCTCACCTACCCCTCCCCAAACAAGTTGCGTGACAGATTACACTGTATAGCAGGACTTAGTCATAAACACAAGTGTTTACCTGTTTTGTTATGGTGGATTGCTGGTAAAAACGACAACACAAGAACTGTCTCTTTGTTTCCTTTATTTGCGTTTTATTGTGTTCAAAAAAAATAAAAAATCTAGCCGATCTTGTCCTTGCTTGGGTTGTTTTCACTCTGCTCCGAGTTAAAGTGTTTCTTCTGTTCCTCTTTAATATTCCAACTTTAAAATCCTGGTTTGTTTATCTGCTCCGCCATCTTTGATGATGACACTTGACCCACTTTAATGAGATGGCCGTTTGCTCCCAAGTGGAGATGGCATAATGAGGGGAGGTGAGAGTTTGCTCCCCATGCCTCCTCGGTTTTACTCAACTACGTCATAATACCACACCCATTTTAATTGGAATATTCATTAGTTTTGAAGTCCGTGATTAAAATGCAAGAATAATTTACGCCAAATAATAAAATTTAAGATGCGTGTTTTCAATAAATGTATCAAGAAAAATTCCGTCGGAAGGACCCCAAAAACCGAAGTGCTAAAGTACAAATTATGTTCAGGACATTTCCATGGATGCTAAGAAAAGAATCGAACGCAGAAAACCACTAATCTGACTCCCCGACCAAACCTCCTGCCGACTGTCATCCCACAAACTTCACCAAAAGAACACAAGTCATTTAAAACTCTCCCGTCAGAGCTGATGCGAGTTTAGGAGTTTTCTATCGTTTATTCTCAATTAAGAGAAACATAATTTGGCAGTATTTAAAGCGAATAAAGTTTTGTAATTTGTTTTGAGGTTTAAATGTTTTGCGCGCAATTTTCAAGTAGAGAAATTGAGACTTAAACTTTGAATTAAATATTCAAGATTTGAATCGCCTTGAAAATGCAAGCACGGTGGAATGAGAAAGTTACTTGTTTTATTGTTATTGTTTGTGTTAATTTTGATTTTGAATGGCATCGAACAACGAAACATCATCGGGTCTCAGGGGTAGTTAGTCGGGGCGCAGACGAAGTTAACCGAGCGGCAAAACCGTCGTCGCGCCGATTTTGCCGCTTGGGTAACTTCGTATCGCTCCGAATAACTTTCGCTGAGTTCCCAAAGAGGACATCGAAGTTGAACAAAAACTTGTACATAGTAAAATGTTTGCTTGATTTTGTTTTTGTTTTGGAAGTCGAGATAAACAATTGGTCTAAGAATAATCGAAGTAATTTCAGAAAGAAATGGCGGTTTAAATGTTTTGCGTGTTATTTTCAAGTAGGAAATTTGAGAGTAAATCTGAATTAAATATTCAAGATTTGAATCACCTTAAAAAAGCAAGCACGGTGGAATTTGAAAGTTAATTGTTTTATTGTTATTGCTTGTGTTTATTTTGATTTTGAATAGCATCGAACAACGAAACATCCTCGGGAACTCAGAGGCAGTTAGTCGGGGCGAGACGAAATATACCGAGTGGCAAAATCGTCGTCGTGCCGATTTTGTCACTCGGTTTAATTCGTATCGCTCCGATTAACTTCCGCTGAGATCCCGAGAATGACAACGAAGTTAACCGAACATAAGAAAATAAGTTTTGTTTTGGAAGTCAAGATGAACAATGGGCCTACGAAATTAAATAGAAAAATCGAAATGAATTCATTTCCTTGGTTCAGTTTTGTTTTTGAAGCGAAAACCAACAATTGGCCTAAGAAATAAGAAAATCGAGTTATATACTAGTTAATTATTTAGTTGAAGGATAACAATTTCGAGGTTTAAGATTAAGTTTTGAAAGATAGAATGAACAATTGGCCTATGAACTCAAAATCGAATTGTGGATATATTAATAGGTCTTCGAGGTTAAGTTAAAAGTTTTGGAAATGAAGATTACAATTGGCCTACGTTTCCTAATTTGATTAAAAAAAGGAAATATGTATTTATTAGGAAAAGATTAAATTTCAAAAAACCGACTAAAGAAGCGTCCTTCATAGCATACTTGGATCGTCACGCAACACTTCTGTAGAGAAGCGTTGCGTGACATCTCAAGTAACGCCCATGCGGGAGACTTCCCGCTTCAGATGTTAATCTGAAAAGTAATTGTTACTTCTAACATTGGATTGGTAATAAGTTTAAGTTAAGTTTAATTGATGCAAAAATTTGTTTTTTATTTGTTATAGAAAACTTAAGGAAATTTATATTTTAAGTTTAAGAGTGAATCCCTAAACAGGTATCAGCTCTTTCAGAAGAATCCCAGATGACTATCAGCTCAATCTAGTGTCGCTTGTGAAATTCCAGTCAAGCCAGATTAGTTGCGCTCTTTGTTCAGAACTAACCCCAACATCTAGGAAATGTACCGCCCATGACCTGCATTAAAGCACTACTGTTTTACGTCCTTCACAACGGAAGATTTCCAGATACATTGACTGAAGACAAACATCTTTAAAAGCCAATTGGAATAAAGGTGTGGTATTCTGACGCAGTTAAGTAAAACTGACGACAAGACATGAAAAGCAAACTCTCACCTCCCCTCATGATGCCTCCTCCACTTGAAAGCAAACGACCAAATCATCAAAGTGTCCAAGTGCCTCCATCAAAAATAGCGGAACAGACAAACTTGCCAGATTTCTCAGTTGGAATATTGCAGAGGAACGTCAGAAACACTAACCTCAGAGCGAGAGTTTCCACAACCCTGCAAGGACTTCGATCGGCTAGGTGAAAATCTGACCATTTGTAATGTGTGCGGGTGTGTGGGCCATCTCAGTTCCTGAAAATAGACTAAAATATGCGAGGTTCAGTGGACAATATAAAATCCACAAAAAGAAAATAAACAAGCTCATTAGCACAGTTAGAAAATGCCTACCCGACCTAAGGGACGGACCATTAGAAATAACTGGAAGGAGGGGGGTGACTTTTCCCCCCAAAAAATTCCTGCAACCTGAGAAACTTGTCTAAAAAAACTCCTGCGAGAGGTTGTGCCTAAAAAAACACTCGTGCAACGGAAGGAAAAAAGTTCCTGTAGACAGGCAGGCCTTAAAAAATTCCTGGATCAAAAATATTTACCCCACCCCCCTCCGGTTATTTTTAATGGTCCATCCCTAACTGTAACAAAACTCAAGCCCCTGGACTACTTACTAGTTCGTAAATGCTAGTTAAGTAGTTTTAAATTTTTAGACCTACTTAAAAGAACTGCTCTGTAGAAAAGTGTGCTTTGACGATGTGAAAAAGCAATAACTAAGATTTCCTACGTTGTTACAAATGCTATATAAATGATATCTTAAAAAAGAAACTTTCCTGCTTCTTAGCAAGGTGTACTCTGAAAATTACAAGATCGATCCCTAAGTATTTTCATGTGAAAACACAACATGTATTCAATTTATTAACTAACACAATTATAAATTGTTTACTTCTGTGCTAATGAGCTTGTCGTGGCACCTTAAAACAAAAGAGGCAAAAAAATAAAATATTTTTTTTTTAAAAAATCCTATGCTCAGAATTTGTCTTAAATTGATCATGTAGGAAATTATAAGTTTTGTACGAAAGTAAATAAATCGAACTTGTGGAAAGCTTAAAAATTTGCATTGAATTGAAAATTCAATCATTAGAAAAGTGTAGCTAAAAGAGTAGTTTTAGAAAGCCTCCTTTGTTTAAAGGTGAGAAAAAATAATATTGTAACCTTAAGTACCACCATGCTATTGATGTTATCTGAAAAATATCCCTTAAATTTTTATAGTGTAACAAATGAAATTAAAAAATGCATATATATGGTCTACCACGAAAAGATGTAATCAAAGAAAGTTGAATTGGCTGCCAAGGTTAATTTGAAAGTTTAAAAAACATGATCAAAGCCTAAAGCATGGTGAATATTGAGACTACAAATGTACCTTACCTTGCTGAATTCATAACAAAAAAATTTTGAACTGAGATTTCATGAGCAAATAAGTGGCTTCAGTAAGTTGTATTTTTTTGGATAAAACAAAAATCTAATGGACTTAAACATACAATAATAATATACCAATTTTATTGGCAATATAAATTTGCTATCAACAAAATAATCCTAATGGCTAAATTTTTTTAAGTTTGCTTAGAAACAAAAGTCTAATGTTATGAAAGAGAAATTTCTATTCTGGAAAATATGTGATAATTTGTAAGCAAGCCACTTATTTGCAAATGAATCAAGGCACACACCACACATCGGCCAGTGAAATACTCTGTTTATATTAACAGCTACATGTGCACCAGAGCATAAGAATTTAATGAAATTTTAATGCTTCTTACTTCTTGATTGATTGAATAATTGATTGATTGATTCAATGACATCTCATTGATTGTTTAATTGATTGATATTATATAATTGATTGATTGATTGATTGAATGTTTGATTTTTTTAAAAAATTAATTAATTGAATGATGAACTGATTGACTGATTGATTGGATGATTGATTAATTGATTGATTGAGGTTTTAATTGAATGAACAATTTATTAAATGAATGATTCATTGATTGACTGATTGATTAAATCACAAATTTAAATAATTATAAAATGATTTATTTTATTTTTTGAAAGATTGAGTAATTCCATGATTGACTGAATGATTGATTGGTTGATTGACTGATTGCTTGGTTGATTGAATGATTGATTGATTGATTGATCAATTAGTCAATTGATTTATTGATTGATAATTGGTTGACTGCTTGATTGATTGATTGACTGATTCATGATGCAAAATTCTAGTTTTTTGTTCTAAAATCCTGAAAGAATTTGGTTCCCGGTAACAAAAAAAAAATGACCAACACAGATTCCAAAGTGCCCTCTGCAGCTATTATTTTAGTCACTACACAACATGGTTTTACCCCAATGTGTTTAATGATCAAAATATTAACTGCAAAGAATTCTAAAAGAGTCTGTATCAGTTTGTGCACATGTAGCAGGTAATAAACAGTGAGTATCAGAGTTGTGTTGTAAAACAAATGTTTACCATAATCAATCAAAGGATGTTTTGGGCTAATTTGGTTCAAAACAGCATCCGAGCTGTAAATGTAATGTTTTTTTTTATATTTACTTGAAATAAAGAAATACAATTTAATAATCAAGTAATCCACTTCATGGTAAACACTTGCCAATGATTAGTTTTCTTGTATAAATATATTACCTTAAAATAAAACATAATTATCTATAATACATTGTCATTGTCAAGTTCTTGATCATCCATCCCCTTTGCTTTTTCCTCGCTCCTCAGTATTCCATCATCAGTCCATGGTCCATGCCAATTGTTCCAGGTCCTCCATCCTGTGTCCTGGGTCCTGTGTCCTGGGTCCTGGGTCCTGGGTCCTGGGTCCTGGGTCCTGTGTCCTGTGTCCTGGGTCCTGGGTCCTGGGTCCTGGGTCCTGTGTCCTGTGTCCTGGGTCCTGGGTCCTGGGTCCTGGGTCCTGTGTTCTGGGTCCTGGGTCCTGTGTCCTGTGTCCTGTGTCCTGTGTCCTGTGTCCTGTGTCCTGGGTCCTGGGTCCTGGGTCCTGGGTCCTGGGTCCTGGGTCCTGTGTTCTGGGTCCTGGGTCCTGTGTTCTGGGTCCTGGGTCCTGGGTCCTGGGTCCTGGGTCCTGTGTTCTGGGTCCTGTGTTCTGGGTCCTGGGTCCTGGGTCCTGGGTCCTGGGTCCTGGGTCCTGTGTTCTGGGTCCTGGGTCCTGTGTCCTGGGTCCTGGGTCCTGGGTCCTGTGTCCTGTGTCCTGGGTCCTGGGTCCTGGGTCCTGGGTCCTGTGTTCTGGGTCCTGGGTCCTGTGTCCTGGGTCCTGGGTCCTGGGTCCTGGGTCCTGGGTCCTGTGTTCTGGGTCCTGGGTCCTGTGTCCTGGGTCCTGTGTTCTGGGTCCTGGGTCCTGTGTCCTGTGTCCTGTGTTCTGGGTCCTGGGTCCTGTGTTCTGGGTCCTGGGTCCTGTGTCCTGGGTCCTGGGTCCTGGGTCCTGGGTCCTGGGTCCTGTGTTCTGGGTCCTGGGTCCTGTGTCCTGGGTCCTGTGTCCTGTGTCCTGTGTCCTGTGTCCTGTGTCCTGGGTCCTGGGTCCTGGGTCCTGGGTCCTGGGTCCTGGGTCCTGTGTTCTGGGTCCTGGGTCCTCTATCCACAGTGTCCTGGGTCCTGTGTCCTGGGACCTGGGTCCTGGGCCCTGGGTCCTGTGGCCCTATACACTCTGTCTCTGCCAATATGCCTGCAAAACCAAGCAATATTTGACAAGTAAGTATTTTGTGAGGCACAGTTGGTGGTTGGTGGGCTAATGGTTAGTGCACTGGACTCAAGTGGTCCTGGTTCGAGCCCTGACCGTCATCATTGCATTGTGTTTTGGGGCATTAAGACGAAATCCACTAGGAAGTCGAGTAATATTTATTAAAGTTGGACAAAAATCAATTTCCAGAATAATTTAAATCCTATTGCGTTATTTCCTACCCTTAATAAAAGGTAAAGATGTAAGTAATTATCCGTGATAACACCAACAACAATTTCTTATCAGAGTCCGAGAAAATGAATTTCAAAGTTTACAAGGTATGGGCAAAATCTCACGTGTAGCCATTTTGTAAATTCGTCTTAAGCGATTCAGTGGAATTCAGCGGAACTTCAAAATGTGTTTTCGATATGTGGTGTTGTTAGAAAAGATTTCTTTTGATAAGATATTTGAAGCAGTAACAAAAACGTTTGCAATAAGGTGGAAATAATTCTGGTACAACAATTTCTTATCAGAGTCTGAGAAAATGATATTTAAAGTTCACAAGCTATGGGCAAAAGCTTACATCTTTTAAGCGATTCAGTGGAATTCAGCGGAACTTCAAAATGTGTTTTCGATGTGTGGTGTTGTTAGAAAAGATTTCTTTCGATAAGATATTTGAAGCAGTAACACAAAAGCTTGCAATCAGGTGTAAATAGTTTTGGTACATAATTTTGTCCAATAACTACTCGAAGTCCTGGCGGATTTCCTCTTAATCGTTGTGTTATTTAAATGTGTATGTAGGAAGAAATAAAATAAACTCACCTTGTCCATCTTTGTTGTGGTTGTACTCCTTCACATGGTTAAGTTGGTCTGTTTGACCTTTTTTCGTGTTTCTAGTTTGGATGTGCCAGTGTCCTCCTTGTGTCAGGAATGAAGGCTCTTAAAAGATAAAACACAAAGTCCTATGTAGTTAGTTCAACAGTCTCAACCAGATTGATTTTTCATTGATCCCTAAACTGAGTCACAAGCTGTAGTATTTCCCTACTCTTTACATCCATGTCCAATACACCCAAACTGAGAGAGTCGATTTGTCTAGGGTACTTGACAATTCAACTTTAGGGGGAGCAGGGATGGCGCAGTGGTGAGAGCGCTCACCTCCCACCAATGTGGCCCGGGTTCGATTCCGGCCCGGTGCCATAATGTGGGTTGAGTTTGTTGTTGGTTCTCGCCCTGCTCCGAGGGTTTTTCTCCGGGTTCTACGGTTTTCCTCCCTCCAGAAAACCAACATTTCCAAATTCCAATTCGACCTGGACAGAGGACCCCCATGAAAACCAGCTAGCGCTGATGTGGCTTCCTCTCTAAATATAGCAATTTTTTTTTATTTTTTTTATTCACACGGAGTGTATCCGCATCACCAGAAGTCAGGTCGTGGAACGCAATGATAATAATTTATGAACCTTCCTTCTTCTTAAAATGCGACATCTAACTGAGTCGATTGTCTAGTACTAGAGGATTCGACTTGTTTTGCATGCAGTCGATTTAAACTGTTGCACTGGAAATGGAATTGCGTTAGGCTGTGGTTGTTATGTTAAGGGGGGAGTAATTGTTGACGATTCGACACAATTTGTGTGAATTATGACCAATGGTCTGTTAATAATATGTAATGTAATATAATAATTGTAATATGCCGTATAATATTATTGGCAATTCAACATTATTTGAATTTTAAAATAAAAAGTTGCTGTATGTTTTCTAATAAAGTGTCATACGAACCAATTTCCACAATAACAGGACAACATTAATTATAAGACACACAATTTATTCGACAATTTCAATCCTCCCAGTTCACTAAGTTGCTGTTTCTTTTCTAATTGTAGTGCAAATCGACTTCCAGTATGAGGAATCAACATCAAGGAAGACGAATCCTGTCGAATCGATCGATTCAAGTCCCCCGGGGGGTACTCCACTAAAATACCTACATGTGCATGTGCCGTCCAACCGCAGGGTCAGGATTTTGGACTCCCAGCCTAGAACGGGGTATCCATTTTAGAGCCAATTTTCGAAGGGGCATGATATTTTGAACCCACGATAGTAACAATCAGTGTCCAAAATTGGGTGTTAAAAATTTAATTGAGCTGTTTCTAGAACTGGGTTTCATTGTGGATGCAAATTCTTTCTTTCTTTGGACACCCGGGCAGCACATATTTTCAACCTCCCTGTTCACTAAGTTGCTGTTTCTTTTTGAAGTGTCGTGGAAATTGACTTTCAGTATGACAAATCTACACCAAGGTAGACAAGTTGTGTTGAAATCTATTGACTCGAGTTGATTCAACAAAATTTTCAACCCTCCCATTTTCACCAAGTTGCTGTATGTTTTCTAAGTGTCTTACAAATCGACTTTTGGAATGACAGGTCGACATAGGTAAATGCAGACGAGTCCTGTGACAATTCAACAACATTTTCAGCCCTCCCTGCTCACTAAGTTGCTGTATGTTATCTAACTAAGTGTCCTGCAAATCAATCCACTTCCAGAATGACAGGTCAACATAAGACAGTTGCATTATGTCAAATCAATTGATTCTGCCAATCAACAACATTTTCAACCCTCCTAGTTGCTGCATGTTTTCTTAGTGTCGTGCAAATTGACTTCTGGAATGACAGGTCGACATGAAGGCAGATGAGACAATTGATTGATCAATTTCACTTGATTCAAAAAAAAACATTTAACCCTCCCTATTGACCAAGTTGCTGTTTTTGTAAGTGTCACACAAATCAGCTTCCAGAATGTTGTGTCAACATCAAGGCAGACGTTGTGTCGATTTGAGTGGAATTGACTGGTCGGTTTCATTCATGCACGCCACCTTGAGTTATCACTAATTGACTTCTAGGAAGTCGATTGGTCATGTGCCACAGTCAAATCGACGAACTTTGGCTATGTAGGACAACTCTCATTTTTGAGCACTTTCAAATTAAAAATGATGAAAACCTCAAGGGGACATTGGTTTGATCCCTGCGTCTGATCTTACATTATATAATAGAACAATTTACCAAACCTTTGGCAGCTCTTCCGCCTGCCTTCATTGAGTACAATAATGACTATATATGGTGACATTAGAGTGAATTCTTGTAACCCGTTTTTTATATGCAAATGCGCCGTGTAATATTTACATGTAAATGAGCTGTACAGGAAAACAGAAAATTGCGGACAAATCGTAATTATTTGCATGTGGAAGTCAGGTTAAAATTCAAGCATTTACCAATATGTAAAAACCAAAACAGATAACGGGGCTTAAAATTTATCATGCCTTGAATTGTCTTGCGATTTTAGACAAACATTTTATATTCAACATCCCGTAAAGAAAAACAATAAAACTTGACTGTAACACAATTCTGCGCGAGCAATCCAATGGGGAGCTTTAGCAAATCACGATGACAAACAACTTTTGTTTAGCAAACAAAAGGTTTAATGAGCAGGAAAATAGCTGTGCACGAATTCTATTACCCTTGGCAAATTTCTTTCCCATCTTCTGAAAAACAACAATGTGAAATGACTAAAATCCTGCGTGATTTGAACCAGACCACTAATTTTCGATTTAGGTTGAACATGTTCTTAAACTGCTTTAAGAAAGACACGTCCTGTTTATACTTATTTTCTGTATAACTATTAAAGTGATTTCTTTGAGGTTTTCTGACCACTCGTGTATTGTTTTATTGTACACAAACATTAGAATATTATACGACTCATTAACATATAAAAAACGGGTTACACGAATTCACTCTATTAATAAATGATAACTATCTTTTTGAGATCTACATGTATGCATATTCCTGTCAGTAATAATTTATGGACAACGTGCATGTAGGGAGAAATTAAACAATCTCACCTTGTCGCCTGCTTTTAATCCTCCACATGTTTATGTTGGTCTGTCTTGGACAGCACTCTTCATGTGTTTCTGGAGTGGATGTGCTGGTGTCCTCCTCGTGTCAGGAATGCAAGTTCTTAAAATTAAGATAAAAACAAAGTCTTAGTTCAACAGTTCCAACCACATTTATTACATGTAAGTTGCATATAGGAGTGGCCTAAAGGGAAGACAAAACCTTATGTAGATGATTAAATATGGCTGTGACTAAAAGTGGGATGGGGACGTGGGGACTGGGACATGTCAAAGTGTGTTTGGGACATGGGGATGCGTGTCCTGGGACACAGGGACATGGGACACTGATGGGGACGTGTGACTCCGGGACGTAGGAAATGGGGACATGGTACTCGAGGACATGGGACTGGTGGGTGGGGACAGGGAGGGGGACCGGGGGGGGGGGGGGAAGCGACATCAGATGTTGGGGGTTTTAAGCCTTGAAGTCATGGCCCATTTGGCCTGTTCTTTGTGGACATTTTTATCTTTGATCCCCATTACCTCTCCCAACCCTGTTATAATATTAATAGGTAATTCTATGTCAACTGGTTGGAAAAACCAGGAAACTAGCAGAAACCTAAAATGCCATTTCACATATTAATAAAATTTATTTTGAACATGTAGTGTTCCACATGGGAAGAGGGGGAGGATTTCTTGTTAAGAACTGGAAACCTCTGAGGTCACTTATAGGATAACCCAGTTGATCTACAAAGTAGAAAATCTGGTGCACAGCCCACTGCAGGGTGCAAAGAAATTCAATTTTCCAGGATGTAGCAAAGTTAATTTTATTTATTTACCGGTAGTTAATTTACATCCATAGAAGTAATTTCTTTGCAAATATCAAGTTTTGTAGCAAGTATTTGGCAAAACGTAACAAAAAAAAAATGTCTCCGCCGTGACACAGTCTCTTTAAGCTAACATGACCATGTTTGGGCTAGTACATCCTGTAGCCAGGATGTACTAGCACAAAAGTCATTTTTACTGGCCCAAACAAAATCCTGGCAACCATGCCTCTATTTCTTCAAAACTTTTCCCTGAAAACTTTCATTTGCCCATCAAAGCAAGTGAAGGATAAAATCCACTAGCCTCTGGTTATAGGACATGCACTTCCCGATCTTTGCACGCTCCCTACATGAAAAACCTTGATGAAATAAAATATTTACTGAAGGTAAGGTAACATTCGTGTTTGAGTCTAGAGGCCCATAAAACCGGGACATATCTTTAGTTTCTATAGCATGAAATAGCATTTCTGAAGGTGTAGTAACTTATACAGGGGACCTATTATAATTTATTACAAACTATTCAAAGAAGAAAAATTAAGGTCATTCACCATGTCTTTGAGATCTTTGGTCTCTCGTCCACACCCCATTTGGCTTAGTCTGCACTTCATTTGGTCACATCTGTCCTTAGTGAGTCTTGAAGCTTCCAGTTGTTTTCATTTGGTTTATTGTTCTTTATTCTCTTTCAGGTCCTAAAAGATAAAAAATGGCCACTTACTTTTGTATGATGTATGACATGTACACATGACAGTGTATGACAGGCATATGGGGCCTATGACCAGCTACGGGGCTATGTTTAAATAAATTTAATCAAAAGGACCTTTGAGCTGCCTTGTGATACACTATTTAATATGCCTGCATTTTTCTGTCAAGGAACTATTGACTAATATTTGCCCTGCAGGAAATTAATGTTCTTAAAATAGTTTTAAGAACATCAAATTTCCAAGGGGCAACTATCAGACCATTTGTTGTTAAACTGGAGACCTGATGGGGAAACAAGCAATCAAATGTTACGATATTTTTCCAAATGGGGAAACAAGCAACTATTACGATTTTCTAAATAATTGTTTTCAACAGACTGAAATGAGGTTCCTTTTCAAGATGGGCTATTCATTTAATATCTGTACACCCCACCCCCAATCAAGGTGTAGCCTGATTTCAGACGTCCCTCTCTGGTCACCAGCTCCCAAGAAGGGATGTCTGAAAAATCAGCACTAAATGCTGTCCGGTGACACCAATACCCAAAAGCCAGGTAGTGATTCTGATTGGTCAAGTTATAAAATTATTTGCATAATTATGTATAATTATGACTGAATTTCAACACGTGAGGATTGTAATTTGAAAATGTTTGATTACCGCAGAAATAAATTTACTAGTCATTTACCTTTCAAGAGTGTATTACTACCGATATTTTAGTTACCTACGGATACAGAATCAATATGGGAAACCGGTACGTTTTAAACTGGCGGCATTCATTGCCTCGTCATGCACCTGTTTGCCAAATCATGTACTAGTATTCTTGTTTTGTCAACAAAGCTGCTCGAAGCTTTTAATTATAATTATGTCCTGCAGCCTCGATGAGCCAGTGACTTCTAAACTCAGTGTCCAAAATCAAGTAAGATATTCTTGTACTGAATTCCGTTTCTTGATGCCTCCATAACTGTCATTTACAGTGTATTTGTCCATTGCATAACATATATTTTGATCGTTAGATAAAGCAAATCAGTTCAGATTAATCGGTTCTATATATGCTTGCAGTCGATTAAAAGCTCATCCATTTCATGCAAGTTTTCAACAGTTTACTATCAATTGAAAATAATTTTATACCCTGTAATCTATTATGGAAGCGATTTTTCTTTCACAAAGTCATGGCCTCCAAAGAAACTTTTCTCCATAAATTAAAGCAAAGTGTAGTGACGTAACCGGATGGCCTTATGTGCCGATTTTTTCAGACGTCCCTTCTCAAGAGCTGGTGACCAGAAAGGGGATGTCTGAAATCCAGGCTAATCAACATGCTACCTGTAAGCCCCAGTTTCAGATAAAAAGATTTGAGAGGGTATCCCCTCTGATTTTGGTAATACCGTAATGATTCGATTTAGCGCCCTCCTTCCAATAAGTGCCCCCTTCCAAATAAGCGCCCCCCTTCGAATGTGTTTTTGTTAATAAGCGCCCCTATTCCAATAAGCGCCCCCATTCTAATATGTGCCCCCATTCTTATACGCGCCCCTATTATAAAAAGCGCTCCTGTTGTGGCTAACTGCCTCTACTGAAGTCGTCGACGTCAAAAAGATAAACTCATGAACATTCACCGTACTGTACACGTATATATTTACTGCTAAAATGAACAATAATTGTTCTTGTAAAAGTAACTGAACTTTCAACAATTTGTTAATGTTACATTTTTTGTTATTGTTAGTTATTTTAATATATATTAAAGTTTTGTTTTGAACATTTGGTTGTTTTGCAAAAAATGAAAAAAGCGCCCTGTCCCGAATAAGCGCCCTCGCCCTCCCTTGAGGTGCCAAAAGTAAATAAGCGCCCCGGGCGCTAAATCGAATCATTACGGTACTTTAACCCCCTCCCCCTCAGGCACTGTTTACACGGACACGGTTTCATTTGTAACCGCATCGCTTTCGATGCGGTTACGCCTTTCGTTTACACGGCGCCGAGCGAGACCACTACTGAAACCGGGTCGTTTTGAAAACGCTGTCAAAAGTGGAGCGTTTTCAAAACGATACGGTTTCGTTGGACGTGTAAACGGTCAAAAACGACGAAACCGCATCGATTTGAAAACGGCAGCGTATTTTGGCACGAATTGGCTGGCTCACGAAGGGTAAACACGGTGAAACACGCATAGAGAGCAGCGCTTGCTTATACAATCACATTCGAAAACATTCGGAAAATGGTTAAATAGGTTCCGTGTAAACACTTCGAAACTGGTCGTTTTCAATGCGGTTTCGAGGTCATGAAACCGTGTCGATTGATAACCATGTCCGTGTAAACGTAGCCTCAGAAATCTTGTAATTAATTTAGATTGTTTTTACTCCAAAACCCCTTCAGAAGTCTGCAATTTTCCAACATTTCCTCTAAACCTCTTCAGATTTTCCCCTTTTTCCATGACCTTCCCTCCCCCAAGATTTCCTTGTCCCTCAATAGGGGGTGTGCGGATATCAAATGGAATGGCCCAATAATTTACAAGGTCTTTATACAAACTATGTATTTTTAAAAGGCCAGATTTTGTCAGCTTATATGCTTGTACTAGGGCAAAAGAAACTCCTGTGGGTGCATATGTCGTATCTAGTCTAGTAGTTGTTAAACTAAACTGTAAATCATTGAGCTTAGCCTACCTTCGCAAGAGGTCCTCAATCAGAGGTCGACAAAACGCCTCAGGCCTAGACTCTGGCTTCGACGAACCTGCAAACAAAGTAAGTCAAATTAGCTAATGTTTGAAAAGGAGCAACTACAGAATGCAGGGCCACTTCGGTCCACCGCGTCGGCACTCTTTATAGAACGAGGCATAACACAATAGATGCTATAGTAAAACCTGAGCAGCTTTAAGACAAACAACAAACCTTCGAAAGTGCAGTAAACTCAATTTTCCTCTATATTTTTTTACACACGTGTAAAAAACAACATGGCGGCGAACCTGAGTGACAAAATAGCAAGGTAAGTGGGGAGGGGAAGGTAGCAGGGGGAGGAAACGAGGACTCCAGTGGGGGGGGGGGGACTCCCCTCGTGAACTACAACCACGTGTGAAAGGGGTTGTCCAGGGGTTGTTCTAAAAGCCGGGAATCCGCCCTAGAAAGCAGGGCAGATCTAGCAAAGTTGTTTTGTGAGCATGGTGAGCCCCCTGCCATTATGCCATCAAGGACGGATCGAGGGCCTTGGGTAGCCTGCGAACAAGCTCTCTTAGGGAAGGCGGGCTTTCCAGGTTCTTGCGGGCTAGGCTTTTTGTTTCACTGCTAAATTTAAGTGATAGTTCAGTAAATTACGAAGCCAAAACCCTATAATTAGAGACAAATCCGAACACATCTTATTATGGTGTAAAAGTGCGTTACTACACTACAAAATTATTTGATTTCAACTCCAACTATAACTAATTTTATATCTACTTTATGTAAATCAGGATTTAGTTTCGTCGGCGGCGCAGGCTACTTTATGTACCGTTTGAGGCTTTCACTCTTGATAAAGTACCACATCGATACTACAGAGTGAGACTAAAGAAAAAAGTAACAATTAACTTATGTTTCACGAATACATCTACGAATCAGCATTTGCAAGAAACGGCAGTTTCTTAATGAGCGAGAGAAAGCGAAGCGAGGCATTACTTTTTCAGTAAAAATGCAGAACAAGAATTCAAAGTGATCGTCACTGAACAAGGTGCAACTCAATCGTTGCAGACTGCGTTCTGTGCAATGTTGCAATGAGTTCAACCTTCTTTCATTCTCTCGCACCTTCCTCCCGAAAGCGCTTTGATTCGTATCGTTTCCGAGAGCGCGAGTGAGGCCTCACTGCAGCTTGAGGCCACTCTCAAGTTTTTTTCTTGCACCGCACGTACGCGTGCTCCAAAGTTTCACTTGCTTTTCGCGCGGGCACTTTTCAAACCTTTGGAAAAAATGACTGCTTTCCCTGTGGCTATCGCGTAACGTCGATTTATCTTTCAATTCCGCCAGGTTAACTCCTGATGCTAGGGCGAAAGCGAAAATAGCGCCGTATATCATGTAAAGTACATACGAGCAGCTTGTGGAAGAGGAAAAGAAAAGAATGCCACGCAGACTCGTGCTTCGACGCTTATCGCGCTAGTCACGTGTTTGCTCTGCGCGGATACGAGAAGACGGACTCTGCGAAAAAAATAGGGACTGCTCGTAGTCTAGGATATGAGAAACAGATAAACTTCATCCTTCTGTGTCGGAGATACTCAACACTTATCAGAGCTTACTACTCTAAACATACTGAGGACAAGAGAGAGAAGGGAAAGTGTGCCGCGTGCGTGAGGTCTAACAACACCCTAGCCTAATTTTTCAAGCGGAACGCGCGATCGTGAGCGGTGTTGCCTGACGAACTTCCTTACCGTTGCAATAAAAAAATGTTAAATGGAGACTGGGAACTTCATAAAAAGGTGACAAGAAAATAAGCAACTGAAAGCAGGCGCAAAATTATATGCTGTCGGTCATAGACTTTTATAACATTTGGTGGCTCCTAAAGGAGCCGTTTGTTTTGGCGGGAAACCCACAAAGTGAGTTTACTTGGTTCTTCTGCTGGTGTACTTGGTCACAGCCTTGGTTCCTTCACTGACGGCGTGTTTGGCCAGTTCACCGGGCAGAAGCAGCCTGATGGCGGTCTGGATCTCGCGGGAGCTGATGGTTGATTTCTTGTTGTAGTGGGCAAGACGGGAAGCTTCGGTGGCGATGCGCTCAAAGATGTCGTTGACGAAGGAGTTCATGATGCCCATGGCTTTACTGGAGATACCAGTGTCAGGATGAACTTGCTTCAACACTTTGTAGATGTAGATAGCATAGCTTTCCTTTCTCTTTCCCCTTCTCTTCTTCTTTCCTTCAGCCGAGGCCTTTGCCTTACCGGCTTTCTTCTCGCCTTTCTTTCCTGCAACTTTGGGGGCCATGTCTGTAGATCAGAATGGATTTGAATGAAGATAAGATAAGTGCATCTTGTATTTATAATAAAATCACGAAAGGATCAATTAACATAAGGATCGAAATTCTCGATTACTGATTGGTCATTCTGACATGACCAAGGTCAAATTTGATATTTTGCATGTGGTTTGTTTATACCACTTGAAGTCTTTGTTTTATCTTGTCAAAAGCAAAGCTCTAATTGGTGCATTTCGATCCTGCATACCTGATTAGCGGCAAATAAAATTCGACGCGCCTAAATTCAAATTCAATCTCTGAGAACTCTACTTCGTGAGTCTTGATTTCAATCATGTCTGGTCGCGGTAAAGGAAAAGCAAAGGGCACCAAGTCCAAGACCCGCTCATCCCGAGCAGGGCTTCAGTTCCCTGTTGGTCGTATCCACCGTCTTCTCCGCAAAGGCAACTATGGAGAGCGTGTTGGCGCCGGTGCTCCAGTGTACTTGGCTGCTGTGCTCGAGTATTTGAGCGCTGAAATCCTCGAGTTGGCGGGCAACGCTGCTCGTGACAACAAGAAGTCAAGAATCATCCCCCGTCACCTTCAGCTGGCTGTCCGTAATGACGAGGAGTTGAACAAACTGCTCGCCGGTGTCACCATCGCACAGGGAGGTGTTCTTCCCAACATCCAGGCTGTTCTTCTGCCCAAGAAGACCGAGAAGAAAGCTAAAGCTTAAATAAGCTTTAACTCACACAAAAACGGCTCCTTTAAGAGCCACCAAATATTATGAAAGTCATGACCAATGATATTTATTAACAAGTCGAAATATTACAAACCCTAGCATTAAACTGTCACGAAACCTCGTTTACTTCAGTTTACTTTTGCGACTTTTGCATTCATAAAAGTCGGCTTGTCAAAAAATGCTGAACAACACGACGTATTTTAAACATTTTAATTATGCGTGCGAATTGAACATTTGAAACCCTTCGACGTTACATAAAGTTGCGCCAAAACTCGACTTCCCATGAGATCGGACACGCGCCCCGAAATCAAAAGAGTAAACAGCTAGCTTGTACATCGGCTCTCTAGTATAGGTTAAACTAAACCCAAGCTTGCTTTTAAGCTAGCGCGCAAGTAAGACATTTCTTGATTTGATGGCATGGCCTGTGTACGTTCCCGCTCTCCAGGCTCTGAGTAGACATATAAAAGATTGTTACTGAGGATATATCTACGATGTCAAAATGTTAAAAATTAAGTAAGAAAACCCCGTACAAATGGTGCGCGATTTCTTTATTCAAATTGGAAAACGGAAAAGTTTGTTTGTTAAATGCAAATTTAGAAAGTTATGGGGGGGGGGGGGGGGGGGGGGGGGGGGGAAGGGGGGGGGGGTGGTTGGGGAGGGGGGGGGGGGGGGGAAAGAATAAAAAAAAAAAAAAAACACAAAATATTATATTTTTTGTGGGGGGGGGGGGAATTATTTTTTTTAATAAAAAAAAACACACCCCCCCCCCCCCCCCCCCCCCCCTCGGGCTTAACATTGATAGGTGCATTATCTGATTTAATCGAATCGTTTGTTTGTGCGCGCAAACGTTTGAATCGCCCGCGCGAATCAAATGGTTTCCGTTATGGAAAATGCGCCAAAACTCGCCTCCGCATCCTTTGATCTGACGCGCGCCACGTAACATGTAGAAAATACTAAAAGAAAATTTTAAAGGATTGGAGTGCAATCTATAAGCCTCTTTCTTTAGATTTGGATATTTCATTTAAAATAATACTCATTACCCAAATTCCATGTTACCGTAATGATTCGATTTGCGCCCTCCTTCCAATAGCGCCCCCTTCCGAATACGCCCCCATTCGAATGTGTTTTTGTCAATAAGCGCCCCTATTCCAATAAGCGCCCCCATTCTAGAAAGCGCCCCCATTCTTATAAGTGTACCTATTCTAATACGCGCCTCCGATTCTTTTAAAGTAAGTGAACTTTCAACAATTTGCTACTGTTACAGTTTCTGTCATTGTTAGTTATCTTATATTATTAAAGTTTTGTTTTGAAGTTAGTTGTTTCTCGAAAATAAATGCGCCCTGTCTCGATGCGCCCTCTCTTGAGGTGCCAAAAGTAAATAGCGCCCCGAGCGCTAAATCGAATCATTACGGTATCTGTTTCGCGCTCGAATCGTACGCTTCACTTTTAAGGTGCAAAAACCTTGGTGACTGCTAGCGCCAGTGCTTTTGGTTTGCAGCTCGCACGTTTTGGTGAAAACAAGCGAACTTTGTTGGCGAGCATTAGAAAAAAAAGCGCGCTTCGATTACCCCAGGGACGTGACTTCACGATACGCGCAAAAAGACTCGCCAGAAGTCAACGCGATTCGATTTAGCTATAAGAAATGTAGCTATTCCAACTTGCGCAAAGTAGTTATTGAATGAAACTGTATTTAATATCCTGAGTCATAAAGATTTTATTGATCATAACTTTTGAGAGATTTGGTGGCTCCTAAAGGAGCCGTTTGTTTGTGTTGGTAGTGCCGTCTAACCGCCAAATCCGTACAGAGTACGGCCTTGTCGTTTCAGAGCGTACACCACATCCATGGCTGTCACAGTCTTTCTCTTGGCGTGCTCGGTGTATGTTACAGCATCACGGATCACGTTCTCAAGGAAAACTTTGAGAACACCACGAGTCTCCTCGTAGATCAGGCCAGAGATTCGCTTGACACCGCCACGGCGAGCAAGACGACGGATGGCTGGCTTGGTGATACCTTGGATGTTATCACGAAGAATCTTTCGGTGACGCTTGGCGCCTCCTTTTCCTAGACCTTTGCCTCCTTTACCGCGACCAGACATGTTAATTGCTACTAGTGTAACTGAATTGTGACTTGGTGTGCAGAATTTTCGCTTTTAAAAGGTAAAGAATGACCTCTCAGAAAACACTATATGAAAACATGTTCCTATTGGTTGTCAACATACAACAAAGCCAAGGGTCAAGTTAATATCATTAATATTACCGTATAATATATTCACACAACACGTGCAAGAACTATCTGAAAGGAAACAAGTCTTTACCTTTGAGAAACATTCATATAAACTCTTAAGGAAATATTTTGTTCACTGTTGTTACTTGTGGAGTGATTTTTCCATAGCAGAACAATTCAAAAATGCCTGAAAAAATCTTCAAAGCATGTTCGGATCGAAATACAGTCACAGAACCGTGAATATAATTTACTGGTTATCTTACATAGCCAATCAGATTTCTTCGTTTTGAACCAATCAGCAACAAGCCCGCCAGGTATAAATCCATTTGTAAACTGAATTCAGCATTTTCGGTTATCTTTCACAATTTCAAAGATGGCGCGTACGAAGCAAACTGCACGTAAATCAACTGGTGGAAAAGCTCCACGAAAACAACTTGCCACAAAGGCTGCACGTAAGAGCGCTCCTGCCACCGGTGGAGTCAAGAAACCTCATCGTTACAGGCCTGGTACGGTCGCTCTTCGTGAGATCCGTCGCTACCAGAAATCCACCGAGCTTCTGATCCGCAAGCTGCCCTTCCAGCGTCTTGTGCGAGAAATCGCTCAAGATTTCAAGACCGATCTCCGTTTCCAGAGCTCCGCTGTGATGGCTCTTCAAGAGGCTAGCGAGGCTTACCTTGTTGGTCTGTTTGAAGACACCAACTTGTGCGCCATCCACGCCAAGCGCGTCACCATCATGCCCAAGGATATTCAGTTGGCCCGCCGAATCCGCGGAGAGCGAGCATAAAGTGGATTACACCTTTATAAAACAAACGGCTCCTTTAGGAGCCACCACATTCATAAAAGCAATGACCAATCGACAGTAAAAATGAGTCTATTTCTACTAAGAAATATCTATTCACCGCGGGTAAATTAGTTTCCTCGAGCGGAAGAGCGGGTTCCATGTTTTTTAAAATCCAAATCAAGACCTTTCCTTGGTCTGAATCAATGTAAATACATACAGTTAGCCTACGCTACCTCTGCACGAGGTTTAGGACGCGCAGATTTTGTCTGTACACAGCACTGCAATATTTGTGCCCTTGTAGTATTCTTTCGTTTTGAACTAAAAAGGAGTCCCTCACTTCTACTTGCGATCAAATACTCTCAGCCTCTTCGCCAAAACTAGCCTGCAGGCGAGGGAGGGGGAGTTGGGAAGAGAGAGAGAGAGGCACGCAGGCTACGCCAAAACCTCTCCACATTTTCACCCTTACTCTATTCCGGGTTGTGTTTTTATTTGCGCGCAAAAAAAAAACTCAAACCGCTCTCGGGGACGTGACGGAATAAAGTGCGAAATTCTATAGCCTGCAGAACAGGCGGTTTAAATAACTCGCACTTCGCGCTTCGACCCGCAAAATAAACCGCCTGGCCTGTTCTGCAGCTAGAAATTCTATCGCTAAATCGACAATCAACTTCCACAAGTCACACAATTTTGTGTTAATCTTCAGGGAATGAATTTCGACTATTGGATCATTTTTTTGGGAGGGGGGAAGTGTACTCTGTTGATTATTGCTCTTTTATTTCATGTGGTGGCTCCTAAAGGAGCCGTTTTTGTTGAGTGAAGGATGCCTCACTCCTTCGAGTTTCTTGGCTTTTACTTCTTGGCGGTCTTTTTCGCCGCGGGTTTCTTGGCCGCTTTCTTGGCGGGCTTTTTAGCTGCGGGCTTTTTCGCTGCTGGCTTTTTAGCTGCGGGTTTCTTTGCTGCTGGCTTCTTAGCTGCGGGTTTCTTTGCTGCTGGTTTTTTAGCTGCTGGTTTCTTTGCAACCTTCTTTGCCGCTGGTTTCTTCGCTGCCTTCTTGGCGGCGGGCTTCTTTGGTTTGGCGGCGGGCTTCTTCTTCGCAGCGGTCTTCTTCGCTGGTTTCTTTGGCTTCTTTTCCGCCTCCTTGTTTACCTTGAAAGAACCTGATGCACCAGTTCCTTTGGTGTGCACAAGTTTTCCACTGGTAACGCCTCGCTTCAAAGCCAACTTCAAGTGCGAGCCGACCTCTCCAACCTTGTAGTTGGCTTTGATGTATTTCTCGATGGCTTGGCGGGAAGATCCGGTTCGCTCCTTCAATGCTACAATTGCAGCTATGATCATCTCTATGTAAGGTGGATGTTCGGCTGGCTTAGCTGGCTTTTTAGCCGCTGCCTTCTTCTTAGCTGGGGACTTCGCTGCTTCGGACATGTTGAAATTTTAGAACGTCGAATCTAGTTGCTAATCACTTAGAACTGAAAGCTCAAAATGCCTATTTGCATGTGCAAGTAAACTAAATGCGCTGGATGCGGACCACCGAGGAAACAAGGTTCGAAAATGGCGTCTTCAAATTCTGTGCTAGTTTACCCGGCGATTTGCGGAAATAAAATGTTATAATAATAAAATTTATTAAAACTAAGGTTTTGAATTTGTAGTTATGATATTTTTTAAGATGTAGATGTAAACAGTTTTGAAATAAATAATGAGAAAGAAGAAAATTTTGAGCTTAAATGTTCATAAACTTGTAAAATTGTAAACAACATTTCGCCTTAAAAGCTAAATAACTATAGTTCAGATCGCAATCTTTCATAAAACCGAAAATGCTAAGAAAGAACAACTCTTAAACCTTGCGATTCTGTAATAAAATCAGACTTTCTGTTTATCTCCAATGACCGAACGCCTTTTAAATTTGAACAACAAGTACACACTTCTTCAGTCCGCCATTTGTAAATCACCGTTTGATATTCCGACCAAACTTATCGAATGTACGCCTACGGTGGAACTCAGAGTAATAATTTTCGGAGAAATGGGGGTTATTTGAGTGTTAGAAAGAGTTGGGATTGACCATTTTATTTTACGTTTAGTTTTGTGAGATAAACGATACACATTGTAAACATTACATTTCTCAGAATCCATCGCTATCGATCCTTCTGGACAACCCGTATCGCGCAAACTAAATTTGCCTTTCAAAATCGTTCCTTCGCGCCTATTATACGCCTCTAGTTTTCCTAACTAGAAAACTAAGAAGCAGATGTACTCTCAAACTGATCGATAAAATGATCAAATGTGTTCACGATTTTCGTAAATACACAATTTCCTTCATAAGCGCTGCCAACATTATTGATCAGATTTCAATGCCAACAAGATCATGCACTGATTCTAGATAAAGTCAGTAACATGTATGGACCTAGATCTTTTCTTTTATAGTGCAGAAAAGAAAAAAAGAGAGTTAGAAGTGCATTTTGGACTGTTTTGGATTACAACTCCAAACTGCTACACGTGCGGTTCATTGTACTAGATACGGACGCGCGCCAAATTACAACAAAAGCGCGCAATTTTCATCAAAAGAAAACGCTTCTAGAAGCCTTTGATTTAGCGGAAGTATCGACAGAGAATTACATGTCTGATGTTATAACTGAAACATTACTAGTTATACAGGGGAATCCCGATTTATCAAACCTTAGAATGGAGACGAAAATTCGTTCGAGAAATAGGGGAGTTCGTGTAATCGGGGGTTCATAATCAACGTGTTCGACGGTGCACATGAAGCAAATCAAACGGAACAAATTCTAGTTTAACTGATCGGGAAGTTCGAAAAATCAAGGGATCGAGAGATCAAGATTAGACGAGAACATTTATCGATCATTTCCCTCTAATTTTAAACGTCCGCAGTGTATGTGACAAATGATCAAAGAACGACTTTGTTCAGGTTGTAGCAAACACAGTGATGCAATTTGCATTTGCACACGAGAAGGAGAGGTCATTAAAATCTCGCAGACGATTTTTGCCAAATCAGAGTCATATCGCTCTTAAAAAAGGGATATGTCTTTGAAGGTCAGAAACAGAAAAGAGTAAAAGTTTATTTTGAATTGAACTGAAAAGCTGTAAACCTCGAGCGCAACGGATATGCAGCCGATCAGTAAATTATTTGCGACGGTTGCAGCGCGCGCCAAAACTCAACAATAATAGACTTCGCCACTCCGAAACCTCATTACTGCTTATAAAGAATACCAAACGCTCTTATATTAAAACCTCTATTTGGAAACTTGTGTTTGCGATGTCTTTAAACAAAGTATTTCATTATATATGTAATTGCTCCTGAAAAATTACAGCAAAAGCATTGCTTAGCTCGAGAATAAGTATACACTATTGATAAAACAAGTCTAGATTGATTGTTCTCCGGATTGCTAGTAACTGGGGTTGAATTGTAATATTTCGATTGATCATTGCTTTTATTAATGTGGTGGCTCCTAAAGGAGCCGTTTGTTTTGTGAGGGATGTAATCCACTTATGCTCGCTCTCCGCGGATTCGGCGGGCCAACTGAATGTCCTTGGGCATGATGGTGACGCGCTTGGCGTGGATGGCGCACAAGTTGGTGTCTTCAAACAGACCAACGAGGTAAGCCTCGCTAGCTTCTTGAAGAGCCATCACAGCGGAGCTCTGGAAACGCAGATCGGTCTTGAAATCCTGAGCGATTTCTCGCACAAGACGCTGGAAGGGCAGCTTGCGGATCAGAAGCTCGGTGGATTTCTGGTAGCGACGGATCTCACGAAGAGCGACTGTACCGGGCCTGTAACGATGAGGTTTCTTGACTCCACCGGTGGCAGGAGCGCTCTTACGAGCTGCCTTTGTGGCGAGCTGTTTTCGTGGAGCTTTTCCGCCAGTTGATTTACGTGCAGTTTGCTTCGTACGCGCCATCTTCGAAAATGTGAAAGATAACCGAATATGCCACAAACAGTTTACAAATGGATTTATACCTGGCGGGCTTGTTGCTGATTGGTTCAAAACGAAGAGATCTGATTGGCTAAGCAAGAAAACCAGAAAATAATCTCACGGTTCTGTGACTGTATTTCGATCCGAACAAGTTTTGAATTTTTTCCGGCATTTTTGGATTGTTCTGCTTTGGAAAAATCACTCCACAAGTGAGAACATTGAACAAAATGTTTCGCTAAGGGTTTATATGATGTTTCTCAAAGGTACAGATTTATTTCCTTTGCAGAAAATGCTTGCACGTGTTGCGTGAATATATTTTATGGTAATATTAATGATATTAACTTGACCCTTGGCTTTGTTGTATGTAGTCAACCAATAGGAACAAATTTTCATTTAGTGTTTTCTGAGAGGTCATTCTTCGCCTTTTAAAAGCGAAAATTTTGCACACCAAGTCATAATTCAGTTACACTAGTAGCAATCAACATGTCTGGTCGCGGTAAAGGAGGCAAAGGTCTAGGAAAAGGAGGCGCCAAGCGTCACCGAAAGATTCTTCGTGATAACATCCAAGGCATCACCAAGCCAGCCATCCGTCGTCTTGCTCGTCGTGGCGGTGTCAAGCGAATCTCTGGCCTGATCTACGAGGAGACTCGTGGTGTTCTCAAAGTTTTCCTTGAGAACGTGATCCGTGATGCTGTAACGTACACCGAGCACGCCAAGAGAAAGACTGTGACAGCCATGGATGTGGTGTACGCTCTGAAACGACAAGGCCGTACTCTGTACGGATTTGGCGGTTAAACTGCACTGCCAACCGACAAACAAACGGCTCCTTTAGGAGCCACCAAATCTCTCAAAAGTCATGATCAATAAAATCTTAAAGAATGTGCTCTGATATTAACAGCAATTTCACGCAATAAAAAGAGGGGGGGGGGGAGATGGCGGGAACGAGCGAAACAAAAATGGAGCACATTTTTTACTTTGCGCAAGTTGGAATAACAGTACATTTCTTAGAACTAAATCATTTTGTGGCTTATGGCGCATTTTTCTAAGGCCGCCGACAAAGTTCGCTTGATTTCCCCAAAACGTGGGAGCTGAAATACTTTATGATCTTAACACCAAAGAACGGGTATATCATGCAAACCAAAAGCAACTTAGAGTTGTGCGCTTTTACTTGTTTGGACGCTAAAGTAGCTTTCTGAATTTGCAACTGAAGAAATAGGGATCAAATTGAATAAAGAGAAATGAAGTATCCAAATCTAAAAGAACGAAGTGTATAGATTCACAACCCTTTTATTTTCTTCTAGTATTTTCACAGTGTGTGACGGTGTACGCGCGCGTGAGATCAAAGGATGCGAAGTTGAGTTTTGGCGCATTTTCCATAACGAAACCCTTGATTCGCGCGCGCAATTTAATCGTTTGCGCGCACAAAAGGTTGAGTAGATATCTTTCACTAAAATACGTATTCAACAAAATACGGACTTTTCTGTTTTCCAATTTGAATAAAGAAATCGTGCAGCATTGGTAGCGCTAGCTTGGTTGTTACCAAATTTATAATATTTTGATTCGTAGCTACTCAGCTAACCTGCGATCAGGCGTTATTTTTCTCGCAGGTCATACAAAGCAAGAAATGTCTTACTTGCGCGCTAGCTAAAAAGCAAGCTTGGGTTCAAATTATCCTAAACTTGAGAGCCGAAGTGCTAGCTATTCACTTCTTCATTTTGGCGCGCGTTTCTGATCTTTAGATGCTACAAGTCTAGGCGCAATTTTCTGTAACGCCCCGCGTTTCAAATGTTTGATTCGCATGCGTAATTCAAATGTTGCAAACAAAAAAGGTCCAGCTATATCGTGTTGTAAATTGAGTTGAAAAGAGTAAGCACTTTCTCTATCAGTTTAATAATACAGAATAAAGGTGAACGCGATTTCGGGACAGTTTACTGTAAAGGATTATAATATTTCGATTTGTTTAAATATCGTTGGTCCGACTTTTATGAATGCAAAAGCAAAAGTAAACGAGATTTCGTGTCAGTTTAAGGCTAGGGTTTGTAATAAATATCATTGGTCATGACTTTCATAATATTTGGTGGCTCCTAAAGGAGCCGTTTTTGAGTGAGTTAAAGCTTATTTAAGCTTTAGCTTTCTTCTCGGTCTTCTTGGGCAGAAGAACAGCCTGGATGTTGGGAAGAACACCTCCCTGTGCGATGGTGACACCAGCGAGCAGTTTGTTCAACTCCTCGTCATTACGGACAGCCAACTGAAGGTGACGGGGGATGATTCTTGTCTTCTTGTTGTCACGAGCAGCGTTGCCCGCCAACTCGAGGATTTCAGCGCTCAAATACTCGAGCACAGCAGCCAAGTACACTGGAGCACCGGCGCCAACACGCTCTCCGTAGTTGCCTTTGCGGAGAAGACGGTGGATACGACCAACTGGGAACTGAAGCCCTGCTCGGGATGAGCGGGTCTTGGACTTGGTGCCCTTTGCTTTTCCTTTACCGCGACCAGACATGATTGAAAGTTGTAGACTCCGAAGATAAGTTTCTCAGAGATTGCACAATTTGAATTTATGCCCGCCGAATTTTATTTGCCGCTAATCAGGTATGCAGGATCGAAATGCACCAATTAGAGCTTTCCATTTGACAAGATAAAACAAAGACTTCAAGTGGTATAAACAAACCACATGCAAAATATCAAATTTGACCTCGGTCATGTCAGAATGACCAATCAGTAATCGAGAATTTTGATCCTTATGTTAATTGATCCTTTCATGATTTTATTATAAATACAAGATGCACCCATCCTTACCTCATTCAAATCCATTCTGATCTACAGACATGGCACCCAAAGTTGCAGGAAAGAAAGGCGAGAAGAAAGCCGGTAAGGCAAAGGCCTCGGCTGAAGGAAAGAAGAAGAGAAGGGGAAAGAGAAAGGAAAGCTATGCTATCTACATCTACAAGGTGTTGAAGCAAGTTCACCCTGACACAGGTATCTCCAGCAAAGCCATGGGCATCATGAACTCGTTCGTCAACGACATCTTCGAGCGCATCGCCACCGAAGCTTCCCGCCTTGCCCACTACAACAAGAAATCAACCATCAGCTCCCGCGAGATCCAGACCGCCATCAGGCTGCTTCTGCCCGGTGAACTGGCCAAACACGCCGTCAGTGAAGGAACCAAGGCTGTGACCAAGTACACCAGCAGCAAGTAAACTCACTTTGTGGGTTTCCCGCCAAAACAAACGGCTCCTTTAGGAGCCACCAAATGTTATAAAAGTCTATGACCAACAGCATCTACTTTTGAAACTGATTGTATTAGCTCGTCTTTTTATTGCACAATTACTTCTTATGCATAGGATTCATGTATTCTGACTTTAATATAAACCTACTTGATCGTGTATCAACTAAATTCATTATTATCCCTCTTGTTCCAATCGCGGTCGAGAAAATCAATTTCAAAATAGATCCAAGAAAGTCTGAGTCGACATAGGCATGGACAAATAAATTCTGCATTGTCACTCGCGTGCGATTTCAAAGCGTTTTTTTTTTTAAGTATCTCTATCGACAAATGAGGAGAAGGACAGCACGAGAAAGAAATGTTGCGTGACATATATTGCTGTGTCGCGTCGCCGCGTTCAGTTTTCGCGCGCTCGGTACCAGATTTTAAAAGTAAACCCGGAAATAAACAGGCAGAATTCTCGGTAGCCTGAGTATCAGGCTTTTCTAAGGGGTAGGGGGAAAAGGAAGGAGCGCGGACGGAAAGAAAAGCCTGACACAGACGCTTTAATTCCAGTCTTCCACCCCTCACGGCGTGATAAGCGTCAACCAATCAAATTCATTTCCGGTTGTCACTTGCGAAGCCGGACCAAGATATTTATAATGCCGATCCCGGCATCAATAATATGCAAGTAATCAACGTTTTCACGGAACATATATCTTGTCCTTACACGCGAAAATTTCGAGAGTTTAAGGTATATCTTACAAATAGAATTGAGCAAAAACAAGCTAGCAAAACATGTGGCAAAGAAGTGTGAAACAAACAGGAAACCACGCAGCGCAGACAATTCTGCAATGACCTCTAGACATTTCCTTGGCCACAATCTTACGGCTCTATTTAATACATAATGCCTCTAAATAAAACAGTGCCCCTCAGAAAGGAGTGAGAAGCAAATTACGTCGAAAACCCGAATTTAACACAGAACGGCAAGGGTACAAATGTCACAAACGTAGGCCCGTCACCTTTATTTATTCGAGGACGTCGACTTTCCGTTTCACAAGCAGCTTTCGAGGCATAATTTCTGTCCTCTATTACGTCTAATTCCAGGAAAACTGTAGAGCGCCTTTATGAGCCGTTTTGAAGTCGTCGCCTTCCATAAATACTCTGAAATAACGCTGAATAACGTCGAGCGAAGTTTTCGCTCACTGTTCGTTCGCGTGGACATCAGTTCATTGAAGACGCCGTTATGAAATTTTTATTTCCGGTGGTGTGACTTCAGGGCCCATTGTGAATTACCCAATCAGCGCCACATCCAGAATCTGGATGTTTGACATGACCCAATCAAAGCGTTTGTGTCAGGCCTTTCTCTCCTTTTTCCTTCCCTACCCTCCCCCCTCCCCTTAGGAAGGCCTGATACTCAGGTTAAATTGTCGGAGTACGAAAGACTGAATGCTGCCACGTAGCGGCGAAAATCACGCTACGCCTGATGTGAAAATTCGTTTTCGAGTCAGTCTCGCGCGCGGCAGGCACGATTCTTGCGTCTTATTCTTGGTCCCAGTTTCCCGGACATGAACAGCCGACCGGTATATCAGATACAGAATGAAGGAGCCAGTTGGCCGGATAACATACGAGTTAATGTAAATCCTTGTCACTGCTTTAAGCGAGTGATTCAGTGAATTTTACACTGCAGACACGTAAACGGGTAAACTTAAAAAGAAACCATAAACTATTCCCCGAGTTCACGTTTATAGCAAATTGTGCGAAGAATTAGATGAGTGCCGATTGTTTAAGTTGATAAAACTGCCTAAAGTCGAGAATGATAAAGACGTTTCTCTATAATTAGAAAAAAAAAAGAGAAAAAACTTATAAAACAACGGAAGAGATTATTGAACAACGGCAAAGCCACTGATAACTAAAAAAATAACTTTATTGAAAATAAATGAAAAAACCCAGCGAATTCATTAGTAGCGTAAGTAACAAAAACAGGTAGCAAATATTTCTAGTTTTCAGTTGTAAATTAAATAGTTCTTTTTCTTCTGACATTTGCCTAACTTGAGGGGTGATGTCTTGTTAGGCGGCTCAAGAACTTCTTTAATATCCCTGCAAAGAGGAAAACGAGGTGTTGAAAAAATAGCATAGGCGCGTTTATTATGTGTCAATTTGTTACATAAACTAATTCCAACCTTTTTTGTTACGTAAATGATCGACTACTCGAATAAGCGCCGCATCAAGTAATTTTTAAATTATTAGGCGCTTATTATAATAAAATAAGCGCCGCTCTCGAAAAAGTGCCGCGGCCCTAATTTGGGTATTTACAAAGAAGGGGTATCACAAGCATTAACAAAAATATAGCCTTGCGAGCATCGAGCACTTTTCAAAAAGCTACCCCACTAAAAACCGCTAAAATTTTGCACCCACTAAAATTTTGCGAGCATTCCGAGCAAAAGCTTAATTTTGCTAGCACTGCGACATTTTGAGGGACCATTCATGACCCCTCAAAGAGACTGTGAATCTGTGATTCTGAGTTCATGTTACCTCTCGTATTTGAACACAAAGAGACTGAGAAACTGTGCTCATATTACCTATTGTATTTCATTCGAAATAATTTTATAGTAATTCAGTCAGGGGAATAAGTGCCGTTTTTGGCAAATCTTCGTTGAAGCACTCGAAGAATTTCCGAATTATTTCGTCCAATCAAAAACTAGTGCAACCGCTCACAAGGACTCCAAAAGCAATCGCGCGTACGAATACGTCATGTTGCTTAGCAACTTCTGCGACAAAAACCGCGGGCTCAATCACTTCTCGGAGAAGTGATGTCGCCATCAACTGGCACTTGTTCCCCTGACAGAATTTGTGCAGACCTATTACGGGCCTCACTTTATTCTCTCTTCATTCCCCTAAGTGTTTTACAGGTAGTTAAAATAAGCGCCACACCTTTAATAGGGAAAATAATTTGAACTTTAATCTTTGTCAGCAAAACAACTTATGATTTAAAACAAAACTGATTTTAGTCAAGATTTCCAATTGCGCGCGTATTGTCGGAGCGAGATACAAGGTTAAGAAATAGTTAGAGTACTTAGCACTAAGTACTTGTTTCCTGAAATGAAAATATTCAAGCAGATATCTATTTAGATAATTTAACTTACGCCTGCGCTGCCCATATAACATGGTCAAAATGTTATTGATATCTGTCATCCGTACATAACTAGCCTGCGAACAGGCTCCCGAGTGGGGTTTCCGCGAGCGAAGCGAGTGGAGTTACGCGAGCGAAGCGAGCGAAGCGAGCGGAAGAGCGGGGAGCTTGTTCGCAGGCTATACATAATATATATGCTGCGATATATACGTAGGTTGCGAAGATTTGTCCAAAGTCTTGTAAAGCGCTGGGTAATTACAGTTTTTCTTTCTGCAAAATATGTTTCATTGATAACTTGTTGAATAATAAAACAATTATCCTGCTCAATCTTGCGGAATATCGTCTGATTTTAGCTAACTCGGCCTACGGCTTCGTCGGCTAAGTATCAGGCGATATTCCGCGCGATTTTGCAGGATAATTGTTAAATACTGTACCTTTCTTATGACCGAACACGAAGGGATCCGTCATGGAGTTTGCTCTTGTCCTATCCACATCATTCACTGCCCAAAGTGGAGCATAAGCTGGTGAAGTCCACGTACCACGACCAGCGATTCCTCTGACTTCTTTGTGACTCAATGCTCTGGAAGACATATCTACTACCTTTCCTTCGGCGGCTTCAAAAATTCTCGAATCTCGCCGCAAGCTGCGGCGTCTTACATGCTCGTTAAACTCTTTGATGTTTTCCTCTTCCGAATCCGACTCCAATCCCCAAAACTTGTCTCTTTCTTTTAATAACTTTTGGCATTCTTCACAACGTACAATTATTTCGCTCTTAGGCTTTTCTTGACTGTGATCGTCCGAACTAGATGTAGCCGTTGTGTTAAGTTTTCCACAGAGAGCATCGCGAGCTCTTTCTAAACCCAACTTGCTTCGCCGAATCGAATAATCCGCCGAGCTGGCGAGCCCTGAACTAATCTTAGTAGGTCTCCTGGCCGCTCTTAAACGTGTCCTTCGCTCTTTCATTAACCCTTGAAGACTGTTCACACTATCTTGAAGCAGTTGGTCAGTTGATTTGACAAGTTCTTTTGTCCCTTCGGAAGTGTCTTGCGAGGATTCGTTCTCGTTTCCGGCGTCTGAACCAGTTCGCACATGAGCAGGCAAACCCGGTAAATCGAACCTGACTTTGTGCATGTATCGTGGGAGTAGAGTTCTTAGTCTTAAGCTTGACTGGCCGAGTATTTCCTTCCTTTTAGCACTGATTCTGCTCCATATGTCATCTTCATCTGTGTAAACAGTTGCGAAATGAAAATCATTTTCGATGCGAAATTAAAATTATTTTTTTCCGCTGGTATGATACCAACCTATATTTGCTTTTACCAAGAAATTCTAATGTTCTTGACAGTAATCACATAGTCATAAGTGTAGGCAATTGACAACTGTAAAGCAATATTGTCAATAAAAATATGCGAGAATCCTTCAACAGTAGTAAACTGCAAAGGCTATATATTAATATTTTGTTTGATCGGTTGGGATCCCTGATTTAGACTCTGAGTATTACGTTCATCTGCAGTCAACAGTTAGTCACTCAAACAGTCAGTCAGGTGGGCAGGCTCAGTCAGTCAGTCAGTCAGTCAGTCAGTCAGTCAGTCAGTCAGTCAGTCAGTCAGTCAGTCAGTCAGTCGATCAGTCAGTCGGTCGGTCAGTCAGTCAGTCAGTCAGTCAGTCAGTCAGTCAGTCAGTCAGTCAGTCAGTCAGTCAGTCAGTCAGTCAGTCAGTCAGGCAGGCAGGCAGGCAGGCAGTCAGTCAGTCAGTCAATAAAAGTAAGTAAATTTAGAAGTTATAAGTGAAAGCCCATTAGCAAGTCTGAAAGCTTCTGAACAAAGTTTAGAAATAGCGGAAAATTGATAGTACGTAACGACTAAACAATAAGTAGTTTACAGTGTTTATATCAGTGACAACATTAACACCTTACCTTCCTCGTTAAAATAATTTTTTGGATGTGTTATAGTGTCCTCTAGCTCGAACCTCGCTTCCACCAAGTCCATCCTCATTTTCATCTCATTAACTTCACTAAATAATTCATCTAAAGCCATTGCCTTTACATGGCTGTTCAGATCTTTCAAAACAGTTTCGATCTCTGTAAGTTCTTTACTTTTTAAACGTTCAGTGATGTACGTTCTTGTCAGAATCTCTCGAATATCTTCCAGAGCCTCCAAAACAACAAGTTTGTCTTGTTCGTCGGCTGCATCATGGAAATTCTTGTACAGATCTAAAATTGATTCTAATTTCATTAAAAGCTGCTCGTCTTTGGGTAGAATCTTTCTTGTCGCCATCTTTTGTTTGAGAGTGTTATCTGCGATAACGTTTCTCTGTTTCACAGTTTCATCTTTTCCGCTCCAAAGCTGGCACGCGCGTATCCTAGGAACGTCTGTTTACGTCACAACTCAACTCGAAACATGCACGCGCTACGGTGCATCACGGCACTGACGTCAAATAAAAGAAATTGTTCTAGATTAGATTAAAAAAAAAATGGCAAACAAAACAGAAATGTTGTTAGGCCCTCGAAAAAGGGAGTTTCAAGTCAACGCAAATTTTGAGATTTGAACTTGCATGCATATATGTTTTTCACTTCTATATGAGCTTGCGTTGGGTGTTCATAGGGACTCGAATTCTGGTGTGCGCAAGTTACAAGAAAGGCCATTTACTGCTACAGGCCAATCTCGTACCTCAAATCTTCGTTCCTTACTGTGCAAGCTTGACGAAACAAGCGACTTTCGAAAGTTCCGTTACAGGATCGAATCTAATTGGTTTTAAAAACAATAAAAATGGCCGGAAGTAAACCCCAGAAGTTTGTTGGTCAGGCTCTCGAAAGCTAGGCATGTACAATTCAACCGGAAGTCAAATATTTTCGGACTTTAAATCGGAACTTTTCATGGTCGTTTGTTTCTCGACCGCTGGTCAAGGGGAACGAAGACCCTGGGTACGAGGATGTGCTACGGGCAGGCTCCTCAGTAACTATAAGGAAAATTCATTTGTGCGATTTAACAATGTAAATACACAAATTTACTGGCTCGAAAAAATATTTTTGTATTTGTGGAAACTGAGGAAATTCCTTGACTGACATAAATTACCTTGAGTAATTAAAACATATACAAATTAAAAGCTTAAACAATCAAAGAAAAATCATAATTGAAAACAAAATATCACGCAAACAAAGGCTTCAAATGTTCACGACAAGAGAGGAACATGTGGCCTTTTTCTATTACAATAATGGTACTAAAGACCCGTGACAGGATAATTAAGGGGATCAACCATGCGTTGACTCAATGGCGCTGGAAGTAATTACTGACAAAATTTTCTGATGTGGTATTTTGTTGCCTTTATTTGTTTTTGAAACACATCAGTTTTTAGCGCCACAAAATAGCGAACAACTATGTACTGAATCACTTAAATTCATCTAGGAAATCTCACACTCTTTATTCGAGGATCGGAATTTAATTAAGGGAATAAACTATATGCTAACCTGCTTTCAAATGACAGACACTTGAAATAACTTGACAGTTACCTGCATATAAGCTTACCGGCGATTTAATTTCAAGAATATCATAATCGTTTCGACTGTCGATTTGTTAACTACTTAAAGGTTGCCACTGTACCAAAGAAAGAAGTTTGTACACTAATCATTGGCCGTTTAACCGGGACACTTCTCAACTGGATGGGAGTTGTCGCTGATTTTTCTAACTAGGCGACAAATTGGTACTTTGGAGAACAAGCAACGCTATGGTATGTGGCTTTGATTATAAACATTTTAATTGCAACTCACAACACATCTTTTTGTTAAGAAAGTCAGTCATAAAATCTAGTTTGTCAAATATGAAGGATATATTAGTAAAATGATGTCGGCCCTCCAATCACGTCATGCACGCTAGTTCTAAAATAAACCCACTTTTATGGGAGTTTTAACAACTAAACCTTACTCCCAAGGAGCCGTGGATAAGTCAAAAACAACAAATAAAACAATTAATTTTACAAAACATTGAAAACCTAATGTTTCTTGACAGGGAACTAAATATATTAATAAGAAAATTTGAGTACTGGAGCTTGAGAAGAAACACGCTGTTCTTGTCCATCATAAATTAAACTATGATACCTATTAATTTAGTCTACGCAGCAAACTCCTTCTAGATTTCTTCATTGTTTAGTCCAACCTTAGTTGTTTAGTCCTATCGTATGTAGCGTTTAATAAATTTTGTTCCATTGTAGGAAGGAAGGATGACTAGAGTAAAGTGCGTCGCGTTCTTTGAAGTGATTCTGCTGAGTGGATGGATTATTCCAGGTATATTATATCGATAATCATTAAATTTCGATAAAAGTTATTCCATTTTATATTTTTTTGCCCCCTCCACACCCCCTGTGGCCGTGCGAAAGACCGGGTTGAAGCGATCAACAGACTTCAAATAGCGTGTTCATCAGTACAGTTTCTAGACTTCGAGCAGTTTCTCTTTTGCTCTAAACTCCGAAGGATGAACGCAAAAATAATGAGCGCGATGGGGTGCGATATTTGAGGGGCTCGCGGCGAAGCGAGTTGCGCGGGCGCCAGTCCGAGCGACTGGCGCCCACGCAACTCGCGGCACGTGGCTTCGCCTCGACTTCGCCGCTCGAATATCGCGCTCGTTCGTGCTCGCTGTTTTCGGGTTCATCCTACGGAGTTTAGAGCAAAAGAGAGACAGCTCAGACTGAAATTGAGTCGATCATTCATGTTTACGTTTAATTGTCAGGTGACGGAGTGAATTACATGATTCCTGGGGAAGAATTAGACACAAGCAGTGCTAAAGTGGTGTACCCCAGAAGACTTTTAAGGAATGATAAAACTAAAGGATATTTATCAACTAAAGAAAACGTGAGTACGAACACTCTGTCTTACTTCACTGGATCTCATTCAGTACCAGAGTATAGGTATGTCTTATAATTTTTCATCTGCAACTTGGAGATAAAACGAAGCAAAGGAGTGACAATATTATGTGGAAGGGGCGGGGGGGGGGGGGAGAGAAGGGGGGGCAGGGGGACATGGGGGTGGTAACCTGTGATGAACTTGCATTTCATGCAGGAGGAGTAGCATTACTTTCAATAGCTTTATGCAGTTCAGAAAATGTTAAGCACCACTGAGTTTGGATAAGACTTAACCATTTTGCTCTTTTTTTGAATCGTTTAGAAAGGCCATGTAAGTGAAGTAAGCTTTGTCATTCCTTCACATACCAGTGAGCATATTGTTGACCTTCAGCAAAACAAGTAAGTCAAAAATTACTTGCAGTAAAATACTTGTTATCCCTAGCCTGACCGGGAAGGTCAGTTTTCTCGTAAATTGAATGTTACAGCAGAACGAAAGGTAGTCATAACTCAAACCTCACTGCATACACGAAAATCTAAACCATCGAAATAGTATCTTTTTCTTTTGTAAAGGTTGACGAAAATAAAGATATTGAGCACAAATTGCACTGTACTAATTTGTTTGTAAAACTGAGGGTAAAAAATAACGTCAACGGAAAAGATTTGAAATGAAAGTAATTTGCTCCTAACCCGAGAGAAATCCATGTTGTTTTAATGAAGACTATTCAGTTTGACTTTTTGTGAAAAGCTTCTATCTAATTAATAATACCACATTTAGTTTTTCTTTGCTGTCCAAGTTACTTGATAATTTGAAAAGGCGAATATTAAGGCCCTCGATTGTTGTCCTGGTCCTATTTTGGTGTCCGATATTTACTGAAACCTACCACTCAACGGGAAAGGCCATAATAAAATGTCCTTATTTTTGATGAGTGAAATGGTGACTTGGATAAAGTGGAAAAAAAGTGGAGAAGTGGTCGACTTATCATTTATTCACATTTATCATTTGGACATATTTGAGCCTTGCAGTCAGCAGGACATGTGTCACATAAGAACCCAGTATATGACCTCGCTCACCATGAGAGTCCCCTATAGCTCAGCGGTTAGAGCATTCCAACCGGTATTCTGGAAGGTCATGGATTCGACTCCCGTTGGGGAACTCGGAAAATCTTTTTTTTCCGAGTTATTGACTTGCGACCACTTCTCCACTTATTTTTAAAGGTCCTTATTTTTGTTACATCATCGTTTTTTCTCTTTCTAGGGACCTTGTGTCTCGATCATTTCTAGTGAGATCCTTTAAAGAGGACGGAACACCTGTAACTAAAACGGTAAAAAGCGGTACTACCCGAATAATTCTCTGGCATTGATAACTGCACATGGCCATACACGTACTATTCGTTTGTGCTGCTTAAAAATAAGAGCTATATCCCGCCCAACCTCCCCAAACGATTTATCGTTGCACGTATACAAAGTTATTTCCTGCACCTATGGCACTCTTGATCTTTCATAAGCCAGCTGGTACACACCCTCAACTAAGCGGATAACTCTTTAAGCAGAGACCTGCACCTTGCTTCAGCACGCCATTTATATTTTCATTTTTTTTTCTGTACATATCTGTACTAAACAAGCAGATAAACAATAACAACTCTCGCAAACGGAGCCAGATACCTTTCTAAGAAACCTTTCTCCACTGGGATTCAAAATGGAAGGGGTTGGGAATAGGAGTAAACAATGAAGGTTAATGATCTTAGGAATTGGGTTGTTTATGGGTCAAACATTTAGGGAGAATTTAAAGGGACTATGTCACGGGGATTTCGCAGATTTTTGGTCTAAACTGTTCTGAAATTAGTGATAGGCAACCTAATAATTCAACCTAATAATAACCCTAAATAAACATTACCTTTGAACATCTAAAGGAATATATAAACTTAATTTGGGGATAGAAATCAAGCTACGGCTAAAAATATTTCGAAGAAGCGCGGAAACAACTTGAAAACGTTTGCATAATTTTTTCAAATTGCAATCCGTTTCCATCCGAGCCATCCGCAGCTCGTTAACAGTTTCAGTGCTCTAATAAAGCAATTTTTGAAAATGGACTATTAGTTTTAGGTTTCTTGCGACACAAATATAATTTTGGCTGTTCAAAAATCTGGTAAAATCCGTGACATAGTCCCTTTAAGTGTTCACTTTTTTACCCGGGACTTTATTACCTTTCCTGCAAGAAAAGACCAGAGAAAACTTGGGAACTCAAGAAAGCATGGCTTTCCAACAAATTGTCATACTTCTGAGTTCTGAACGGCTGAATACTCATTACTTGTTTTTTTTATTTAACAGTCCAAACCGGAAAACTGTCATTATCATGGTAAAATCCGAGGCAACGAGGAATCTATGGCTGTTATCAGCACTTGTAAAGGATTAAGGTAACATTGTATTGGTTGTCACGCAACCTTTCCTCCAAACGTGACTCATAGCGAGGATAAAACATTAACTAACATTGCAAATTTTTGTCATATCACTTAAGTTTGACATGGTGTCATCCGGCACAAAGCTACACAAACCTACATGCTGATTTTTATTATTATTATTTTTTTCATTCTATTTAGAGGATACATCGATGATGGAAAGAATAGGGTCTATGTGGAGCCCGTCGATACAAAGGTATGTAAAGCCGTCACGCAAGGTACTACATAGTAATGCAAGGCAGTTTTAGGAGGCTAGGTGGGGCTTGTAAAGATGTAAATGACTACGAGTTAAAGGGGAGAAGAACGGTTCCGCGGGAAAAGGCATACCAATTCTTTCATACTATCTTGTTATCTGAGTTAGAAACTAAACGTGTTATCTTTGTATAAATATTCCTTGAAGTCTTTATTAACAGTGGGGCAAGGTGTTCGTTAGACGCGAAGAATATAGGGACTCTGGGAAACAATAGTAACTTAGCAATATCCTTTCAGTATCCCTTTAGAAAAGAATGGTATTTGCTAAGAGACCTATTATCCCAACAATGGATATTCACTTTGTCAAGATTAATTTTTCTTTGGCTTTCAGTCTGACGGAGCTCACAGGATATACAAAATAAAGCAGCACAGTCACAAGGACAAAGTGTGTCGTAAGTAGCAGTAAAAACTGACAACAGGATCTGGATGGAGGTGCTGAAATCTCAGTTTTCAGCAAAATTTACGGCGATATCTCAGCCATCATTTAAAATTTTAGCCATTTTTTTATCTCTTAGTAAATTTTGCAAATCCTTAATCCTTGCTAAACGAGTTTTCGACCATTGGACATGCAGATGACGTCAGCTCTGACGTACTCTCGGCTCGTTTAAGTGCGATCTGATGATAGTTAAAGAAAACCCTCTTCCAATTCTTGTCCCTCAGCTCTTTTTTATCTCTTGGTCTCGCTCTAGCTCGTTCTCTGGTTTGCAAAGTGTCACGTCATTGTCTATTTAATTGCACAAAGCCAGCAAAACTAGTTCTTAAAGATTAATCATGGCGCATATTTTTTATCAAAGGTACATCTTACCCTTATGATATTAAGTCCAAATATACAAAAGGAAGAAAAAAGTGGAATGACAATGCCAGTGGCAACAGAATATCTCGAAGGGTGAGGTGAAGTGCAGTTAGTGCTTCTAAAGTTTCCTTATTTTGTTTTATTGCCTTATTCTGTTTCCCTTGAACACATCATTCTTCGCAAGGACTTTACAGTCAGTCGTAAATAAGTTTATATTAGTCTGTCTTTAGTTTAGTTGCGCATGCAAAACCTTATTATTGTCGTCTAGAAGTCTATAATGTCTAAGACGTTTAAGACGTCTGGTATAAAACGGGACGCATTTAGTAGACAGCTTTTCAGAAAAAAAATAAAAAAAAGACTGGGTTCGACACTCGGAGGACACTGGACACGAAGACGTAGAGCCATCAGACGTTAAAGGCGTCTGTCTTATTTACTGTTTTTATACTAGTTAACGACGTCCCGTTTTTATACTAGACGGCTTTAACTCCTGAGACGTTAAAGCTGTCCGATAAGAGCGTCGTTCAGACACAGTACTCTTACGAAAAGACGTTAAAGCCATCAGACGTTAAAGGCGTCTGTCTTTTTTGCCGTTTTTATACTAGACGTTAATGTCGTCTCGAGACAGCTTTAATGTCTAAGACGGCTTTAACGTCTCTAGCATAAAAACGGCCATTTAATTAATATCATAGTAGCAATTCAATTAAAAAGGTTTTGTTTTGTTTCATACCCATTATATCAGATTCGTCGAGGAGTTGACGAGTTCTACCGTCCTTATTTTACCACGGACGAGACCAGGTACACAGAGCTTATGATTGCTGTGGACAACAATCTGGTGAGATAAATCCGTTATTTAGGGCCGGGGAGGTATTGCCTAGTAAGTGAAATATGGAAGATATTGCACGAAGATCAAATTAATGTTAAAGATATAACACGAACTTAAACGTAAAGATATAAGGTAAAGTAAAGAAATTGAATGAAAAACGCTGCTGAAGATAAAGGTAAATATAAAGATATTGCATAAACACAAATTTAAAGATAAAGATATTGCACCAAGGTAAAGGTAAAGATAAAAAACTGAAAAGACCCTAAAGACCCTGAAGACAAGTAAAAGATAAAGATACCCCATAAAAATATAACTGTTAAACGTTCTGTGAGTTTTATTCTGTGTTAGAATGCAAAGGGAGCTACCTTATGTTACAACCCGTGTCACATATGTTTTGCATTTTTATTAACAGTATAAATACTTTGGAAATGAGGAAGAAGAAGTTACAAATCGCATGATAACCTTGGTAAATGCTGTTGATAAGGTAATAAAAATGTATGCCTAATGTAACTGATTACATTATGAAGTCTAACTCCAGTAACTCCGAAGGAATGCATAAACATCCGTTCCCCAGTTCAGAGAGAACTGGGAAATGATCCCGTATGGGTAGCAACATAAATGAAACCAAACTAGTCTAAACTTTGAATGAGTTTTACGTTTAGTGTCCACAGCTTTGAAATGATTTACTTTTCGATGAACTATGGAGGATTGGCGACCGTGCAGGGAATTGCGCAAAAATGCCATTATTTAGAGAGGACGTTTACGATCAGCTGGGGATTGCTTACCCACTATCATACCTGCTCAGCTACATCTTTAACTGCGCGCGCTTTCGCATTTATTTCAACATTAAGGGACACTGTCACGGGGATTTTTCTGCTTTTCAGTAAAAAAAGTAAAAAATTTGGCAAAGTACTCTCGCTCGTACAAGAAATGCGCCTTAAAGAATCAAGATGAAGATACAAATTAAAGTAAATTGTTGTTGAAGGAAGAGGGCAGCCGTTGTAAGTTTTTAGATGTTTTTCCAGACCACAAGGGCAGAACTTAAAAAAGACAGCCTGACTCTTTCAATCAAGTTAAGATCTGAAGTTCGTTACGGCATCACAATAACATCACTTGTTCATGGCCTCAGTACACTGGCATAGTAATTTTCAACAAAACTGGACTACTACGTCTTTAGGCTCTTATTTTTTTGTAGTACTCGTGATAGTGAGTGGCCCTTTAACGTATTCAGTGGCAGATCAAAACGGGAATGAATGAATTTTTTACAAAACATTAACATATGAAATTTATAAGTAAGAATACTTTCTGTCAGATCTACAGCAAAATCAACATCAGAGTAGTCCTGGTTGCGCTGGAATTCTGGAACAATGGCGACAAGATTGTCAGAAGTGATTTGGCCACGGAGTACTATGATAGATTTGCAAAATATCGCAAGAACACGCTGATGAAAACCTTTCCTGATCACGATAACGCACAACTGATGTGGTGAGTGTTGATCGAAATGATAATTCCCCTTACAGCCTGTTATACATTCCTTTTATTAGCTGTTCTGAGAAAATGGTTGCATGTCAAGATATCTATAGGCTGATCATTTTCTTTATTCTCACCACCTGTCTGCTCGACAATGTATTGATATTGTGAGAAGAAATTAGATTTCCATCATTTGTAACTATTGTAACTAGTGTGATACTGTTTTGGTTTTGCGTGCTAAATTTCGATCGAGAGTAAGAGAGGGGACTTGGAACGGGATCAGTTTGGGAACATTTTAACTGGAAAATGGGATTTGGGTAACTGGGACCTGGAACCATTCATTGCATTTCAAGCCCAGTGACCCTGCACGGCGGCACTATTATCAATGGTTTTCGTAGCATATAGCGACATGGAGCGTTTTTATCCTCCTCCCCAGCATTTTATTCGTTGGGTGGAGAGAGGCACTGTAAGAGTTAGTTGTCATGCCCAAGAACACAACACAATGACTTGCAATTGGCCAGGGCTAGGGCACGAGCCCGGACCGCACTATTATGTCACTTCATCTCTCCTTAGAGTCGATATTTCTTGTTAGCTGAATCACTTAGAATGCCACATAGAGCAGTTTTCAATTGAGTGTCGAAAAACCAAAACCAAAGCAATTACACTGGCCAATCACTAAGGACACAGACAATCCAGTGAACCAATCAAAACTCGAAGCAAATACTCGTAGCTGGCACGAAGCGCGGGAAAACGTGCGCGAGCGAGTCACGATTGGCTTTGATTTTACTCCTGATTGGCTGAGAAAGTGGCGTGAAATTTTTAAGCCAATTACTAAGCGTAGTAATGGAAAATCAAAGCAAACGCAATTCACTTTCGACACTCAAGTGAAAACCGCTCTATATCAGTTTGGAGACACGTTAAAACGGATCATTTTCTATGTGCAATTGAGTATTTTTTTCTCTTTACAGTAACAACAGCTGGACGGATGCTGCAGGAATGGCAGCACTTTATGGCATGTGCACTGACGACTCTTCTGGAATTGTCGCGGTAATCATGCGCACAAGTATAAGCATAAGCATGAGTGTGAGCGCAAGCATAAGGAAAAGAGGAGAATATTGTTACGCTAAGGTGTATATTGTGCTAAACTTCTTGTGAGAACAGCATAAGAAGAGTGAGTGTGCTTTTGATTGTGCTTGTGCTTATGCCCAGTGCAAACCCGCATTTTGAGAACAGTGCGAAGAAAAAAGAATGGAAAACAGGCGAGGGGTTGACGTTTTCGTTCATCAAAAGTAAAGAACCTGCTTATTTAGGTGTAGCTTTCCCGGTTATCGTTAATAGCTTACGTATAATTTCACTTTCAGTTGTGCGTTTTTATTCTTGTAGTGGGATCATTACATTTCCGTGGGACCCTGGATAGCTTCCGCTCATGAAATGGGACACAACTTCGGAATGGATCACGATGAAGGTTGGTGTTAGTATGAGGTATAACATTGCTTTGTAAAGAAGAAACCCAGGAAAAAACAGACTGAGATCAAGATTTATAATCGCATCAGTAGAAACAGCATTCTCGTACCTCGAGTTCCTAACTGCACAAGCTTGACGAAACGAGCGACTCTCGAAAGTTCCGTTGCAGGATCGAATCTGATTGGCTCGAGAAACAATAAAAATGACCGGTAGTAAAACACCAAAAAATTGTTTGTCATGCTTTTGAAAGCTAGGTTTGCACAATTCAACTGGAAGTCCGACATTTTCAGACTTCAAATCGGGGAGCAGGGATGGCGCAGTGGTGAGAGCGCTCGCCTCCCACCAATGTGGACCGGGTTCGATTCCGTACCAGGTACCATATGTGGGTTGAGTTTGTTGTTGGTTCTCGTCCTTGCTCCGAGGGTTTTTCTCCGGGTTCTCCGGTTTTCCTCCCTCCACAAAAACCAACACTTCTAAATTCCAATTCGATCGGGAATCCGAGGGCCACAGGTTTGTCAGTCGAAGACTGTTACGTGCAACCCTCGTAAAATAAAGTTGATTGATTGAGTTTGATTGAACTTTCCAGCGTCGCTCGAGTCTCGTCCGCTGGTTAAGGGGAACAAAGACCCTGGGTATGAGGATGGAGAAACATAATTTTAGCTTAATGTCTTCATGATGCGCAAACAATAACTTTTTCGATGATGGCTGTGAACGGTTCACTTTCGAATTAATTGTTTATTATTTCACCCTTTTTGTTAGAAATTGGCGGATGTACTTGTCTGACTCCCAGAGGCTGTATCATGGGGGGACACAAGTGAGTATGTCAATGAAACGTAACACACCTGACGGGAGTGGGGAAGGAGGGATGCGGAAACTACCTATATGGCTTGTGGTACTTTGGGGACTTTTTGGGGCTTAATAATGTTAACGTACGATTTGTAACAGGCACGTTTTAAATCACTGTAAACTTTCTTCATAACTGTCACACTGACGATGACGGATGTACCGTCGAAACATTTTGTGAAAATTATTTTGTAAAATTTCTACATTTTTGCTGCTGTCTCGACCGTTTTTAAACACAGAGGACAACAAACGACATAACCGGAAAACTATTTATAGCAGTGAGCAAACTTCTCTGCTGAGGAACTCATAATTGGCTTAACAGTACTTGGAAAAGAATTACTGAGGGTGTGCGGGGAATGGGGTAACCTGAAATCATACCCTCCCTCCCTACTACTGCTGCGAAAAAAGAAAAAAGAACGCCTGATCGCAGGTTAGGAATGGGGCGGCATAGGGTATCTGGAGTTCGAAAGCAGTTAATTTTTGTTTTGGAGGCCGGATTCTAAAACGTTTCTTGTTTGTTGAGGCTGGAAACAACAAAGATCAAATTGATAATAGTGCCTTGTTCAGGCACATGAACGTAGCAGGCAAATTTCCGCCAGTTATTTCATGCAACCGAGAAGGCTTAATCCTCAGAGTTCTGAGGTAATACAGTGGAACCACAAAGCTATATTTCCAAAGGGTTTGGGAACAAGCAACGTGACCAGCTGGGACCTTGACAACGATTTTGACGACTCTTTGTTATCCACCGGACAGGACTCGTGTTGCTGGATTCTCGGACTGCAGCATGAAAAGCCTTTCAAAGCTGAACGATTTCTGTTTGTATGACAGACCAAAGAAGGTGAGTGAGATCAACATCATTTTTCTCCTTACAATATTAATACATTTTCAAGCAGACAGGTAACGAGAATAAAGAAAATCATCAACAAGGGATATTGTCTTGATTCACAACCAAATTCCCATAACGGATATTGTAAGAAATGTATGGAAATCAGTAATGAGAGTTTAGTTTGAGAGCTTGGGAATGAAAGGTTATTGAATAAAAAACCGGTAACCCTCAACCAATGATATCTTAATTCTTGGCACATTCTAAAATTCTACAGACTTTTCTTTTTTTCTCAACACCCCACCCCACAACCCTCAGACGTAATGTCGTACCCTTAAAATCGTTCAGACCCCTCTCCCCTGAATCGGTTTATATGTCAGTGGCAAAAAAGCGGCTAGTTTTAAAAGGATAAAGGTACCATTGACCTCAATTTCCGACTCTCGCAGAAGTTATCTGTTTTCAATCCTCTTGTTGCGAAGGCGTTGCGAAGGCTCGTTTCAACGAAAGTAGGAAAAAATTTCAACTTATGTCAGTTATGTCACTTATGTTTATGAACTTGCCCGCAAAAGCTCTACATTCGATCGACATTACACAAGTCACGTCACATAACACACGCTGTGGGCAAGTCGGTCACGCAATGCAATTCTTTGTGGTTTGTTTATAATACTAAGTACCGGGGGCAATTTGGTCACAGAAGCGGAACGTTCCCTTATCTGTGAACAAACAGTCTGTTACTCTTAACAAAAACTCCAGCTTGTTAAAACTCGATATAAATATGCTTAAAACACAGATCTACATCACAGTAACTAAATGATACAGTCAAATCAAAACGTAGCTTAATAGTTTTTCCTCTTTTCGAAACATTCGATTATAGAGATAAAAGTTTCGGCGAGTCACACCCAAAGAAGAAGCCGACCATTGTTCTATACAATGAACCTATAATACACAGAAACAGACAAAACACGCATTAACAGACTAGATTCGAATGCTTTAAAACTTAAAGAATTTTCAGGAATTTTTATTCAGCGTTTTTCCCTTCTTTGGTCGAATCCATAATTGAAAGTTCTAACCAGAAAAAACTTAATGTTATCCCAAAGTTCTTAAACAAAATTGTATCTTTAATAAACAGGGGAATAAAATAATACATAAAACTATATCTGTTTTCCAGAGTTACAAGTGTAACAATTGTCTGTCAAAGAAAAATCGTTTAAAACTACAGTTATAATTATTTTCAGTAAAGCAGTACTACTCATCGTAAAATCATAATAGTTCAATGTCTAGATCAGTGAAATTTTCAGTTCTGTTCAAATGTTCATGATCAGTGATTTAAAGTTTGCAATCATTCAACCTTCTCTGGCTTTGACATTACCAGCTTGATAATTTCCTCGTAGTTAATCACACCTTTCTGAGCATCTTCTACTGGGGCAAGCAACTCATTCGCTTCATCCTCCGACAGTTTGCTGTCTCCACGAAGACATAGCATTCCCCTCAATGAGGCTCCATCGATGGTACCGGAACTATCCCGATCATAGCATTTGAACGCTTCGATGAAATCCTCCCGGACCGGCTCTGGTTTGTTGCGGAACTGTGTGTAGATTCCAAGCCATTCCTCAAATTCGACTCTCTTGTTCTTGTAGTCTTCTCGGACTTGTTTGAGATCCGAACCCTGAGGGTTTAGGCCCATGGAACGCAACAGATCTTCAATTTGCTCGCCGTCGATTTTTCCATCACCAATGCGATCGAACAGGCAATACGCATCTCGGAACTCAGCCATTTGGTCTTCACTGACCTTCGACATGTTGTCTTCAGAGTTTTAGATTTTCTTTTTTCACGGCGTTCGTGCAAAGCTGTTCGCTCAAAGGGCTTGGCTGGAATGAAGCTATACAAGCCCTCGACAGTTTATCAACAAAGGCCTAATTTGCGTGCAGCGCAGTTTAATTTTGACGTTAATCGAGATGTTGTCATTGAAAACACAACTGTCCAATCAACAAACACAAAAAAAATAATTATCAGAGTTTAACAATGAAAGGAATCCCCCACATCTAAACACTATTGTAATTATCTTGATAATTATAATAATAAAATCAAGCGGCGAGATGCTGTTATAAATCTGTCTGATACGTGATTCATAGAGTGTTACACATAAATACAAATTATACTGCTACTGTAACATGCAATATAATATATACATTCACAACGTTAAGAAAAAGTCGTGTATTTTCACCAGAAATATATGCTGTTTTACAAAGTTATCAGAGATTCACATAGCGTGACGAGCCTTTTAGAGAAGACCGGGTCTCGTTCGTAAAGTTCTGTTCTGTCGGTTTCACTAAACGCGCCGAAATGTCGTCAAAAATCGTTGGGCTCTCTGATGCCCAATAAGAAATTGTTGCAAATGTTAGAATAAAGTTGATTATCTTTTTGTTATTGAGTCAAAACCAAGGACATTCACTCCGATGTCTGAATATACAGTTTAATGATAAGAGCGGGACCCCGACTGCAACCGATATCTCAGGAATGTTTGCACGGCTGTGCAACAAGTGTTTATATCTGGAGTTTAAAATATTACAATCACCAGCAGCTCAATCGCTGTTTTCGCTTGATTCGTGACAAATAAGTCACTTAATTATTTGACGTCGCTTTCAAAACGAAATTTCAATGTAAAGTTCGTCCACGTTTGAAGCTAGAATTTCTACTGCATGCGTTACACCCAACTTTATGTGACTCAACTCGCGCAAAGGTCGTTCGTGATAAAAATTGATGACACTTGAGTTATTTTCATTACCGATTTAACTTCCTTTTATGGACCAATGTCACGATAACAATTTTTTTTTCAATATGCAAAAAAATTGCTATTGAAAGGGTTGAAAGGTGGAAAAAAAAAAATAAAAAAGAAATAAAACCGCCAAAGGGAGTAACAATACGGGTTCAATGCCGTTAACTTCCGATGGTAACCACCCTCGTTACTTTCAGATCAGTCATATATTTCTACCTTCTAGGGTGGGGAGGGGTGGTTAGGGAATACAGCAGGTGGTAGGGAGGAGGTGGTAAGGGAATTCGTTGGGTGGGGGGAGGTGGTCATTACTTTCCAAACTGACCTTGCCTTAGTCTTATTTAGAACAAAGATAGAAACACTTGGGGGGAGGGGATACGGACACAAAATAAGTCTAGATGATATGTGAGCTAAATTTAGCAAGATGCACTATAAGTTTTCTATTTTTTTCTCTCACTATTTCAGGAATTAAGACCAAGATGCGGGAATGGACTCGTGGAACAAGGAGAGGAATGTGATTGCGGAACTGAAGAGGTGAACACATTAATTCTTTCAAGGTTATTACATCTGAAATTTGTCTTTATGCAATGCTAAAAACATGAAAAAAAATAACAGATAGCAGACCAGAAATCGCGCTTTTACATTAAAACACAACGTTGATTTGCGTCATATATTCTCTCTGCGGGTTTGGAATTATACTCCTAGTATGTGAAGGCTGAGACCCGCGATTCTTTTTGGTATTTCACTGAAAATGACGTGATAGATGTTTGTTATTTTAGTCACGTGATTATTGATCAGTCTGTTTCTTTATCAGGATTGCCTGGAGTTAGATCCGTGTTGTGAACCCAAAGGCTGCAAGCTGAAGCCCGGCTCACAGTGTAGTGTGCTGAATCATGGCTGCTGTCAAGAATGTGTGGTGAGTTTGGTATACATTCATGGCATCACGTTTTTCTTACCATAAAACATTACTGAGAAATTGATTTGTTGACAGCGCGCTAAGTTTGATCTTTCAAAACGCGCAGCATGGAGTAGGAAAAAAAACGTCCTGGTATTTAGTGATATAAACGTGACGGGGTAGTCGCCGAAAATTTGAAAGTAATCCCCGAAAGTTAGCAAAATGTCTACTTGAGGCGTGGCTTGAATTCATTTTCATCCTTCTTTTCTCCCCAGGGGGGGGGGGGGCGTGGAGGTGGGGATCAGGGGATCTAAAGGGGAGCCACCGCACTTATTGATATTCCCTTCTCCTCTATCTCTTCACGTTTTACAGTGCGATTGTAAGCGAATACCGGGATATAGATGCATCTGCATCAGTGATTGAAAGTTTTCACACCAGAAACCAGTTCTAAAACGACGGATTGTTCTTGTCATATTTTTTTCTGGTTTAATCCCCTACACGGTACTGAGGTAGAACAAAAGGTTGTCATTATAGATTTAACCACCCTAAGTGGTATCAAGCCAAAGATTTGAACCCCTAAAAGATAAGAGCTCCTCTCCTTTTGTACCCGAGTCTTCCCAGGGCACCACTTTCACTAACTAGACATGTTGCGCAGTTTCCTATGGCATTACTTAAGGGATAATGCTTAGCGACACCTACAGTGACCACACTGACGCTCAATAATTACACATTGATTGACACATAGTTGGTGGAGGGGTCCTCTCACAAACTACGACTTAAATATATTTTATTCGTCGGCGTTATTTTCACTGCAGTTTAAACCTCACGGCATCTTGTGTCGAGCTAGTGAAGGCGACTGTGATGTTCCAGAGTATTGCCCAGGGGATAGTGGAGATGTAAGTAAATAAATACGTCACCGACATGCACAAATTATGGTTTTTATGACGTGTAATTGTTGTCGCTTTCGTTAGGAAGAAATTTAAGTAATATGCTCGCTGATAATGAAGTTTTGTCTATATACTGTAGTGCCCTGCGGATTCGTTTATCCATGACGGATATCCCTGTAACAGCAAAGGACAGGTAACAGCTCTTTAAACATGAGTTTTTTATAAATTTTGTTATACATGCCTATGGATATGAGAGTTCCCTACTTTACGTTTATTTTAGTATCATTGCTTTCCTGTTCGGCTGCAAATAGCATTAAGTAAATACACCGTAATAAGTCCGGCACTACATTTTCAAAGCATTTTCTTGCAAGAAAAAAATATTTGGATAATTTTCCTAGAAAATATATAGTTGTCATCACATTTTTACGTGTTTCTGATTTTGTTTGATTGCTGTTACGAATGTACTCCGGCTGATAACAAACGAAAAAGCAACTGCACAAAATGGTGGAATGTTTACAATTTGAGGAATATAACACCGTGCACATGTACATGACTTACCAATCTCGCTAAAAAAAAAGTTTTATTGGGCTTAACAAAACCTGATAGCTTTCTATTTTCTAGACATTATACAATGTTTGAATTATATGATTATGCTACAGACAAGCAAGTCACGCTGAAGAAAAATATATATCTGTTGGATTTTATAATTTCTGGTATCTTTTTATGTTCCGTAGCTTCTTGTCGGTCCAACAAGCAAAGACCAAACTAAGAACACCGTGCTAAATCCACCAATCGAGGCGCGGTATTTCAGGATAAACCCTCAATACTGGAGTTATTCACTGATGTGCCTTAAGACAGAATTGTATGGTTGTTCGGGAGAGCAAGGTGAGATAACTGTCTAACTGTTAAAGGGGTTTTGTCATGGATTTTAACAGATTTTTGAACTGCCCAAATTTACATTTATGTCGTAGGGAACCTAAAAATAATGATCCATTTTTATTAATACTTGCTATTTTAGAGCACTTAAACTGTTTGAAGTGCGTTTGGCTGCGGATGGCTTTAATTGGATGGAAAAGAATTGCATTTTTAAAACGTTTTCGTTTTATAGTCGAAAGTTTGATTTTAATCCCCAAATAAAGGTTATAACTTCCGTTTAATGTTCAAAGATAATGTCTTTTTTCATGGGTGTAGTTGCCTACCACTTTTCAAAACAGTTAAGACCAAAAAACTACAAAATCCCCGTGACATAGTCCCTTTAAGAAAAAAAGTCTGGTTTTATTATACGTGAATTGAAAAGTTTCGCATCCACTCATGTTTGGTACAACCGGCTCGCAGCCCAACCCTCAGCACCAACACCTCTCTTACAAGCAAGCGGAATGTGCATCAAGCCTCAGAGAGGGAACTGCCAGCCGCCTGACGGAACCATTCTTGTGCTCACTCAAACCAAGCCGTGTAATCAACCATTCATGCAATTTACTTTGTCGGCGGATGGCACCCTTAAACATCACTGCAGTGGAAAAATGGTGTGCCCGCGTAAACCAGCTCGAGGAAAAAGATGCGAGCTTATGATTAGCAGCAAATGCCAACCACAGGACGCTAAATTTGAAAGAACTGCAGGTACGATTTCTAAAATTTGTACGTATTTTGTACGTGATATATATAGCACGCGAGACAGTGTTTCATCGGGATATCCAAACACGGAAAAGAGTGTTGAAAATATGACAGGCAACGAAGTATTTTTGACGAAATTCGAGGTGTTTGGATAGCCGATGGAACACTGTTTGATATATCTTCTCGATCGAGACAAAAACTACGGAGTAAACGGAGAAATAAAATCCTTAAAACTGATCTATGCTAATTAAGACCGGGTATCTAAACCTCCTTCACGGTTATGATTTTCTTTGTTTAACTTGATGAATTATTAATGAGTTTGAGAACTAAATTTGTATCTTGTAATTTGTGCCTTGACTTGAATTTGTACCTGAATTTGTATTCTAAATTTGGACTTACATTTGTACAAAACTTTGTAGCCTAAATTATTGTACCTTTTAAAATTTGTAGCTAAATTTGTACCTTTAATTTTAAGCCTTATAAATTTGCACAAACATTCGTACGATTTATTTTTTTCTTCCTTAATGCTTACCTTTGTTTGTTCTAAATTTGTGAACATTGTTTATTTTAATGTAGCTCATTCTTTACGCCACAAACCGACTGGTATGTGTCTTCATCTGTATGGAATGGCACCTCGAGAAGGAGTTGAATGTTGTCTATGGCAAGGATGTGACGAAGAACGTACTAAAGTCACATTCATGAAGCAAGGTAAGCCCTACTATACATGGTCTTCATATAGCTTAATACTATGGTAATATGGCTTTTAAGCTTAAGAACGTAAGAAATGTTTAAGAAAGAAAGAAAGTTTAAGAAACTAAACTTTTAGCAACGACGTCCAAAGGAGGCAAGTTTCGGACATGTTTTTTATAGACACAAATCTTATGGAGATTTGGGCGGGTGATAGGGACGATAGTGGTGATTTTTCGCTTATTATGTTGTTCAACTGACGGGGAGGGGTGTAAGGAGGGGGTTACTTTCTTATGTCACTGCTTTATAATCTCTTAACAGTCATGAAAACAAGAGAAAATGTTAGGTGGTGTTTTGATCAACTTTTCTATTTACGCAATTCCATGCACTTCAGATTGCGCCCTATCTCTTGGTATCATGAATGGTAACATAAAAGACAACCAGCTGACGGCTTCATCTACTCTCAGTGCTCAGTGGTTGCCTAAATATGCTCGACTTAATGGACGAAAAGCCTGGTGTGGTAACCCAGATGATAAAAGCGATAAAGACGAATATCTACAGATCGACCTTGGACAAGTATAATGCTTTTCTTTGTTAATACAGTCAACTCTTTTTTAACGGACACCTCTACTAGGACGAACAGTTGGAGCCGGTCCCAAAGGTGTCCGTTTTAGAGATTCGGAGTTGTGGGCAAAAATATCATCTGGCGTTTGAAATTCTAAAACCTTTAAAATTTACCATTTGAGAACTGAGCACAATAGACTTTGCACACAAAAAATATTTGTCTTGAGTCGACGCTTAATACACAAAAACGTAGACTGTCCACCCCTCTATTTTTTCGTGTTTTTTTCGATCGATGAGCGCACGGTAAGAACGGCGAGAAAACTGGACGCCAGCGCAAAACGGAAGAAGCAAGGGGGTGGGGGGCGGGGAGCACCCCTCACCCGCCGCGCGCTCGCGCTTCGCGCTCGCTTCGTTTGCTTTTTTGCGTTGAAAAATCGAGAGGCTGTGGACAGTCTAACAAAAACGTGGCAAAATGACATTTTTAGTCTTGTTGTTCCAACATCAGGCAAAAAAGATTAAGCATGCTTTCGAACCAAGTAGCTCATCAGGCCGGAGCTCGAGCTTTTCCCGGTTTCTGCAGCATTAAGCGGCTAGTAGTCTTACTACTCCCCCCCTGGATTCGCCGGTTTCCATTTATACACCTGTGTGGAGAGAGGGACTATGAGAGTAAAGTGCCTTGACTAAGAACACAACGCAGTGCCCCGGCCAGGGCTCGAACCCGAATAGCCTGCGTGGCCGGCGTTCAAAGGGGAAGGAGAAGGGGAGTTCGAGCGCGAAGCGCGAGTTGCGAGGAGAGAGCGCGAAGCGCGATCGGGGAAGGGGGGAAGGGGAACGCCTGCCCTGACGCTATTGTTTTTTTCATACCGCCCCTAAAGTACTTGTCATCTGCTTGCCCTCTGTTTTACGTCTGGCTGTCAAAATTATCCAATCTGATTGGTGCCGATTTTCGCGGAGAATAAAACCCTTCACCATTTGAATTGCCTATCTAATTCTTTTCTTCTCGTCTTCTTGTCAGAAATATGGCAAAACAAAATCTTTTCATGGTAGATCAGGTCAGATATATCTTCCTTGCACCCTTCAACTGCGGATTTGTTACGAAAGTTGCCGTTATGAGACTGAGAGAACATCTATTTCAATCAAGCAGCGTTTCCGGTGCTGGAGTTTATGGCGTCGGATTGCAACCGGCCGTGACCCAAACAACTTTATAATTAACTTGTTATAATTTTTTCGCAAATTCAGTAGTTTGATACTAAATCCTACAACGGCCGATTTCTTTCAAAGAATCAACCGCTTCGCAGAGAAATCGCTCAGTCATAACATTCGCCATTGTATTCCTCTGCATTGAATGAAAGTGGAGAACAAACCACAGCCATCAAATTAATCGATTGAATGACATACATCTGACTGATCAGAACAATCAATTTTCACACTCTTTAAATTCTGACCAATCACGATTTTTGCGTCCAGAATCTGGACGTAAAAAACGACAAAAACAATAGCGTCAGGGCAGGCGTTCCCCTTCCCCCTTCTCCGATCGCGCTTCGCGCTCTCTCCTCGCACCTCGCGCTCGAACTCCCCTTCTCCTTCCCCTTTAACGCCGGCCACGCAGGCTAGAACCCGAACCGCTCGATCTGGAGTCCGGCGCACAAACCATTAGGCCATCGCGCCTCCCACAACAACAGGTAGGAAAGATTCTTTAATTGGTACTTTTGTATGGTTACACAGGTTCAGATGGTGACACGAGTAGCGATGCAGGGACAAGAATGGAATCTAGTTGAAGGGTATTACCTTTGGTTCAGTCAAGATGGAAAACAGTGGAAGGCGTACAGTGAGGGCGGAGATAAACTAGAGGCTAATGTAAGAGTCTCTAGTTGTAAAGTTTTCTCTTCGTGTTTTCCTTACGTTTCCAACCTTATGCTCCACTAATAGGAGCGAAGAGGATGAGTGAGTGAGCAAGTGTATTCCTACCGTGCAGCGTTTTTTTTTTGTTGAACACTGTTGAATTTGCTCTAGTTCATGATAATTTCGCCGGGAACGAGAAAGGTTAATGCGAGGCCACGTAAAGGCCTTTCTTTATTCCCCATGCAGGAATGCTTTTTGCATAATACGCGTACGCTGTCTGTAACGCTCATTTCCCTGACTGTTTGCTACTAGATCACTTACTCGCTTCGATACGTAAATACATAATTGATTGATTGATTGATTGATTCTTAACTGATTGACGACTGTCTATTTGGCCGACCGTTTGACTTACCAAATGACTCGCTTACTCTCTCGTTTACTCTTCGGTCCATCTGTCCTTTCGTTTATGTACTCGTTCACTTCCCCTCGCTTATTCACTCTCTCACTTACTCACTGTTTTACTGATCGATCGATTGTTTGCTCTTCAGAAGTAAGTGTGTGTTTTTATCTTTTCCAGTCTTACTGTCACCTCGGCAAGTGTACCGACACACTGGACACCCAATGTTCTGATCTGTGGGGCGGAAGTAAGTATCATATAACTGATGAATTGTGAGGATTAGTAGCTAAAAGTAAAATTTGCTTAATCATCATTATTCAAGCCGGACACTGAAGAGGAACAGTTGGCGGAGAAATATTTCGTTTTCTTAAATAGTTATTCCAAAACGGCCCAAGGAACTTAGAACTTAGGGAAGTTGCGTCTACCCACAATCTAAGGGCGCGTTTCTTAACCCACAATTCTGGAATAAGAATGGTTGGTACAGATTGCTAGGAATAATTCGGATTGCCTGCATTAAAAAACGCCCATGTAGTCGCCCATGGCGGCCGACGAAGAGGCTGCCATTGCAGCCATTATCGCAACAACTTTTCTCTTAAATAAGGAGGAGGAAGAAAGTATGGAGACTGTAATGGATTTACCGAATGGTCTGGCAGGGCTATTTACAAAGGAGAGGAGACACATCCCTCAAATCACGGGATACGCCGTCCGCCATCTTGGATTTTCATTCGCAACATGCTGTTCATGGATGGAATGGCGTTCTGTCCATTCCGGAACAAGAATGCGAAATAAAAAACGCACGCATTTACATTCTGGCCATTCTCATTCCAGGATTGTGAATAAAAAACGCACATTAAATCTAAAGAAGGAAGTGTCTCAAACGAGGGGACGGTTATAGAGTAAAAGAGTTCACAGGACAGAAGTCCCAGGCTAAATGTTTGGTTTTCTAAAGTTTGAATGTTCAGTGCGTGTTGAAAGAGTTACGAAGTAACATTTATTTTCTGATAACCATGACCTACGACCAGTAACTAAGCTGCAAAGCAGCTAAATGCAAATATGTTACTTCCCTCGCGTGGCAGAAAGGTAGCACGCCTTCGTCCTAACTTGTATTCTGGTCTGTCTGAAGCCGCCCGTTCAGCCGAGAAGGTATGCTGGGACAAATATAACTCAGAACGAACGCCTTACGGGACATGCAATGCCGCAAAGCCTCGCCCCTGTGCGAAAAGGTCAGCTGATGAATAAAAACGAATTTTGTTAAATAACAGAAACTTATTGAAGATTGAATAGTGTAGTTACAGAGCTACTTTTGTTAGCGGTAGTCTATTGAACGAATATGACAATGTTTTCTACTCGAAGGCAAGCTTTTAATTTTTTTTAATTTTGAGGCATTTATTTTGTACGCTTATTTTGACGTCACAGCAGTTTACAACTTGCTCTTGTTAAATATATGTTAAAACAGCGTTACAATAAACCTAACTTACCAATCAAATTCGGCCGTGGAAGATTACGTGCAGTGATCAGTTGTCGCTTTTTTGTAGTAATTTCTAGTTTTGGAATTTGTAATAACCAAACCATACAACTGTATAAGTAAAGTGAAGCCTTTTCGTGGCTTCGGGGCCCAAGAGACTCAAGGATGTCCTGCCCAAGGTCCAAGAGCACAACACAAAGACCTAACTTGGGGCTTTTCTAGCCGTTGTTCAGCACCTTAGCCATTAGATCACTGTGTCACCAAGAGAAAATAATGCCACCTATAATTTCATGCATATGGAGTTAGTTTTTAAATGTTATAATTTTAGAGATGTTATGTGCGGACAAATCCAGTGCACAGACAGCGTGCGACAGAGGCCAGATGTTGACTATGGCGTCGAATACAAGACGATACCTCATCCTACTGGGGCTCAGTGCAGGTATTTCAAGATTTTTTTACTTTTTTATCATTCTTGTCCTCTGAACGCCTGTGTTTCCTGTGAGGGAGTGTTTTTCTTTTTGAGAACGCGAGCGGCGCGTGAACAGGAAACGACTACGCCTTTGTGGTTAATGATATGGAGACAAGTGTTTTAAACTTTTGTCCCGGGGTGGGGGGGGGGGGGACTACTTAAAAAATTTTTGTACGGGGAGGCTCCGCCCCGAGGTCCAACCCCTTACCCTTTTATATACGATTTTCACAGAAAAGGCACCCCTTTCGTATACCTTTTACTGAAAAAAGGTACCCCTTTCATCTACTGAAAAGACACGACATATGCCTGAAACAAGAATCTTGATTCCATTTTTATGTAGCGTTTAATAAATGTACTGCTACATCCATAAGGTGCGTCTGTTCGAAATATTTTGATTGAAGGCCCTTTTAAATACCTAATCTCCCTACCCTTTCATATACCCAAATTTGTGAAATCCCTACCCTTTTATATACCTGAAGCATGAAAAAGGTACCCCTTTCGGGCGGATGCCTCCTCGTATAGGCCATTATAGGGAGTACGCCCCCCCCCCCGCCCGGGGACTTTTTTCTGTCTCTTATAATTCTTTCCACCTCGCCCGATGTCTTTCTAGTGATTCTTCTCTACCTGGAAACTATTTTGGATATAACAAGTACCAATACAACACGGTAACTATAGACTCGTCAGATATCCAGTTCTGGTAACGAGCCGCACAGCTCATGTATTGGTGTTTTTCTATTTGTTTCCTGGGCAATAATTAGTCCAGCTATTTCCTGGGGACCACCTCCATGTCCTGCGGTGGGATCTAACCCCGCGCACAGTTTGCCCTGTTAGCCGGCATTACCCGTTATCGCCTCCCACGACGAGGACGTAGGGTTGGACTTTGGGAGGCTTTTGCAGAGAAGCTCAAATCGGCAGTTTCTTGGCATTGCGAATGATGCGATCATCAAATGATTTGAAAACAAAGGATACAAAAGAGAGATATAATACCCAAACCATAGTACAATACCTAGTTAACCAACAGCACTTTTTGCAACAACAAGATATGCCCCTCAAATCAGTGCCCCTTAATCATGTTAATCAGTGCAAATATAAATGTTAGATGTTACATTGACATAGGTGATTAAGACTTGATTCACAATTTTCTCAGTAATAATGATCCAAATCGTTACTTTATTATCCTCTTTCTAAATTTATAAATGTAGAAAAATTGAGAGTACATTTGAATTTAGATATGGTTATATCGTTTCAGCATCGCCAAGCTCAATTATCAAAGTGATTTTGTTGGGTTAGGAATGGTTAAAGAAGGAACAAAGTGTGGAGAAAATCAGGTACGGTAACATCAAGGTCAAATGCAACAGTGTAATTTTTTTTTGTTTCACCCACCCGGGCGCCCGTCCAATAGAAAAAAAGCGGGGCGCCCCCCCGAACCGCGTCTACAAACAAAGGCGGTGGTTGACAGTGTAAGTTCCTAGACATGAAGTGTGTGTTATACGAAATGGTAAGTTAAGCGACGTGAACCATTCTAAAATAATAATTATGTTATATAGCATAAGCTGGTATTTTATTAACCATTCAAAGAAATGTTAACTTTGCTGAGCTCTGTATGTTGGATTGAAAGACCTCGTTGAAAATCCGGTTAACGCTAGACTGCAAAACAGTCGTTTTTTCTTTAAAGTCGTTGGAAAAAGCGCTTATCGAAGGCGCGAAGCGCCGGGTCGTTTTGACATGGGCTCCAGACCTCTCGCTCTCGTTCGAAGCCCGAGCGCGTTCGCTAAAGATACGACTGTTTTGCAGTCTAGTTAACGCCAATTGCAAATCCTCTGAATAAACGTAAAAAAAATGTGAAAATCAGTAAGAAAAGGTGGTCCACGAGGGCGGTCTTCTGCTAATTTTATTTACCGTTGGCAAATGGATGAAAAGAATACAGTTGTTCTTCCTATGAACGCCATTTTTAACTATAATATCACTACAGCACACTCGCCTTGCAGGTTTGCAAGGAGAACAGATGCCAACAAATACAACGAAAGAAATGCAGAGTCGTTAAAGGAAAAGAATGTGCCGGACGCGGAGTGAGTTTGTCTTGTTTTCCTGGCTGTTCAGAGACTGCACGTCTTAGCTTCTTCTTTTATATCATGATCATTATTAACCTAAATTTCTTCTCGCCTCAAAGTAAATTGTTTTATTCCTTTCTTATCCTTTAGTTTTGTACCAACAGTGGCCAATGCGCCTGTGAAGATGGCTTCGATCCCGCATCGGCTTGTGACAAAGGTTTGTCTTCCGTTCTCATTTTTGTGGCTGTGTAAATAGGGCGTGGATGCCAACGTGAAATAACGAACGAATAAAAAATCCTGTGACGACCACTGAAAATGTAAACTACGAAACTTGTCCGATAATTTAACATTAATAGTCTTTTTTAGATGTGCTTCTCACTGAAACTGAACAGTGAATAAATTGTTAGGCTTTTATATTCCAACGTTCATTAACAATAGTTACTGTTCGCTTTGTAGTTACTGCCTTAATTACTCACATTTTTTCTCCCATATTGGCAGTTACACTTTGACACCGCTTTAGCTCGTTTACTCCCGAGAGAACATGTTTTTGAGTTCAAAATCAAAATAATCTTAAACGAGATTTGCAAGTGTTGCAACACTAGTACTTAATAAGAACAGCCAACATATGAAAGTATTGCTCAACAGCTTTCATTTAACTTCAGTTGATATTGAAAAGATTAAATAAAAGCGTTGTAAAACTTTCTTCGATTAAAATGCTGCTTAATCATGGTTTCTTCACTAGTTGGTACCGCACAAGATGGCAACTGGGGTACCTGGTCCGGATGGACAAATTGCTCGCGTGCCTGTAACGGTGGAACGCGTATTCGTTATCGGTTTTGCGACAGCCCGTCTCCACAGTACGGAGGAAAGGTTTGCGAAGGGGAACGACTCCTAGAAGAACCATGCAATGAGGAACCCTGCCCCCGTAAGTATAGAGCTGACCATGAGCTTATTGATTAAGTAGGTAGGCCTGACGGGAACGAACGAACCAACCAACCAACGAACCAACCAACCAACCAACCAACCAACCAACCAACCAACGAACGAACGAACGAACGAACGAACGAACGAACGAACGAACGAACGAACGAACGAACGAACGAACGAAAGAACGGATGGACGGAATGAATGAATGAATGAATGAATGAATGAATGAATGAATGAATGAATGAATGAATGAATGAATGAATGAATGAATGAATGAATAACAGTAACAGTAACAGTAACAGTAAATCTTTATTGTGCCTTACACTCCAAAGGGAGGTATTGGTCTAGTTACAATAAAGGTGTTATAGCAACTATGCTAACAAATTACTTAATAACAAATAATGAAAATACAATGCAAACGTTTACGGTAATAATTGAACTATTAATTAAACTATTTATTGATATAACTTTCAATTTTTTAAAATTTCTTTTCTTTTTTGAAACATAAGAAAGATATATTTAGCTATGATTCTAGAGGTAGCATAATTATCTAATTTAAGAAGGTACATTATTTTTTCATGATCAGTTAAACCTACAAAGCGAGGATCAGTTTGTGACACGATGGAATGAAGCTCTTTTCTAACATCATTATACCCTTTGCAATACATTAAAAAATGCTGTTCGTCCTCTATGTGGTTTTCCTTACATACCAAACACTTTCGTTCTTCAACTGATATGGATGCTCCTGCATTTTCATATTTTCCAGTTTGTATGCGTAGGGAATGTACCCCTAATCGTAGTTTTGTAATACTTATTCGATGACTGACTGACTGACTGACTGACTGACTGACTGACTGACTGACTGACCTGACTGACTGACTGACTGACTGAATGAATGAATGAATGAATGAATGAATGAATGAATGAATGAATGAATGAATGAATGAATGAATGAATGAATGAATGAAATGACTCAACCCTATATATTTGCTCAATACAGCCAAAACGAACCCAGTCAAACATTTTTAATCACGTGCCACCTTAATACAGTTATATTTTGTTGCAATGTCGTAAAATCGTCTTGGTAGATGTCGTAAATTGCTTACGCTAAAGGAATTGCTTATGTTTGCGGGGACGGACCACTTTATTTGCCCGACACACCTCAGTTCGAGGTAATTTCGTCAACGGGGCCGTAATATGACATGATAAACATGCAGAAATATATGATTCTGACTCATAGAATGAAATAATTGACGCAAGCAATTCCGCCTCTCAGATTTTCTGTGATGAAATCTGATTTGTTCATAGATTTATAATTGGAGATAACCTTCAACAAGATAGAAAGACCAAAAATAATCCATATAAATTACAATCATCTGAAAACCGCTTCAGGAGAAAATTGTTTTTAAAAAAAGAAAAAAAAAAAAGAACAGATCCTTTAAATACCATGCCAGGTTTGAAACAGGGTGGAGAAAAAAATCATGCTTTAGTCCGAAATAAGGTAAGGTGCGTAACAGAAATCGGGCAGTGCACATCGAAACCAAACATTCCGAGTAGCAATCCCGTACCCCCGGAGAAAAACCTGGCTAAAGAAGCCCTACGGCTCTAACATTCAATGATTACAGTTCATATATCTTGTATCTCGGACTGATTATTTCCCATTTCGCAACCTTCGGACAGTTTCCGTTACTTAACGAACGATCGTATAAGTGCACTTAAAATTGCCAAGGTTAATGATGATGACAAAGAAAAACAGTATTGGCCCAATAAAAGATATAAATTATGACTGAAGCCGCTCACCGTCTTATTTCCACCTCACGTCGAACAAAAAAAATACGTCCAGTAGTGACACTTTAGACAAAACATTCATTTGATTAGACTGTAATATTTGACTCTTTTCTTCGCATTTACGTAAACATCTATGTAAAATAAATATGTTTCAACACCTTGCAGAATTTTAACATCATCAATTTTTCAGAATTCTCAGATTTGAATTCAAACGCTTAAAATTGTATAATTGTCGCGTGACTCTTTTCTTCGCATTTACGTAAACATCTATGTAAAATAAATATGTTTCAACACCTTGCAGAATTTTAACATCATCAATTTTTCAGAATTCTCAGATTTGAATTAAAACGCTTAAAATTGTATAATTGTCGCGGAAATTAGGATATTTGCCAAAAGCATGTCGTCTCTTGGTCTCGAGATAATTTTCTTTCTCGGAAATATATTGGCTTTGCATCAACTTTTAAGTTGTTGCTTAAAAGCACTGATATTGACGGAACCTTACTCTTAGATCCGTAGCAAATGGATATCATTAGTTTTCACCTTAATCACCCTCCCGGGGGGGGGGGGGGGTACTTCCATATGTGGCCTATATAGGTATGTGCCGCCCGATAGGGTATGGTTTTTGAGGTTCTCGGTCCTTAAATAGGGTATCATTTTTGCTACTTTTGGCAATGTGTTCCCGCTGTGATCCTTAGATAGGGTACCTAAATTCTATTAGCTAAAATAAACGCCCAGCTAGACGAGAAAAAGATATCTGAAAACTGAATTTTCAGTTCAGGTATTAGAAAAGCGATTTTATAAAGATTTGTGTCTTGCCGTACGCGGTTTGCCGTTATTTGGGTCGTCACGGAACGTTTCTCCTCCCCTTAAATAGGGTGTCATTTTTCGGTTTTGGGCCTTAAAAAGGGTATCAATTTTCGCTTTCTTTATCCTTAAATAGGGTCAGGGTTTAAGAACCTTGGCACCCCTATCCGAAATTTATGGGAGTACCCCCCGGGTCACCCTCCATTCTTCAATCCATACACCTTCTAATTCATTAACTATTGATTTATGTCTGCAAACTTGTTACTTAGAGCTTAGAGCACCACCACCACATTTATAGGACGAGTCTTATACGTATTCAGTAAACGGCTTGAATATTTTTTTAGTTCTAGTTACCGAATACCATTTTTAATCAACCTCAATTCATCAATACAATCACCTTTCAAAATATTCATTTATTAATTATTTATGTCTAAAAACTTTTTACTTAGAGCTAAGAGCACCACAATATTTATAAGACGAGTAATTTTATAGGTACTGTAAACGGCGTGTGGTGAATAATTATTTTAGTTCCACTGTATACCATTTCCGATGGCAATTTTCTTACTCTTAAAATTCAAAATCGCAACGGTGTGAAACTAATGACATTGAATTTAATGTGCTACGCATAATAAAGCACCACTTAGATAAACGTTCTCTGCGGGTTATATGTCAATAATATTGGAACCTTTAAATAATTAGTATAAAACAGTAATGGCTCTTTACATCTTAGTTAATATAAACACCCTCCTTTCTTGGGGCATTCTGACCGTTTTACGCTCTTCCCTAAAGAACTTGCAATGTAAATAATAAAATTGCCTAGTTTTAGCTTAGTTTTATTTTCACTGCATTCAAATCGCCTGGCGTTTTGTACAGGTGTACAAATACTTAAAGTAGTAAATGCAAATTATATTATCTATCACAATTTATTTAATAGGAGAATTCTCTCCTTTTTACACGCAAAGACCTGTTATTTCAAATTTTTTCCCCACTTATCATATTCTCTAGAAGTGGCTTTATTCGAGCCCATCGATTGTTTGCTCGGAGTAAAATTGTAACGTAGACATAACTGGCTATTGCTTTGCATAAAACAAGACAGTTTACGAATGATGTTTAAATAATTGATCACGAACCCATCAAACTCATCATCGTCTTCGTAAACATTACAGACAGCTTGTGGGAGTAAAATAAAGCTAGTTGAATTGGATCCGTTACCGCAGTTAATTTTGAGTTGCTTGCGAAATGTCCATAACATCGTTTTTGCTCAAGACGCTTTCGCTATAAATGCTCTCTGATCAGCTGATAATATTCTCTAGAAGTGGCTTTTTCGAGCCCATATATTGTTAACTCGTGTGAAATCTGTTGGCGCAGTGTAACGTAGACAATACGGGCTATTGTTTTGCATAAAACAAGAAGTTTTACGAATGATGCTTAAATAATTGATCATGTACTTATCGTCGTCTCAATAAAAATTACAGACGGCTTGTAGGAGTAAAATAAAGTTAGTTGGTTCAGTTGCTGCAGTTAATTTTGAGTTGCTTGCGAAACGTTTAGAACTCTGTTTTTGCTCAGGATGCTCGTTAGAAATGCTTACTATCTCTGGAAGTGGCTGTTTTCTTGCCCATAGATTGTTTTTTCGTGTGGCTTTTTTCGAGCCTATAGATTGTTTTTTCCTGTGAAATTCGTCGGGGCAGTGTAATGTACACATAACGAGCAATTGTTTTGCATAGAACAATTTTTACGAATGATGTTTAAATAATTGATTATGAACTTGTCATTGTCTGAATTAACATTACCGTAATGTTAAGACGGCTTGTAGGTGTAAAATAAAGTTAGTTGGATCCGTTTTAAATTACTGCAGTTTATTTTGAGTTGCTTGCGAAATGTCTATGACTCCGTTTTTGCTGAGGACGCTTTCATTATACATGCCCTCTTTATAAACGCTAAAGTTATAAACTTTACTGTCAACAATACTGTCTTTTCCGCGGAGTTTTCTTATGGTATTGTACGTTGCAAGGCGTATCTCTTGCATTCTGAACCAGTATAATAAGGGGTTTAACGAAGAATTGAGATATACGACCGTTGCTCCCCATTCGTAAGCTAGTTTAACTGTAGAGTTATAACCAACAAAGAGGCGCATTGCCATTGCTGTTAAAAACGGCGTATAACAAGCGAGAAACATCGCTAGAACATAGACCATAGTTATTACGGACTTCTTGTACTTTCGCATGTTGACCCCGTTCCAAGCTGAGCGAGTCTGGGCTCGGATTTGGTTTCGATGCCTTCGAAGAACACCAAACACTTTAATGTACGCTACAAACGTGGTTGTTAGACTTATACAGAGCACAGGCAGAGGAACAAGCGTCCAGTATCGATCCGAGTTGGAAACGAAGAGAAAAACAGCTGCAGTTACACAAAAGAACCAAAACACGAAAACAACTTTCAAAACTCGCGCCACGGTGACGACTTGTTTGTAACGAAGATGCAGATACAGCGCGAGCACTTTATCCACCGATATTGCTGCTATTGTCATAACAGAAACCCCTGCACACACAAACCCAGCTATCCAGTGAATGAGCCTTCCAATGCAGGCAGTTTCTGCACTGTCCTTAAACTCGGCGATCTTATAAGTGACAAGCATAGGCTGTGCTAAGAGACCGATTACCAGGTCCGAACCAGCGAGACAACATATGAGAATATTCGAAGGCGAGTGGAGAGCTGGTGTCTTCCAGATCACAAGGATGACCAAAATGTTCCATAGAGTCGCTACTAAGGACAACACAGAGTTAATAGCGCAACAGATTATCTCCGCGATGAAGATACCTCCTTCGTGCGAGAGCTGAACGTCTGTCAAGAAAAAACATTTTGTCGTGTTGTTTGTTGTTTCCATACCGTTGTGAGTTCTTCGCACACCGAACGGCAGTAGCAAGAATTTCAGTTCGATGTTAGCTGAAACCGTTTTAAGAGTTTATGCCAATGCAAATTTTGAAGTTAAATATCAAAATGTCCAAGAATTTGGCTATGTAGCATCTTGTTGTTCCAAGTCTTTTTAGCTGTGTAGTAAACGTCTTGATAGTTTGACGACAAATACAAATATCGTCGGGTATCGCACGAAGGACAGCTGAAAGTAGTCTTCTAAATTTGTTGTTTTCAGCCACTGCTCTCAAGTTACCAGTCAATAACGTTTTCTTATCTCACAGATAAGCTGTTTTCCTCCGTTCACTTTGTTGTTTTATAATTGCGTTCTGGAAACCACGTTCTAATTGAATGTGCCTTCTCGACAGCTAAGTAGTGTGTCAAAGGGAAACTGAATAATTTATGATCCGGCGGTACCTCTTATGAACAGGTGTCAAAACTGAAAAGTTCGAGAAAAAAAAAATGTTAGCATATACTAACTGCCAAGAAAAACTCGTATTTACTACCATTGCTCGTTGTCATTTTGAGGGAGTGTCCAATAGCAAAACTAATTATTACGGATTACTACTAAAACGATTTTTCTTCCGAACCAATTATAAGTGATAGTACTGATTTCTCAAGCCCAAGCGGTGAGGATGTTCACCAGAATGAACTCGAAACCCTTTTCCTGTATCTTACATCTTCACAGCAGTTTCGATGCAGTTTATTTTTCACTTTCGAGAAATGTTTTGTATCCTGGTATTTTGTGAATAAATTAGTATTATTCCAAGTTGTTTGTTAGCAAAAAATGCTCAGTCTGAACGCGGGGGTCATCCTAAAAATGCCTCCCACTATATGAACAGTAAATAAACCAAGCCTCGAAAATCGCAAGATTAATTTTCCGTTTGAGTTGACTGTTGACCTTAAAGTCTTAATAAAGTTTATACCGTAAGCAAGATTTAAGAGGGCTCCGCTCATTTTTGACAATATTTGAATAGGTTTATTTTATCGAAATATAAAATCTGTCAAGAGAGCTTTCTTTGTTTTGAAGTCCTATTGAAACTTCGTTAAAACGGAGAATCAATATTCGGTTCATTTTCTCAATAGCTTGTGAAATTCAGGTTCTAAAACGACCAAATACGCAACTGGTCTTCATTTTCATTGTAAACATTTTTTCTAAACAAACCTTTTTCATTTTGAACTATAAACGATTATGATTCACCGAGAATGAACTCAAAAAGTCATCAGCGAACCTGTGTTTGTTTACCTGACAAAACTTCGCCGAGATATTAAAAAAAAACCTTTCCGGAAATGCAAGAACAAAACACTTTAGCAGATCCACGCACGTGACCCTGATTTATTGGAATATATTACGCCTTCCTCTGGCTGAGGCTTTTGTGTTTTCATGTTGGTGTGATGATTTCATTCTATTTCAGACGTTAGATAATAAAACTCGATTTACGCGCGCTGACAGATGCGATTTAATTACGTTTTAGATTTTCTCAATCTTTTCGGAATCTAATTTTCTCTGGAAAACTCACATTTACGACAAAACACAGTAATTCTAAGGCTTGTTTTATTACAGATAAAATTATCAGATTGATGTGCGGAACATGAAGAAGAAGTTTATTATAGCTGGAAATATTTTCTTTCTAATGATCGGAAAATATTTTGCTCTCCTTTTGAAATGCAAATATTTTACACTGAAGATCAGAATCCGATGATGTTTTCGTGGCTCGATCCTATGGAAAAATGGAATTTTTAAAGAATTAAATATAGTGTTAAATACTTCCTGTTAACGAAAAATAGCAACCTTTCGACAAACTTTTAATATCTTTCTTATTGCGTTTTTATGCAGAAAATCAATGCGATCTCATACAGGAACACACATGCCGATAAAATACATCATTTCGGTGTTGTTTAGTTTTTCGTGGATCGAAAATTAAAAGCAGTGCTTTGTATGGGGGTTGAACCGGAATTTGATGCCAATAATTAACTTTCAATTTAATGAAGAGAACTGGCTTAAGAAACCAAGCTTAATACTTTACTTTTAAACTTTTTTTCTCAGGCAAAAAGCTGTGTTAGAAAGCATACATTTTCCTTTCCTTATGTAGTTTTTCAAAACATTTGTTTGTAAAACCCGGCCAAATTAAAGACTGAAGGAAATTTACTTTGCGTCAAGTTTGCAACCGAGATAATAGGGCGGCATATAGATTGGAAGGTTCTATTAAGGAGTTAAAACCAACAGAAAGGTGACAGCGAGTGCCGTTACCGTCCAACTACGACAATAGGCCTATAACTCTTGGTCATATGAGTAGCCGGCATTTATAAGTGCACTCAAAAAATTGCAATGAGAAAAAAATTGTCTATATTGTTTCAGTAAAACCACCATTAACTATATTTCAATTTGGAAGTACGCCGAGATGGCAGACAGTTTTAAGAAGCAAATTCTACTCTCCGAAATTTTTCGCTGCGACTTTGTGCCTCCAAAATTTACCATTTGAGATGAAAATATTCAGCTGGGTTACTTTTAAATAACCATAAAACACAGTGGGACATTCTGCATACGTTTCATCAACATCCTTTAAATTATGTTTTTATATCCAAAATAACATCTAGCGATCTAGATTTTTTCACAGAATATAAGCTAGAAAATTACAGAAACTTATTGTTGTGTGTTATCAAAACTAGCTGTACATTGCTTTACATTTAGGAAAACTGGAATTTTATTCCACTGGTTTTCTAAAAAAAAAATAGAGTCCGATGTTTGTTATGCACGGAACAGATGTTTTTACGGTTGAGCTTTTCGCTGGGTGAATTAAGATTTTCGCTCTGGATTTTATATTACAATATTTTGGTCATATGGCGGGCGATTTGATTGGATGGCTCATTTGTGAGGTCACGTCATGGTTGTTGTTTAATTTTAGAAAAAATACTGTTCGCTTTATGTTTACATGATCTGATACATTGGGTACGCGTGGTAGGTCCCAGACTACCTCTCCTATATCTTCCACTGCCAAAGAAGTTCCGCGGCAAGACTTTTCTCATCCATGAAAACAATCGAACTGAAGGCAAGTAGAAGCTCTCGCAAGGTACCAAATGAATGGCTCGCTACCCTTCCAGAAAACAATAGAACAAACAACAGGAACAATGCCCCTAGCCCTAAAACAATAACAACTGCTACATTAGAGGACCAGTAGACTAACAAGCTTATGATAGCTGCTAAACTGCTGATTTGAAAAGAGCCTATTTGAGCCTTCGCTTCAATTTCCACATTTTGTTTCTCCAGAGGCGCACTCCTGTCGCCATCTCCAAATCCTCGGCAAAAAGCTCAACAAGCCATTTGCTGACGGCGTTTATGAAATCAACCCGGACGGCAAAGGCGTGGTCAAGACCATATGCGACATGACACGTGACGGCGGTGGATGGACGCTATTGGTTGCCAGCTACACCAACAAATGGACCAAACAAAACGTACTACGGAATAATGAGATGGATCCAAAGCTGAAGAATGATTATTCCATTCTGTTTAAAGCAGACGATATTAAGAACAGTGGAAACGTAAAAGGTTCTGTTTTTGAATACCGTCTGGAAGCAGACAGCCCTGGTAAGTGCCATCATCAATATTTTTAGCACCTTATATTTTTTTACTAATTTTTGCAACTACTTTATTTCGCGAAAATGACAGAACCATATATTTTGTGAAGGGCACAAAAGGGCATTAAAGTTTTTCTAACGCCATAAAAGAATTTGTGCATTAAAAGCACTTGTGCATTAAGATTTTAAGCTTTAAATCGAGAATCGAGAAAGCATACTGTGTAACAAAGACAGGCAACTAAAAAGCTTCACTTCATATGAAAGTTTTTTACAGCAAAGGTACTTCTATCGCGTAATTGTTTTGCGTGTTTCCATCAAAAAAATCTCCCACTCAGTGCAACATAAAAGCTTTTAGTCGAGAAAGCATGTATACTTAGCAAAAAAAAGGGTAGCAAAAGAACCCCACTTGATAGGTCATTTAAGGTGCATCAAACGTGCACGTAAATATAAATGAACATATGGTCGAGTTAACAGCAAAACTGTTGATAACTTCAGGAACAGGACAACTTTCTTTAATTTTACAAACATGTTTCGACGGTTACATCCGTCCTCTTCAGTGCAACGGTTGTTGTTACAAGGTGGAGTTATATAGCGTACAATGTAAGCGTTATATTACGTTACAAAACAAACGCGAATATATTGGATTAAAACTTTCAGCGGAACTACAAAATGCGCGTGCACCTGGCAAAAGAGCTCTTGGTCATATGAACATATACATTTTATATAAACGCTAGTTCCTGACAGTTCAGTTTTCTTTTCATGCAACTGAATTCTTGGTTAAGTAAGAGCAACATAGCAAAATATAGAGTATACAATTTCGCGTTTTTTTTTTGTCACTGGGGATCAAAAGCCCTAACATTAATCATAAAAATAACATTTTCCTACCCTACGTCAGTTAAAAACTGGTCTACATGTACATCTACATTTAGGGGGATCTTGCAAAGGGAAGCATACTCCCATCACTGCAATTAAGACATTAAGAGGCCCTTAGGGCCTCTTCATATGATCCCGGTTGACCGGGCTGGCCCAGTTACCGAGATCTCGGCTCACTCCTATTTTCTTGTAAAATTTTGGATGTGTTCACATGAGAAGGTGGGCCAGCCCGGTTACCGATATCTCGGTTTCTGCAACCGAGATCTCGACAACCGGGAAGAATATTTTCCCATATGAACGCTCCAGCCCGGTCGCCGGGACGCAACTTTTTTTGAGAAAATACCTTCCCTTTCGTAATTGGGCGGTCCAAATGGTTTAATTTTGCCTTGTATCTATTTCCACTTCAGAAATATGCGAATTAGCTTTATTAATAAAGTTACATGGGTCAATAAAGCTACGATAGTCGCGAAAGATGCAACTTTATGTGTCGCCATTTTGCCTTTGTTTCTTGAATTTTATCCCCGTCAACCAGGCTAAAAGTTTCCATATGAACAGAGGTCAAAATCCGTCCTGGTAACTGAGACAGCTCGTAAACCGGGCTCATGTGAAGAGGCCCTAAATAAAAAATAAGCAGGTGAGGGGGGATAAAAAGACCTTTTATGTACATAATTTAACAAAGATTACTAAGAAAATAAAATTTATAAATTTAAAAGGGCCTGATTACATGAGCCGGGCTGGCCCGGTTAGCCGGGCTGGCTCGGTTTGCCGAGATGACTTTCAGCCCGGTATTACATGAGCCCGGTTAGCCGGGCTGGCCCGGTTTGCCGAGATGACTTTCAGCCCGGTTATAGCATGAATGATCAGAGCACGAATGATCTTAATCACCTTTTTCCGGCAATTTGGTTGTTAATTTTTTGCACTTATGCAGCTGGATGGGTTACGTTACCTCTAATTAGAAGGAGTAGCATTGTTAGAAGGAGTAGCATTGATTTTTTCGTCGGATATTGTGCTCGGAAGAGAAAATTAATGCTGGCCCGCTTAGCCGGGCTGGCCCGGTTAACGCGATTACATGGAAAATTTTCAGCCCGGCTAGCCGAGATCCCGGCATCGCGATACCGAGATCTCGGCTAACCGGGCTGGCCCGGTTGTCATGTAATCGCGAAGTTGATTTTTGTTGCGTTTAACAGACGTGCCGAGATCTCGGCAAACCGAGCCAGCCCGGCTAGCCGGGCCAGCCCGGCTCATGTAATCAGGCTCTAAGGGCCTGATTACATGAGCCGGGCTGGCCCGGCTAGCCGGGCTGGCTCGGTTTGCCGAGATCTCGGAACGTCTGTTAAACGCAACAAAAATCAACATCGCGATTACATGACAACCGGGCCATCCCGGTTAGCCGAGATCCCGGTATCGCGATGCCGGGATCTCGGCTAGCCGGGATGAAAATTTTCCATGTAATCGCGTTCACCGGGCCAGCCCGGCTAAGCGGGCCAGCATTAAATTTCTCTTCTGAGCACAATATCCGACGAAAAAATCAATGCAACTCCTTCTAAATAGGATGTAGAGGTAAAGTAACCCATCCAGATGCATAAGTGCAAAAAATTAACCACCAAATAATTTTTTTATTGCCGGAAAAAGGTGATTAAGATCATTCGTGCTCTGATCATTTATGCTAAAACCGGGCTGAAAGTCATCTCGGCAAACCGGGCCAGCCCGGCTAACCGGGCTCATGTAATACCGGGCTGAAAGTCATCTCGGCAAACCGAGCCAGCCCGGCTAACCGGGCCAGCCCGGCTCATGTAATCAGGCCCTAAAATACCGAAATATCAAGTTAATTTAGAATAAAAATCAGAACCTAGTTATAATGTCATAGTTCTAATCTATGTGCGATTTTGAATAATTCAGATTTTTTTAGATCTAAAACATCGTTAGGTAAGGCGTTCCATTCTCTGATAGTTCTACAATAAAATGAAATTCTGCCGAGTTTTCAGAGTTCGGAGTTAGTTCGATGAACTTGTCTTTGTAGAAAGATGGAAGTTGGCAATTGTGCCTTTTGATATAGCATGGGATTTCTAATGCTGATTCACCATGGATTATTATTTCATTTCATCGGGCATTGTGGCGTATTTTGCGGGCTAAAATGGAGAATTCAGCGGGCTAAACCATTCAACTGTTCGCGCCGTTTTCTTGCTGGCTGGTATAAGCTGGCATCACTTCAAGCTCCTTGAGTCGAGACGCTTCAAAACTGTTTTTGAGATTTATAACGACAAAATGTTTGAAGGACTGAACGGGAAAGCAAATTTTCAGTCTTCTCAGCTAGATGAAGAGGAATAACAGAAACTCAAAGAAGAATCCAGGCGGCGAAGTGAATGTAAGTTTGTCTTCGTCGAGCGAAGCTCGCTCAGTTGAATTTCAGGCATATTCCAAACTGCCAGTTCAGTTAACAGCACAATTAATTTTAACACTTCTAAATGACGACTATTTCTTTGCTGCCGATAGAATTTTGTAATTTCCTTTTCAAGCAAAGATTGTTTTAAGTAATTTTGCGGTTTTCTGCCGAGTTTTGTAAACTTTTAAACCTAGTTTTCAATCAGAAATTAAACGCCGACTCGCACCGGCAGTGTTCAAGATATCGCTTACTGTTTTTGATTCCTTAACTTAATGCCCTCATTTCTAAAATGAGCCTGAGTCGGGCCAAAAACATATTTACGCCCAAGAACATCAACTCTATTGTTATATTACTATTTATCACCATTATTTATCTTTTGATACATTATCCTCTTCCCTTCCTTTTTTGTGTTACAGGGAGATGGGGTGGTATTTGGAAAGCACCCCGTAGTTACAGCTTTGTCAATACGGATAACAGTCAGACTGGAGTGGAGCTCATCAAAAAGTTTGACAAATGGGACTATGACTGGTATGGCGGACTGCACAAAAGAATGCCTTGGTTATATGGTGAGAGGTTAACTACAGCTGCAGAGCCAAAGACAAGTGAATTTGGCTCCATTACAGGTCAGTAAAGAAATAAAAACAATTTATTATATAAACTAGAGTGAATTACCAGGATTTCTCTCTTTCTTTCCTCCGATTTTAAGTTGGAACCAATTTTCGTTTTCCTTAAAGGTAACGTTACGCTATTGAGACGTTGTTTGCCATGTTTTAGTTGTGTAACCCGCTAATGTTAATTTGACAATGCAAGAAACCACAACAGCAGCTCATGATGATACTGGCTGTTACCAATAAATGTTTTTATAAGTAACATGTCGTTCCTTTTGCCTATGATTTTTTTAAATAAACTATCTTAAACGATGTTATTTTACAGCTTCTATGAAGAAATATCACCCTGCCCCTTGGATATATGGAACAGACAAGGAACAATGTCCAACCTATATCTGGTACTGGATGAGGGAAGGAGAATATGGCCCACCGAGGTCCTGTATGGAGGTCAAAACACGCAGTATTGGAAAGGAGGGTGTTTCAGGTTTTATATATTTAGTAAAAATACCTTTTTTTTTTAGAAAACTTTGAAAATAAGTCAAATTGTTCTTGTTTTTTAGGTGCTCGGAGATTTGATTGAGTGAACTAGGGGAATACAGAAAACTGAGATTGTGCAGTGAAGTCAGTTTTCGCAATCATATTCAAAAATAGTTGTGAAATCCAGGTTTCATGTTTTAAACTATACAACAAGGCATATTGTGATATAAATAAAGCTACGTGTAACTAATTTAAGGTTAATTTCGGGGGCCCTGTTTCTAAGTTAACCCCATTAGCCAATAGAAACCTTCCTTCGCAGTCGAATTGTTACATAGAAAACTCTGGCTCGTATTCCGATTGTTGGTTATAATATTTTTGCTTGTGCTGAAAAACTATTATAGGGGTTCGCGATCGTGTATTCCACAAACTGCCATATTTTGTTCTTCCTAGACCACAAAAAGCTTTCGTTTTCTCCTTTAAACCGAAACCGCCATAATTTTTTGATAGTAAACTGCCATATAATTAGGAATGTACCCTTAAACCGCGACTCACAGACAAAAACCCCATAACAAAAAAAAAAAAGTTCGAACGTTACTACGCCCGCACATAGACTTCTACTACTGTAAATTCTTTAATTTTTCAGTACGTAGTTCAAGAAAAGACAATAAGAAATGACACTCTACTGTACTTTTTTCTTTGTTAATGCTGAAGATGGTTTCTACAGTATTCAGCCAGTGGACAAAGCAGTATCAACGTACTGTGATATGACGCGCAACGGTGGAGGCTGGACTCTACTCCTTACCAGTGCTTCCCGTCAAGGATGGAACGCGCAGAACATTCTTGACCGAAATGGAAACAAACCGTCGCTAACAGCAGACTTCTCGATTCTTGGGCAGGCTGATAGTATTCTTGGAAAAGAAAAATTCCAGGTGTTAACATTTGCTATTATTATCCAATCCCCTCGGTACGTAGGATACAAACAAACGTACAAATATCACACGATATTTCTACTCTAGAAGATCTGCTAAACAGGCTTTCTGTACATGTACACGTGCACCTCATAACTGTTCTGACCGCCTGAAAAAGACAAACACAGTTCAAAGTCAGTATATGGGGAAAGGAGATCGTTAAATCATCAAATCTCTTTATATTTAACAATTAGACTACGAGCCCGAGTTTTCTATGAGCAAATAGTCAACGAGGCGCAGCCGAGTTGACTATCGCTCATAGAAAACGAGGACGAGTAGTCTAATTGTTTTAGTAGAAACTCTAAAGGATTGCAGTCCAAAACCTACAATATTGTGCACTTTGAAGACAAAAATCAAGAAAATTTACCGCTTAAAGAGCTACTCGCGCGCGACTGTTTTCTATCGGCGAATAGAAATCAGTGGGAGAACCAATCAGATTCGCGGATTTCCAATAGAACACAGCTGAGTTTCTACTAAAGGGTGTTATATTTAGCGTGTAGTATTGCTGTAGATTCTTACTTGTCATTTCTATGTTGACTTGTGCCATGTACTTGTCAAAATACTGCAAGACCCTTAAAAATTATGCAGCGACATTACACACAAGAGGTCTAATAAGATATGAATTTTCACCGTGAAATTTGTTCATCACGATAAGTAGCCTTGGTTAACAATGAGGAAACTTTCTCTGCGCGCTTAATTCTCTTAATTCTTAGCTAGCTGGATAGACATACTGATGGTATGGCTATACAGACTGAAAGCCGCGTTATATTTGTTTACATGCGCGATCGTGGGTTACCTTACTGAAAAACAATTACTTCGTTAAATAATAACTACATGCAGTTTCATTCCTTCTTTACTTCATATAGTACCGAATTGAGGCCGATGGTGATGACACGTCGGGAGCGATCTGGGAAACGGTTCGAGGCTACTCCATGATGTCATCTTCCGACGCTCAAACAAACATACGACTGCTAAAAAAGTTTGGGACCTGGGACCAATCGACAGCTAATTTGAACAAGCGAGTTCCTAGTCTCGAAGTCAGCGGACAACTTCTGTATACAACCGGTACTGCTGGCGATAATTCTGGGACAATCGTGTCTACGACAAACGGCGCGACGTACATAAAGGACGAGAAACCTAAACCGAGGATCATAAGAGTCTGGGCACGAGAGGGAACCAGGTATGAGTATTATTGAAAGAAAGGTCATATGTGCCGTTGAATTTACAACCCTAACTTAGGTAAGGTAAAGTCTGCTTCGAGCCAGTGGCCCATACAGGCCGGAGCTTATTCCGGTTTCCGTAGCATTAAGCGACTAGGAGTATTGCTACTCCCCCTGGATGGGATGTTAGTCCATCGCAGGGTTACCCCCAGCAGTAAAGTCGCCGGTACCCATTTATACACCTGGGTGGAGAGAGGCACTGTGAGAGTAAAGTGTCTTGCCAGGCATCGAACAGCGCCCCGGCCAGGCATCGAAACCGGGCCGTTCGACTCGGAGGCGAGCGCGCTAACCATTAGGCCACCGCGCCTCCCACAAGGCGTACAACCCTAACTTAACCCTTACTTAATTCAAGACAAAATGTTTTTTTTCAGCCGTCAGACACCGACTGCAGACAGCAACATTGAAAATATCAAATACTTGCATTGTTAAAAAAACATCAGCTGTGTAAAGGTTACCACACGAGTAACACTTGCAGGTTTCAACATTAATAAGACCAAATTCAATTGGTCTTTGCAAAAGCCAAATGCGTCATAGGAATATTATACCTTGGATCGTTTTTTAATGGAACCAAACAGTTTGAATAATTTGACATTTCTTAGGGGCTCGTATATTATAGTTGCTTATCCTGCCGTGGCTTTTCAAACGCTAGGGAAATATTTTTCTCAGTCGCAACACCCGGCCAAAAAACGGGCTATACAGTTAACTCTCTCTTAACGGACACCTCCATAAGACGGACACCTGGTGATAGTCCCTGCCGTTTTTCAGTCATTTTACTGTAACTAAACTCTCTATAAGACGGGCACCTCTCTAAGACGGACTACGGACACTTTGAAATCATTAACGGACACTTGAGAAGTGTTTATTAGTAAAAATAATTCCAAATGTCGTATCGACCTAAATTAAAGTTAGTCAGCGCCCTTAGGATACGTGTATATCAAGCTTACCAACCACAAACAATGACGCTTTAAGTGATTACTTCTCTGCTTTCGTGTATGGACACTAAAGGGGTCGTTTTCTACTTACAGTATTACAGTTTGTAGCTCTCAATTTTTACTTTAACAAGCAAATACGGTCCTTTTATTACTTTAGTCTTGTTGCAGTTAGTAAAGGTTTGTTGCATTGTGCAAAGGTTTAGCTTTTTCACCTCTCTTAGACGGACAGCTGCGGCCGGTCCCGAAGGTGTCCGTCTCTAATATAAGAGAGTTGACTGTATTTATCCTTAATTCTGACATTGAAACGTCTTGTTTTATAATCAGTTTTGAAAAATAAGATAGCTCTAAGGCCCATCTCTCTCGTAACAGGCGCTTGTGCAATCAAATCAAGATTTACGGCACACAGCTGGGCAACGCCTACGATGACGGTGTCTACATGATCAAGAAGAATGACGTCGACTTTCTGCCCGTCTTTTGTGATATGACGTCAGATCCCGGCGCCTACACACTGCTAGTCACCAGTGCCTCGAACAACTGGAACGCCAAAGACGTCACGTTTCGAAATGTCGAGAAACCGTCTCTAGGCAACGACTACTCAATTCTGGGAATAGCCGATCAGATAAAAGATCTTAGTGCAGCTAAATCATTTAAGTATCGGCTGGAGGCTAATTCGCGAGGAACCTGGGGTGGAATTTGGCAGGCACCAATAGACTACACGTAAGTAAACTGGTAGGCCCAATAACCGGCTGCTGTTTGAGAAACGAGCCCGCGATTCTTTTTTAAAGGAAGGGAACAAAGACAGGACTGACTTCAAAGAGTGGCGGAAATTTAACCTAAGAAATTGAATGATTTGTTTATCTGTTTGTTGATCTTTTTGTTTGCCTGTTCGTTTGTGTATATGCTTGTTTGTACTTGTTTCTTGTCGGATTGTTTGAACATAGGTTTAAGGGCCACTGCCTAACCATACGACATTGCCCTCTTTCTGTATTACTGAAATATTACAGGTCTTTGCGTAAGGGATAACTTCCATCAGATTGCATGTCGTATTTTTAACGCTTGATATCTCCAAAATTTTACAATTTATTTCTTTAACTGATAATGTCTCATTTTGTTCGTCGTTCGACTGATATGTTCGTGTAACAACAACAACAGAGGCTCACAAATGACACTAGTTGACGGTGTCTTTTAAATGAATCATATAATTAATGGCTCTTTTGAAAAACAACACATTTGCCATTTAAAAAATGTATCACCATGTATTACCATTTTCAAACAACTCACAGGTTTTTGAAAACCGACAACACGCAAACCAACGTCAACCTCAAAGAAAAGTTCAGCAAATGGCAATACAATGACGATGGCCTCCAGAAGCGCATGCCTTGGATGGCCCGAACGTTTGGATTGCTGACCACTGCGACAGTGGGCGACTGGTATCCTCGCGGTACTATCATCACGGACAGACCAGAGGGAAAGCCAGCTAACTGGATATATCCTGGAATGTTCGATCCAGGAGTTATATGGTATTGGATAAATGAGGACGACTGTGATCAAAGCAGGAAACCAGGTGAGTGACAGGAGACAAAGGAAATTATATTAACCAAAGGTGCGTGATAAACAGTCTTAATCCCGTTTCCCGAGATAAAACATACAACCGCTTCTCTGCACGCCCTGCAGACCTTTAATTCCTGAAGGCAGTATTTTGAGGAAACCTAAGGTTTTTTTCTCCTTTCTTTTTCAATACATGCGACTTCTATATTTCCAAGCAGAGAGGCTAAATTTGACAGATAAATAAATAACTTTAAACTGACGAATAAAATTAAACCCACTTCGAAAGATAGTAAGAGATTTACAGAAAAGTTTCGATCGCCTGGAACACTACCCGGTGTAAAATCCACTAAGCAAAATGCTGCTACATAAATTATAGTACTTAATAGAGTAAGGTAATGAAGTGCTATCTAAAAGACCCTTTGAATTATATTGCCTCGAAGCAAGCACCATAAGAAATGCTTAGGGACCTGCAGTCACTGAGAATTTGTCTATTGACTTCAGAGTTTAATAATTACATATACCAATACTTATGGGACTCTATAAGGGGCCTCTGATAGCAGTAGGAACGACGATATTGATTACGAGAACGCGAAGTCCAGCCACGTTCCTAGAGCCTTCACTCCGCTCTGGTCTGACATGTTAAATAGTAGGCTACCTGTACGCGATTGGTGTGAAGTGTTACCATTGAAAGCATAAGCACATGGTTTAATTGTCGTAATCCTGCTCAATGTCCGACTAACGGTCACTTATGTTTAAATGTATTGCACAGTTGATGGCGGAGTGTCAGGGTGGGGTGAGTGGAGTCGTTGTGACCAGGTCTGCAAGCCAGGCACTAGGACCAGACAGAAGAAGTGTGATAATCCCAAACCAAAATGTGGCGGCAACCATTGTGATCCAAGAATACTGCAGAAAGAGACACAGGAATGTAACTACTGTCCAGGTTAGACCCCAGTCTCCTCATACACCATGCGTCGTCCCTATGGTCAATGACGTCATGAACAGTCACGCGCCACTTGTATAACATGATAGGCCAAATCAAAGTATTCTGTCAAGCTATCACAACTGGAACAATTCCAGCTTTGCTGTTAAGCTTTACTAAACACTAGCTACAGTCCTTTCACAATTCAATGTAATAAAATTAACGCGAATTTGATAGTGTTTTACAGCTAAGAGTTCTGTTACGTGGAGTTTGGATTGTTTTAGTTTTGCTCATTTTCATTCTCAAGGAAAAACTGTGACGATTTTGTATTCGTTGTACTGAAGTCTTATCAATGTTAACTGAGCTTCTCTGTAAATTCTTTATCGGGTGATATTCTTTTGCAGTGCGAGCTTGTGTTATCAATGGAAATAATTGTCATGGATTCTTTTTCTTTGCGTCTCACTTTATTAGAAAGTCCCATCCGGGCGGTTGACAAATTCTGCGTACAACCTCAGCGAGCAGGCTGCCAGATATCAAGACGGGACTTCTTTGGTTTACAAGTCTCCTGCCGACTGCTCAAAGGAATATCAGAATTTTATTTACGATGATGGTGTCCTGATGCACAAATGTAGTGGAAAATACGTTTGCCCGAGAGGTTTGTTAAATAATCGAGCTATTGCAAGTGTTTTTTTGTTGTATTGATTTACTTTTGTTTGCTTTTTTTCGTCGATTTCTTTGTTTTGCGTACATCTTCAGACCACTTATACTTCGAATGAAGAGGCATGCAATATCTTACTTTACTCGTTTCCAGTCATTTCTTATCATCGACCTCCGCGTCCTACATGGGGAGGAGCCAGCTATCTCAGGGTGATGAATACTTGTTAAGCGGGTTTTATAATCAATATTTGGAACTCCAAACAGCTTAAGAATACAGTTAATTACATTATTAAGGTTTGGGCAAAGTGGATCTACTACACAGGGAGTATTCCACCTGGCAAACACTAATTTGTCTGAAACAAAGGCTGTTTGCTTCTGTTTTGTTCTTTTTAGGTGGTCGAGTTGACTTCGGTGCTAACCTTGTTTTGAGCTCCAATTGTGATCCAGAAAATGCCAGATTTGAAAGGTAAGACGGTAGCCATTTAAATGGGAAACAAATCCGGGTGGTTGTCGGAAATTGGAACGAAAACCCTAAAATTTCACAGTTTACAGTTTGTGGGTCTGGCTCGAATTCATTTTTACACCTAAACTGGGTAGACACTATTTTCGGGTTATCCGCCCTGAAAGGAATGATGGCTTCCAGTGATCATTCCCATCACTTTGGGAGTCTCTCCGCCTGTGTGGAAATCAAAGATCTTTTCTGGTTGAGTCCATGACGTTTGTCCCGAAGTTCTAAGCGACAAGGCAAGTTAGTTCCCGCTCTAATTAATGGTACTGAAATGAAGTAGACAAAGCATATGACTAAAGAACGTTGTTTTATAAATTTGAGTGGCTTGGTTTATAGTTTGCGAACAGCCAAATAAAGGACAAATAAAAGTAAAGTTTCTTGTCCAAGAAAAGTCCGGTTTCTTAGAGATAGCCACTTAGAGCGAGCACGATAAGCGAAATAGTATGCTTACGGAGCTCCAGCGAGCCCAAGTGGTACCAATTTCGTTCACTCACGATTTTTGATCGTTTTCCTATCTAAAAGAGGATGTTGCTAACAGTTAAAGTGCAACGATAAAAGTATCCTACTAAAATTAGTTGCGTTATAACTCAGCGACAGTAGCGGGGTAGAAAATTGTTGAGTTGACTAACCAGTGGTATCCTTGTTTGTCTGTTCCAGGACACCAGGGAAGTCACTCATGCACATAAAGAGTGGCCTGTGCGTACATGCCAAAGGAGGGAGGCCTTCAGATGGAGTCCCGCTTGTGTACTACGAAGGATGTGACCAACCAAGGCTCAAGCTGGATCTTTATCAACTCCAGGCCTAGGACAAGCCTGGTGGCCGGAGCGCTTGACCGTCTTTTACACGGTTCATTATTCAATTGAGCATGACTTAAGTAAATGCCTGCATAGGAAGCCTTCTTAATTCGTCTGAATGGATGTGTTGTTTCAGCGCCATTTTGCTAAAATTGTTTAATAATAATAATAATAATAATAATAATAATAATAAGTAATAATGCTTTAATAGACATTCAGTTGCAGTATTAATAACTGAATTACACGAGTAAAAAACAAGCTAAGGTATAAATATAAACTATAAATATAAAAATTACAATATATATACAATAAAAGGTTCTATTATAAACAAGCTAGTTCGAGGTGTAAATATCGAAAAGTGACGAAGTCCTGAGAACTGCTTCGTTCTGCGAGGTTTGATGGTGCTTCGACTTGTGCCGGATCTTAAGTCGTAGTTATGTACAATCTCCTCACGTCGAGGCAAAAGAAAATGAAGAGGCGCTATTTACATCTTGAAGTTTACAGACATACTGCCGGCAAAGATGTTGGCGCCGTTCTTTCAAAGTGAAGTGAGGCCGAGCAGCCGTAATGCCTCGTTGTAGTCGAGGGAAGGACAAATAATAAACATGGCTCTCTTCTGGACTCTCTCAATGTTAGTTATCTAAAAAGTCAGGAATGGTTTTCCCCTCAGACAGGGGCGGCATATTCTAAAATAGGACGCACTATTGTAACAAATACTTTGGCTAATGCTACCGGCGTGGCACCGCATTTCTTTAAAGTATCCTTAGAGACTTGAATGTAATTGACCAGTTTGATTCCGTTGATCGACTGTAAACCTGGCTTTGTTGGATTCAGAGAGGTTGGGCTCTTCTCTCTTTCTGGACACCACCCTATTACGGACAGTTTACTTGGTCGAAATCCGGACGTTGTATAGTGAACTTACTTTAATAATTAGGTAGCAATAAGTCAGAGACAATTCTTTTCTTTAGTTTCATTTTTTAATGAAAAATTTTGCACGAGATGAAATAATGAAAAATGAAAATTGTTTGAGTTGCGCTGCTCGTTTTATTTAAAAAATAAGCTTGTCCACTCGTGTCTACTGTTTGTGCAACAAGTCTCTGCAACAACATTAAAATGAACTAGTCGACAAGGGACTTGTCCCTGCAAAGCGAATTCTTGTAGGGACTTGCCCCAAGCAAATTATTCATTATTTTTCCGGGTTCCAAACTTAAAAGGCTTAAAACCTTTGTAGTTAGCAAGTCACGTGCTGCGTTAGGGGTTTCCCCAGAATTATTTATATATTAGTCGCAGTTTAATAGTCGAGCTCAGTGTTTTCAATTTATGCGATTCTGGCTAGCACTGGCTTGATTTTACTCATTTTCCTCACTCGCCCGCCTTTTTCGCTTTCTCCCAACTACTGAGAGCCTGGAACAGGCTATAATGTCTGCAGACGACGGTTTAAGTTCATTTGTTGTTCATTTATTTTCTGTGCTTTACTTTTGTATTTGTCTATTGCTTCAGCATATTGAATTCTCTAAATTCTTTCAATGTATTGGCATCACTGCCAGATTAAGACACTGCTGAAAAACAACAAGAAAAGCCTTCTTGGTTTTAAATTGCAATGGCCCGACTACAGACTACTGACGTATTGAGCGCGCCCAACTTAATCGGATATGGGTACTCATTTGTAAGCCGTGACAGCAATTAATTCGACCTAGCATACTGACTGAGTAGCAGTGCTTTTAATACGGGCAGTGCTCTAAGGTGGTTTTCCCTTCACTTGAGGGTTGCTAATATGCATAAAGCCAAACAGAATCTACAGTTTGACTTACCCTAAGCATATCTGTCTCGGTCAATTAAATGGACATTGGAAATTTAAAGTGGTAAATTAGGTTTTATTTTTTTGTTATTTTTCGACACTAATGATATAAGTCCATGATTTCTTACAACTTCCGCTCTCTTCTCCCAAACAGATATTTGGACAGTAAGTCTAGCAACCGTCAGTCATAATGCTCTTATCAGTTGACAACGCCATTAGCGCCGCTTGGCTACTTGTCTTTTCGTGTTCAGACATCATTTGATGTCAATACAAGTAGGGGTCATGAATGGTCCATCAAAATTTTACAGTGCTCGCAAAAGTAGGCTTCTGCTCGGAATGCTCGCAAAATTTTAGTGGAAGCCTGCTTGCTCGTGCTCGCATATTTTCACAAGTGCTCGCATGCTCGGTTTTTAGTGGAGGTAGCTTTTTGAAAAGTGCTCGTTGCTCGCAAGGCTAACTTTTGCTCGTGCTCTTAAAGCAAAACGCCGTGCTCACATGCTCGCAAATGCCCGCAAAAACCCAAGTATCAAACATAACCTACACGGTTTTCTTTGGATAATATTTCAATCAAATCACTGAGCCTTAGAAAGCTTGTCATTCTCTGGCAGTCATTATACTGCTTCAAGAAAATTATAAATCAAATAATTCTGTATGTACTTCAATTATTTTTTCGACGTTTTTGCTGGTAGAATAGGGGTTAGTAGACAAAATTTGGATCCACATATTTGTAAACTCTCAAGGGACTTTTTTAATTTCTCAAGGGACTGTTTTAATTTCTCAAGGGATTACTTTCCGCTGTGGGTGATCACTTGCGATTTCGTGGAAAAAACGTGACTTGTCACATTTATTTTTACAAACGTTATATAACAATTTTAAAAGTGATATGTCAGCTTTCTTATCTCAACGCACGTGTGTCTGAAAGGCGATCTATAAAAAGCGTCGCACAAACAATGGATTGCGTAACTAAAACACGAATAAATAATCACTAGCACGTACATCGCGTTGAGAGCAATGTTGCATGAATCGGCTTTACAACATGCGATAGTATCTACGCAGTTCGAGTGGAATTTCAGTCAAAGACAGCAAAATTCTTTCGTATTTCATCTTCAAATATAATTCGAAAGCATTCACTGTATATGCGGCTTTTGTTTAATCCTGGGTCTTGATATCCGACCCTCGCCGAGCCTAGACAAAACGCAGCTTGAGTGTAACGATTTGTTTACGCAATGTTTTCTCCGACAGTAGTCGGAAATATCCGTATTTTTTTTCGTGCTTTTTCATGGAGCAATCGTAACGATACGGCCTTGAACACATTGAACGGCGGTCTACCTATAACAATTCAAATATAGCGTCGCAAAAACAAAGCGTCGAACGCATATTTTGCTGTTTCATTTGCTAATTTCGCTGCCGTAATCGACTGCCTCGAAAGGTCCTTGCAGTTTTAAAGTAAATAGAATTGTCAGATCTCGCTGAAATTTGCACTGTTTATTTGTGTAATGTTAAGGAATATGTGTATAAATACCCGGCGCGAACGAGCCATTTTTGACAAAATTATATGGCTGCATTTCCTCCGCGAAGATAGGAAATTGTTAAATTAAACCAGATTAAACTACAAAGAAACTGTAATGATAAGTTCGAAGAACAATGCACAGGATAAACCTTCGACTCATACTTTATGCAAAAACGTCGATATCTCGAAGAGACTTTGATTTAATTCAAGTGAAGAGCATGAAATCAGTCACGCACAACACTTCCAAAAAATGCAATCTGACGAAAGCTCTATTTTTGACCCTTCAAGCTTTACAAAGCCCCTGTTCCCCGTATCCGAAAAGGTCAGTACCCCAGGGGTAAACCTTGCAATCATTAAAACATCTCTTCAAAATGATCACCAACCTCGCGTTCCGACGATCACAAGATGATCATAACAAAACGATTTGATTATCATAGCAAACAAGGAATATTCTACACTTTACTTCAATGCAGTTTAATAAACTTTTTTTTAACTTGTTTGTATGTAGCATGCGTTTGTTAGACAAAAAGGGGCTTTCCAAAGCTAGCGTGGAAATTTCGAATATGGTTGAATTGGGGGGGGGGGGGGGGGAATACCTTAACCCGGGGAATACATTAACTCGAGTGCTGCGCATCGATACATCATGAAGTGTATTGACCCAACTGGCATAATCTTCGGCAAGAAAAGCACTCCTCACTTTATTCGAGACAAGTTTACGGCTAATGGACTCTGTCAACAAACAGCCACATTCCGAAATGTCAAATGATTTGGAATGGAAAACGTCATTAAAATTATTTTTCATCTAGGCCGGGTGCCGTGCTAAATTAAGATCCTTTGTCATGTGTTTGTTTTCACGTTACGTTTTACATAAGGGGCTTCCCCTAGATTTCCTATAAATATGTAGCACACGAGAATAGTAATAGTAGATGCTTCCAATTTATGAACGATTCTGCTAGCCTAGCTTGATCTTGCTCGTTCAGTATGTCGGCAGATGACGGTAAGTTCATATACCGTACTGTTCACTTACTTTATTTTTTTTGCTTTTAATTGATTCTTTGTTTGCTTAAAATTGACTAATGTTTTAACTGATTCAACACGATTCTTAATGAATTCGTGTTATATCTCTGCACGATTAACACACTTTTGATAACTGTTCGATAATTAAAGCAACAGTTTCTGATGCCCCTGCCACTTAGTCAGTGTTGTTCACGTTCCCAATTCAGTAATTTCCGTTACTCGCTAAAAAGTCTAGCTGTCCTGCGTAGCGGTTTGTTGTTCTCTAACAATAGTAAATTATTTGAATATCACGGAAGTAGAATTCCGATTGAAGCAAGAGTATCCGTGATGTTAGTCTGTGAATATTCGCCTTACACTTGTTATTCCGAGCCTGGAGATACATTACGAACTGTGTTGGAGTGTTGACTGCTTGTGTTTCGACATGCATGATGTTTCAAATTGAGCGCACTGAAATTCTTTTCGGGCAATGACTGTGTTACGGGTCTGTAACGATGCTTTTAATAAGCGGTTTCAAGCTCTCCACATTACTTGAGGTTTACACCAGACAGAATCTGATTTTTGAGGTATTGAAATGCATTTTGGAAACTAAGGCATTAAAGGTTTTATTTCCTCGTTTTCTGACACAAATAATATAACTAGTTAGGTTAATCTGTTGTTTGCAATTTAAAGATTTTGGATGCTCAATATGGTCAATATGAACTCCCTACTGGATCGGAATTAAGCTTTCCTTTCAGGCTTAACTATTTTTCCTCAGTTGAAGCGTAGCGAAGCTTTTTGACCTTCATATTTGTACTATTCTTTTATTTGTACTATTTTTTTCTGTGTTGTAAGAGCCATGCATAAAATTTATCAACCACGGGACGGAGTGCGTTACCAAAGCTAAGAGCTAAGCGTTTTAAAATTATGCACATTTTGACCCAGTTCTTACGACTTCCGCTGTTTTCGTTTTGGGCCATAAGCCCAGCATCTGTCAAAAGTCTCTCATTATTTTCCCACGCCTATACTAGCACCTCCTTCTTGTCTTTACGTAGTCAGATCAGACCTATCAATAAAAGGATTTTCGTTTGACGACATTGCCAATCATAACACAGCTAAAATATTCCTTTTTACCTCTGTCAAGAGAGGCACATAATCAGTCAACCCCAACACTCACCAAAATTGCGGTCTGGAAGGGGTGGGGAGGGGGAGGGTAGCCTCGAGCCATGCGGCCCATACTGCCAGAGCTTATCCCGGTTTCTGTAGCATTAGGCGGCTAGGAATGTTTCTACTCCCCCCTGGAAGGGATGCTAGTCAATCGCAGGGTACCCCCCCTCCCCCAGCATAATTTCGCCAGTACCCATTTACTCAACATTTACTCCATTTTTATAGAGTGCTCTATAACAGAGCTTATGCTGCACGCAAGTGAATAATATTTTGTGCAGACCGGGCACAAGCATTCTAGTATTTTTATTTTCTATCTCAAGTATCTATTTTAAGGAGTTAACCATTAAATGTTTTCGATTTTAAGATTCAAGTGGTATAGCGTACGATGATATCATAGAATTTTCTGGTAAGTGTGCAGTTTTGCTCTTTTATTTCTTTATTTATTCATTTATTTATTCTTATTCTTTTCATTTATTTATTTATTTAACTATTCATTCTTTTATTTATTTATCTATTTATATTTATTTATTTTTTCATTCATTCATTCTTTTATTTATTTATTTATTTATTTATTTATATATTTTTATTTATTTAGTTATGTGTTCATGCTACTTATAATGTTGAAAAACTGCTAGTATGGAATTAAGTCAAGTTATCATGTGTTATAGTTATTTGCAAGATATTGGGCAACACAGGATTATTTTGCGACCGTCTAACTAAAACGACCAATTACTGAGGAATATAAATATATAAGCACCACAATATTTATAAGTATTCTTCTTCAGCTTTGGAATACGGAGGAAACACTTTCATAAAACAGCTCAACATCAACGTACCAGATGCCAGAGGCCATGTTGTTATTGGTGGTAAACAAGCAACCATCACGGGTGTCCCAACGGCTCAAGGAAGAGGTATTTACTAACGCGAAGCTCTTTTGTATTTGAAGATGAAGAAGTTTATAAACAAAAATTAATACACCATACCTATCATTTAATTTCATGTCATGATCATGACCATTATGTTGTCTTGAAAATCAGTGAAGTCGTTAGTGTCGTACTATGATGCTACTATGTACTCACTCACTGCCCATTGTGCTCACTGGCACGTAGGGCAGCAACAAAGGTCCTCCACTGCTGTCTGTCTTTGGCCAGCTGTTGGATGGTGTTCCAGCTTTGGTTTAAGCCCCTCAATTCTGTCTCTACTGTACGTCGCCATGTATTCTTGGGCCTGCCACGCTTGCGCTTTCCTTCGGGTGTCCAGTATAGTGCTGTCTTTGTGATGGATTCGTTTTCCTATGTACTATGGTAAAAAATGGGGCTACCGTACTCGTCTAAGGAAGGTGTTTTTGTACACTGAAGTTATCCTTCAGCAAAAAAATAATAAAATATTATTTTACTAATAGGGAGTTAGCTTTAAACAAAAAATTACATCGAAGCTCCATAATTTTGTCTGTTTACATTGCTTTGTTAACTTGCAGAGGACGCGCGCTTTCATCCAGGCAACACAAGTACAACACAAGCCCCCGCCGTTGGCTCTTCCACTTCTATTAGTAATGCGAAGATGAAGCAACAAGAAAACCAACATTTCAATGACAGATCCTCGCAAGTAAATCTTTTTTACACCAAGAACTCTCCAGGAAGTTATTGCCCCCACAATTATTACCAACAAACAAACGTAGGAGACTGGAGCCCTAAGCCAGTTACTGGTATATTTATCCAGAGAGGTAAATTGAACTTGACCGCTTCATTAAAATATATTCACACCAACTGATATATCTACATTTTAAGTCCAATATCTAAGTATGTTAAACATTTTTGTGGTAGTTCCTGTAGGCTAGCTGATACATTGTTTTGATAGCTACGCTACAGCTTTGTGTACACGATTAAATAGAACTAACATATGCATCACAACTACGTAAATTTCAAACTTGCTGCACAATATGCAGGGGGGAGGGGCGGGAACTTTATGAGAGGTGGGGAAGGGAGGGCAGAAAGCGGGATGTCCGAGGTGCGGGCACTTTTAGGGGGAATTTTTTTCACAACATCGCGTTATATTTTGGATTAGACAGAAGCGAAGACCACTGAGGAAGCGGCAGGAGACATGAGTAGTCGGTACGGGAGGCGGTCGGCTCTGGAGCCTCCTGTGCCCACTCCAAGCCGCCACTACAGGCTCTTTATCTAGCATTCACGCCATTCAAAGCGACTTTTCCGTTAATTATTTGTCAATATTTGGTTCTTTAATTTGGTCCTTATTTGCTCGATAACAACTGTACTTCGCGAAGTGTTTGGATTGTGGTGGGTGTCCTGATTCATTTCATAAGTGTCATATAGTGTTGCCACTAATACAATTGCAAGTGAAAATGTTTTGTTGATGTTCACAGGAGAAATAGATTTTCAATGGTCCGTGGAATCATTTCTTGAGAATCCGGAGCGCTTCATTCGAGAGATGGACACCTGTGCTGGGTCCCTGAAGGAGGAAAAAGAAAAGTTCATATTGCTAGGTATCTTGCCATACCTTGAGCAATTTATGTGGGGCAAATCCTCCGCCAATAACATCGAAACCTACAAGGTCCTTGCCCAGGCGAGCTGCATCCGAAGTAGTAGCGACGTTGCAAAGCATTCCCTGCAGCAACTCGAGCATCTGCTGTGCAGAGATAATCTCGACAATAGCAAGCAAAATTTGCTGAGTGTAGAAAAAATCATACGACTGTCCATCGTATCTCCTGATGGATCGTTCAAGGAGGAGGCAGATTCAATACGACTGCTCAGACTGTCTGTGTACAGCCGCATTCTATCAGAGTTAATCATCCACCAGATTCAGTCGGGATTTTCCATGATTGACTTAAAAAACAATCTAAAAAAGCTTAAAGAACTGAAAGCTTATTTTAATCTGATCAGCCTAAAAAAGAAGGACATTTTGAGATATTCAATCGATTTTATTCAGGAAGCAATTTCCTACCTTTTGCCAAAGTCATCAAGCAAGACGCTGACAACACATCTCGGACTTTACCTGGAGGAATGCAAAGCTTTATGTGCAAATAAGCAGATTGCAGAAAAGGAATTCTCGTTATTTCAAAAGTTGAGGGCCTCTAAAGTGAAATGGTTGGATTTGCACTGTATCCTATATTATCTTCATGGAAAGGTAGGTGTCCTTTCTTGGATTACATATGTATTCTAAGTATAATTTCCAGAGGTGAATTCAATTCTGATTGGTCGAGCAGCTCGGACTATGTCGCAATATTCACCGCCCTAGGCGGTGACTACCAAGCCATGCCCCGTTTGCCATCCAGGCCAGTGAACATGGCGGCATTTGCTGAATGAAAATTTCTCTCGTTTAAAAAAAATCACTCCAAGTCCTAGATATTTAAAACATTGGGAATTTTGCAAATTAACTACCAAGACTTTTGGACCGAAAATACTTTCAAGAGATGGGTTTCAAGCGTATGTATGCAAGCGAGCACTTGCGTTTGTTGTTTTCGTGTTTTTTATTGTTATTTTGCAGTTCTTGATGTCCACTCCTAAACTTATTCGTCTCGGGGATTATTCAACAATAATCACTTCGCTTTCGGCGAATAACTGTTAATTATTTTTTATAAGGTGCACAACAAACACCCCACACCACAGATGCACAAAGAGAGAAGGGCCATGATTCTTCTCAGGCGGGTGGTGGAGGCTAATCTTGATGGCGGAGGTGGAGCTGACTGGAGGTTTTGTCTGCTAGCGGCGTCTCTACTGGCGGAGATCTCAATGAACAACGTCACGAAAGGTAATAGTTTTTGCAATGGAAGAGAACATAAAACACGTGACCCTTGTGTTTCGAACCAAAACGAACCAAAAGTGAAAGGACTAGTCTGAGCTATTACTGTTGGCAGACTTAACACGAGTCTGACAGCCAATAACATCACGACAAAACTGACATCATCCATTTGCAACAATTTTTCACTTGAATCTGAAAATGACTTCCTTTGTTGTCACCAAAAGTGGTCGGCACAAACAACGTCAGTCACCAACGGCAGTTCTTTTCAAAACTACTTTCACTCCATCACGCGGTACTATCTAAAGATATTGATTGTTTAAACCATTTACTGAGTTTAATCTTAGATAGCTGATTCTCGATGGTGGATGTTATGACGTCATGTGACGTCATAAGCAACAAACTGAGATACTGAGTGATTTTAGAAGTGCATTTACTTGTTTTCTTTTATTTGTTTGCACACAAAGAACTAAGGATCGAAGCGGGTAGCTGTTTGGTGAGTCTTCTAAAAAACCAAAAAGCACAGAAGAGGCCTGAATGCAGAGCGATCCTTGACCGTTTTTCTAAAAGGGTGCTGTTCTGTCAAGAATGTCTCATTAAAAAGCTTTTGGTACCTCATTTATACGACAACCAAAATGCACAGTACACACTGCCAGCAGACCTCCACATTGAACACCTCACCAATGGCTACAAGACTCAGACACTGGAAGTCAACAACGCCATCGTCAGCGAGTTGGGCCGCGATAAACAGTACTATTTTGTCTACGATGGTACGTTAAAAGGTCAAAAAGTGGCCGTGAAGATCTTGGGTGTCACAAAGCAAGATATTCTAGAAGAAACCCCCACAGTGCAGACAGAGGCGAAGAAGCGACTTATTGCAGAAGCTTACAACCTTTGGCAATTAAACAGCTTGCCTGATCGACATCCAAACATCCCTGTCCTTCTCGCCTATAACACTGCAACCTTACCTTATCACATCATCACAGAATATGAGAAACACGGTAACCTGCTTCAACTTGTTCGGGCGTCGCGACAAGTTCAGGTTTTGCCGTCGACCGTTCTTTACAAAATCTTCATCGGCATAACAGAAGGCCTTCTGTACCTTCACGAAAAGCTGCATTTGGTTCACCGTGTCGTTATGGCGGAAAACATTCTGGTCGGTGACGGTTATACATGCAAGTTGAGTGGTCTCCACTCCTTAGGAATGCTGCAGAACGGACCTTACAGGGATGGTAAGATTAATGTAACAAAATAAAGGTGGTTCATTTTGTAGGGGTTTGAGTTCCATAGACACTACCGAAAATCACTTGAAGTGGCCTAATTACGCTGGTCAGCCTAAGCTTTATTATTTCTGCTATGGAGAACTGCTTTTGGAAATAATGGACAAACTGTTTGGTCATAATTGATAACACAATTGGCAACCCATTTATTACACAATGCGCCACATGAAAGTTTTGAAAATCGTACGAACTTGATTCAGTAGAATTCATGACAAGTTTTCTTCAAGTTGTTTTTGTATCTCTTTTTCACGCCATACATAAATTACTTAACAAATGATTTGCTGACAAGTCGTGTTCTTGTCGGCAGTTAAGACGCATTCTTCAAATATGCATAAATTCCGTACAGTGTTCTTGCTTTTTTGTCATTAATAGAATTAATTTTATAAATTTGTAGTTAGTGAGATTTGCCCCCATCTCGACTTATCATCAGTAATTTTTTTCTTTAATTTGTTACAGTCGCCATCGATTGACGTCAGTAATGATAATGAATCGAGAAACCTCTCCGGTCAATAAAGAAGTTGTCATTGGTAGGGAATATAACAATTTTCGTTTTCATTCTCGCAGACCAAGGATACGATCACGCCATGGATGATTTACCAGTATTTATAAGCGAAATTGATGACAGCCTGCCAGTAAGATGGAAAGCACCAGAGTGTCTACTGGAACATTCGTATTCCACACTCTCTGATGTTTGGGCCTTTGGGATGCTTTTGTACGAGGTACTTACCCTTGGATGCCGCCCATACAGGCACATTCGAGAGGATGCACTTGTCGCCAACCATGTAAGAAATGCATAAATGCATAAATACCAAAAGCGATAGCTGCTGTGAGAAACCGTGTTAAAGAAGAACAATGATTCCAGAAATGTCCAGGTTGAACGCTAATGAGATGCACGTTCCTCATGACAGGCATCACAAAGTGTCCTCATTAATAAAAGTTCACCAAAACGCACCAAAATATGAAGTGATATGGAAATGTCAAAAACACAGTCAAACATGAAGTACCCATTAAACAATGCTTGCGTGCAATCCTGGACATAAGCGAATGATTTGCAATTAGGTACAAGCTACACAGTAAAAAGATTGAAATTTGTCTTAAAAGTTTTAGACGTAATGGCCTTTGCAAAGCTGTTGCAACTTAGCCTGAGTAATTAATGAAAACCGATTCTGTAACAAACACTGTCACAGTAATTAGCAGGTTTTTTAGATCCGACAAAGGTGGATAGCAACTGGGCTTTTAGTGTCTTTGACAAATAAACAAACACGTGGGTACTTAGGCCATTCCTGAGGCAAGCTAGCTGTACTGTCACAGTTGTAGAACTGTCCTATTGTAGCACTATTCCTCTTATTTGCAAACCTTTATATCAAATTGTCAATAAGTAAACTTTATTTCAGTGTTAATAAATGAACCGTTCGTGTCGAATTTGTGAACTGAGTTTTACATCTAAGCGTCCAACGGAAAACAAATAGTGTTAGAGAAGTAACTTCAAAATAATTATACTATCCATTGCTATTCTAGCCACCCTTTTCTCAATTGGAGTAGGTATGCACTACATGGCCACCAAATGGAGACCTTTTCCCGATCGGATTAAAGGCCTATAAGAAATCTATGTTTCTAAGACATCCCTTGACCAAAACTTTGATTTTATAAAGGTTTTGCAGAAAGACGATGAAGAAGTGTTGCCACAAGAGTCGTGCTTCATTGATGACGAATACAAGTTGATGAAGCAGTGCTGGAAAAGGCAAAGAAATGAAAGAATCGGATTATTCCAGCTCCAAGAAGAACTTATAAAAATGAGGTCAAAGATGAAATCAGGTGGGTAATAGTTTTTAGCTGATCATTAAAGCAAACTGGGCTCGAGAAAAACTAACCTAATTTTAAATTATAAACACCATGAAGTCAACCGACGTGATGAACTTACGTAACTGATGGTTTTAACGTCAGTTCACGGACTAACGCTAGAAATGTCTGTTTCCTAAATTCCCTACGGCGATTAACTTGTCATCCAACCAATGCTTCACTCGCCTTTTGCCATTGACTTAACACAACTGTTTTTTGGGCCAAGAAACTTGGCCTTTTTACTGTGAGACTCGTCAAAAACGAAGGGATCACTCAGTTGTTACCCATGGCCAGGGAGGGGAGGATTGAGTGTGTCGATGTATTTGGCTATTGTAAAGCTGAATGTTTATCGGGGATAAATTAAATTCAGCGCAGGTATCACCAAAAAACCAGCTGAAGCACTGAACACGACTTAAAGTCTTGTAAGAATATTTTGTTGACTACGTTTGGTGTGTACTCACGACCTCGGTCGAGACTATCCCATACAGTATTATGTATATTCCGCATCAGCCTTTTGGCTGCCTTTTACCAATCCGCTTATCAAATAAAGCATGTTGCTAAAGATGGTTTATAAGAACCATCCCAAGTTAAAATGCTGGTGCATGGGACAGCCAGAGACGAGAACAGAATGAGGTAACAACATCGGTTAATCGACTGCCTTTGCTCTCTTCTTTTTCCAGGCGAAGAGACACCGAGACCTAACCCACCACATTTAGAGCTTGACATTGTCAATGTAAGTTTGCTGGCTACGCTTTTTATCGCACTCTCCTTTTAAAGCTAGAATAGGCGCCAATATAACCTGAGCCGAGATCAGTGAGCGAAGTCAGTATATGTTTAAAGCTCGTCAACATCATACCACTAATGTGTTTTTTATCCTCAAAACATTTATCTAAACCCTTATCTCTTTATATCTTTTGTAAAGTAAGTTTGGGGTGGGGCATTTTTCGCATATCATGCTTAAAGTAATGTTAATGTACCGTATTAGTATACACAGCTGCAAGCAGTGCACAGACCACCCTTTCAAGGGGTATCGAATGGTCTTTGCGAGCATGCGAGCAGAGCGTTTTTCTTTGCGAGCACAAGCATTGACAAAAGTTACCCTCGCGAACAACGAGCACTCTTCAAAAGCTACCTCCACTTAAAACCAAGCATGGGAGCACTTGTAAAAATATGCGACCACGAGCAAACGAACACTCGTTAAAATTTTGCGAGCATTCCGAGCAGAAACCTAATTTTGCGAGCACTGCAAATTTTTGATGGACCATTCATGACCCCTCTTTCAGGCCAACGCCCCCGCCTAGTTTTGGTTGTTATCGACCTCTTTAATTTTTTTTTATATGGACCTCAACAGCCACAAGAATTGAATGAGCTAGTGTACGACCTCAATTACGATGCTATTCCAGGTATTAAACAGCTATTTTCCTTTTTTTCCAATAAGTTTAATTATTAATCTTCTTGATTGAGGTTTAACTTAAGATAGAATAGAGCAATATTGATGTCGTGTACAATGGTAAAACGTTCATGTCGCATTTTTCCAGTTGTAGAACTCAATCATTTAAAATAGGCAAAATATTATCACCCTGACAGGTTTTTGCACTTGATGATACTCATTTACAGATTGTGAGCAATTGCCTTCTTCATGTTTATACTAAGTAGAAAGAGATGTGCTCTACGAATGATTTGGTGATAGTTTGAGAGGAGGGCTGATAAGCATGTTTCATACTATTACATCTCAGTTTCATTTCATTTTACTTCATTTTATTTAGACCACCGCGATGTAGAAAGGTCACAGACGATCTACGAAGGGTATGAAGATGTAGAGGTAAGACATTAAGATGAAAATAAGATTCTTTAATATCCTTTCCTAATTAATTAGTTTAGGACTAAAGCTTTTAAATATAAATCAGTAATTTGCAAAAACTTGCAGTCCAGGTAATTATTATAACTACCAACTGAAGGCCCACATCCCCGGGCCCACATCTTAACTTACAGAAGGAGGAACGTAACCAAAAAAAATTAGAATGATTAAAATCCCGCACAAGAACATCTTCACAAGTTTTGAGAACAAATTTCACGTGATTATTAAAGGGAGGGGGGTGGTATTAGTGGTATTAGTATTGTTCTTGTTTTTCATTCTTTTTTTAATGGGTGGGATAAATTTTTTATATTTTTAATAGCATATACTTAAGTGTATTTTAATTTTAGTCCTACGTTTTATACATGAGCCTCTGGCTCGGACATTGAGGGAGACCTCGTTCCACGTATGGAATGTATTGTATTGTATTGTATCACCTTCCGTTTACTTTTTACTTTACCGGCTACGGTGAATTTATTCTCACTACCTTTGTGTGTTTTAACACTTAAGGTCATGCTGGAACGACGTGATGATACTTCTTCAATGCCTGGGGATGATGTTGCAACATATATGTTGATGGAGGACTGTCGTGATGATGCTTCGTCAATACCTGGGGATAATCTTGCAACACAGGCCATGCAAGAACGCCGTGATTTTACTTCTTCAATGCCTGGGGATGACGTTGCAACACTGGTCATGCAGGGACGACGCGATGATACTTCGTCAATGCCTGTGGATCTCCCAACAAACTATCAACTGGACCAGGTTAATAAATTCACTTTTAAACAGGTTTTCACTCGAGTATCGAAAGTAATTCACATTTGCTTTGGTTTTGCATCACTGCGCTTAGTGTTTGCTTGTAAAATCTCGCACCACGTACTCATCAAATCAGAAGTGAATCAGTCGTGAATCGCTCACACACGTTTGCCCACCCTTCGTGTCAACCTCATGTATATAATCAAAGTGCTTCTGGATTTGACTGTTCCACTGGATTGTACACTGTGTTCTTTGTATCTGGCCAAAGTGTGGTAGCTTTGGTGTTGGTTTTAGACACTCATATGATCAGCGGACTTTTTTCATCATCGCGTTAGCACATTAAATGGCTTTGATTATTTTACTGTAGAAATAAAAGACTAAAACTGTTTTCTTTTTTATAAAAAATGTAACATAAGCTGCACTTATTTTTATTTTGTTTTGTTTTTTTCATTAGGATGTGAGAGTGATAAAAGAGAGAATCACTTACGGTGAGAAACAGCACCTGAGAAGACTCCTTACTCTCCGCAATAATAATCTGTTACCTATCTACAGGATTGATAATTTGGATTCATATAGTCCAGTTGTGGATATTGTAAGTAATAATATATTTTGCAGTTCGAAATAGTTTAATAGGAACTCTGCCGTGACGTTACTAAACATCAGCAAACCAAGCTACTCCTTAAAAATTATTTAAGCGCCAGCAGGGTACATTGAGATCATCCGTGGTCCAGCTTCATCTCGCATTTATTTATTTCTAAGTTTTAGAACGATTGATCTTATTATGTGGGTCCTGACTGGATCATGATTGTAACTTCCAATAAAGAGCACAATTTAAACGAAAGAAATCTCTTTCGCTTTTCATAATTACGTTTTTTGTCCAAAATGAAGAAAGCGCCCCCCTTTTCTTCCCTCCCCCCTTCCCACCCGCAGCTCTCAAAACCAAATAAGGTACCTAGGACTAGATCAAATCATCGCGGTAAACCATCTACTGTGAAAGTGGTACTTAAAAACCTGGTTTTTGTCGTTTAAAGATTCAAAAGGATAATTATATTGGTTCCACGCAAAAATAAATAATGAGTATATGACGCACAATCGAACTGACGCGCGCTGTGTGCTCAATATTTGTTTCACGAGTGTCAAACATAATTGTGACATTTTGGAATTAATTTTAATTTTTTGGCTGATCAGTTGTCACCAAGAAGCCAACTTGGCAGCTTGAGGGAGTATGTGCTCAGCAGGCGATGCCAGAAGGACGATATAATCACATTCTTATGTCAAGTTGCGACTGCTGTTCACTATCTTCACGTCAATCATATTGTACATGGAGACCTCCGCGCAGAATATGTGTATGTAGTCGAACCAAACAAGGTACAGCAGATTCAATTCGTCTTTTCCGTTATAAACATTAATCTAATTTAATGTTATCATGACCTAATAACAGGATGTGTCCAAAAGGGAAGTCCAACTGCTTTCTGCAACAAATCCCAGCAATAAGTCCCTTTGTGTGAACTATCCATTTCGTCAAAAGTTCAAGTCACAGAGAAAGACACTCAGTGGCGGATCCAGACCTTCCGATAAAGAGGGAGGGGAGGGGGGGGGGGGCACTCTCGAAGATCTCCTAGATCCGGTTAGATCCGCTACTGACACTTGAACCCTGCGATGTCTCCCACGAATTTAGACTGGTTTGTATTGAAAGGATAAGACCCTTGGACTCGTCCCTCAAAATAACGGTCAGGACACACGAGGGGACAATAACCTGCTACTTGCCTCTTTAAAAGAACTTGTTGCAGGGACCTTTGTAACGATCTTTATGGCTCTTTTCAGGTCCAAGTTGGACGAATGGGTCGCTCCAAGCCTCTTTCTATGAGTGCTTATGAAGTTACCAGTACTTCATGCGTGGTAGAGGAAGCCATGCCATATGATTCTACTCGCTGGTGAGCATTTAGAATTTCTAAACTCATTTGCTAACAGACCTTGTATCCAACAGTGGTAGTAATCCAGTAACCTAGTAATCCAGTGGTACGTGATTTTAATCAAAGCAAAATTTTTCTTTAGCTCGGATAATGCGAGAAACTTTAGAAACGTATAGTTTTTGCAAACATCAAAAGCAATTATTACCATATTATTATTATTGAACTGCTTTGACACCGTGAGACAATGTTGCAAGCTATGTCAGAAGTCCAATTGATAAAACTGTTAGACAAGGTCCTACATACGCACAATAACTCACTCTCACTCATAGGAGTGCACCAGAGGTGATCTCAGCGAGCCGCTATTCTCATGCCAGCGATGTGTGGGCCTTTGGAATCCTAGCATGGGAGCTGTACACTGCCTTCGCTGTTGGTCAAAACGACAGAATTATTTCACTGCCCTACTACAACATAAAAACCGATAAGGTAAATATGTCATATGCAAAGGATGCTCGTGTCGTTTATTGTTATGAGAATATTCACAAGGACATAAGGGCCCCAAGAGCTGATTTCTTCCTCAAACAATTTTTTTTTCAAATGGGCTGTCTTAAGTATGAGAAGCTTACCTCAAAAGCAGCAATATAAATTTGCATGCGGTTACAGTGAAAAATATATTGCATTGTTGCCATTTGTAACGTCTAATTGACACGCATTCCCCTCTTCCCCATAAATTCTTTAACAAAGTCAGGTACCAAACACTTAGATTGCTTATTTGTTAGGCTTAAAAAAATAGCAGCCACTGGGAACTTACATTTTTTTTATTGCCTGTGTTGTTTTCTCAGTTATCCTTGTATAAACACATGAGAGAAGTGGGACCACTCACCCAACCCGACGGCTGTCCTGACTGGGTGTACATCATGATGCATCAGTGCTGGACATTTGAGCCAATACAGAGACCACCATTTATTGCTATCCTTGACTGTCTTTCAAGCAGGTATGAGATGTATAATTATATTCCAAGTAGAAATGGGAACATAAGGAACTGACAATTATATTTCTGGAGGGGTATGTAAAATATTGAAAAAAAAATTGTTGCAGGGCCTAGAAAGACAAAAACAAATCGTTTGTAATCACGATATGTATAACAAAACAGTATGTGTAATTCGAAAAGAAAGAAATTTCATACACCCCCCCCCCCCCCCCTCTGCCAAAAATAATGATCCGTCCCTTATTCGAATTCAGCACAACTGAGCGATACCTTGGCAGTGTCTTGTAGCTATCAGTTACGTCACACACTTCTAATTAAATGGTGTTCTCAACCAATTAAAGAGTAGTATGATAAGTGTAAAATGACCTAGAGTATTTTTTTCCTTTCTTGAAAGGTAGCCAGAATCAAGCTTTATTGTTATGATCGCCATATTGAATCGCTCATAAGCTTTTAGTCAGAAGTTGTCCAAATATTTTTACGTCTTTAAAGGGAACCGATGAAGTCGTGGATGATGACATTGTGGTTAAACAATCATGAAAAAAGGGAGTGGCCAGAATTGCCAATTTTCCAGCCTGAGGATGCGTGCCATGTGACAAGGGCAGAAGAGCACCCGTCCAAAGAGGTTATAGAAACGATGTGTTCTGAAGGTTTTTTCACCCATCATAAGTACCGCTACATCGAAATGGCTCAAAGAAGTGTTACCGACACCGTAGATGAAGAAGTGTACGAATGCTGCGAACCCCATCAGTCAGCCCCAGAATCCCTTCCCCTCGATCATCATTCAGACCCAGAATGCTCGTCAACTGTTAGCATTTCCCTCGTCGAAGGAGATGTCACCGATCCAACAGGGCTGTTACATGACACAAGGAATTATTCTTATCGACCGACCAGCCCTCGGGAACAAACAGCTGAGCAGAATAGTGAGTTACCTGAGAGTGATGATTCCAAATATTCCTATCAAACAGCTGAAGAAGAACCATACGAATACTACAACCTACCTGAGTCACCCACAGAATGCTTGTCAACTGACAGCATTTCTTCTGACCACAACTCGGAACTCGCTGAAGGAGATGTTACAGATCCAACAGGTAATTCGGAAAGACCGTCTCATGATACGACGAATGATTCCCATCGACGGACCAGCCTCCGGAAACAAACGGCTGAACAAGACAGCGAGTTTTCTGGCAGCAATGATTCCAATTCCTCCTATGCAGCGTATGAAGAAATGCTTGTTGACGAAAGTGGCTGTTCTACGTGTCAGCCTGAAGATGCCTTCTTTGTTAATCTTCAGTACAAGCTCACCCAAAAGCAATCAAACTACCGCGAAAATGAAAAAGAAGAAGAACCTAATTCTTCCCATTACGTAAATGAGATATGCGAGGACGATGCAGGAGAAGCTGAAGTTGATATGCGCGAAATACGGTTGGACGATGACGCAGGATACAAGGAGCTTAATACATCCAACAAGGATTACATGCCACTCACGAAAGACCACTTGAAAGCGGAAGAGCCCTGTTACATCAATTCAGAAAATGAAGATTTCAAGACAAAACTGACCCAGTGCAGCAGTCATAACTCTGTTGATAAATGCTACATGTGCGTTGACCTTGGGCAAGGTCTACAACGAGGACAAGAGGATGAGCGTTCCTCTACCGATCCTGTAAATTCCGTCGAATACTACCAGATCATGGACAACCAGCTCAACTACGACCCACATGAAGACATGGCCATTCAAGATTTGTTAAATGCTGCAGAGTGCCTTTACCAGGACATCTTACAAAAAAGAAACAATGGACAGAAAGCAGAGTCGAACACTGCAGGCCGTTTTTACTGGATTTTAGAGTAATCTAGAAACTAAAAGTTGAAAAAATGTAGAAAGACAAAACGAAACCAAGATAAGATTATGTTGTGACAAGAGAGGATAATAACTCCTTTTCATTTTAGCTGTTTATCCTAGTTTTGACTCGAAGTGCTGCAGAGCATCTTCTTCGTAGCTCTTTGTACATTCTGAACCTGTTACTTCTGGACGATGATCAGAGGGCGGACTTTTAAAGGTCGACATCGTTAAGCTTACTTGTAATGACAGTAAATTCTAGTAAGTATTGGTTAATATTCACTTGTTTTTAGATTGTCCTATATTTAAAGGAGCAGTATCCAGAGTATCACGAGAAGTCTCCTAAGGTTTTGTATAAACTATGATATGGGGGTGCACTCAGTGATCAACAACATAGCCTTTGAACAACAATAGTAAGGCCTAGATTCATTCTCCAAGGTGTGAATAAACGTAACCAGTGGTTTTTAAGTGATTTTCTTAGAAGTGACACAGTCAACTGAACTTAAAGATGTCGGCCCGACTTTTTCAAAGTTTTAGGCCACTACTGTCTTATTCGTCGGTAGCCAAACTACCTTTCAACAATTTTCATGACCAGTACAGTACGTTTTAGCAAGGCCAGGCCACTGTTAATGGCCTGGTCAAGTAACAATAAAAAATGGTGACACTATCCCTTTAATAACACAATGCATTCTGAAAATAAGGCTTGGACTTATATCTGCTCAACCTTCCTTTCATGTGAGCTTATTTTCGGGGAGGGCTTATTTCGGGGGTTGGGATAGGGGTATTTTTGGATTATTAAAACAATATCAGTTCAGGTTTCTAGATGGACAGGAGGATACTGTGCCTGTGAAATCTTTTTTTTTATAGTAATCTTTATTTCAGTAACATGGTACATTACACTAATACATCACAATAGTTCGTACAATATCTGCTACTTAAATTACACTGGTTTACATTAAAGTATTGGCTTTAGATAAAAAAGAAAAAGAAAACATACAAAAAATTTATTACAACAAAAATTGGCGACGTCTAGTCAACTAGTCAATAAGCATGATATATACTGTATATATAGCGGACACCGTGCAAGTCATAACCTTCACCATGTATATAATTTTATACGCCATAGCTTCCTTTAAATTTATCTGGACTTATTGGAGGCTTAATTTATCATTCTCGATGCGATATTTTAATTCTAACTTTTTTTTATAAATTCCCTCGATCTCAGTTCTTTTGAATTTAACTTGTTAGTATAAAGATAGTATCTAGCAAATAAAAGAGTATAGTCAAACTTTTTCTGTGAAATCTTTTTGGTGTATAGAAGAATACCACGAGGTACAATGCGGCTCTCTAAACATGAACCTCAAAACATAATCAAACATAACTAGTCTCTGAGCATAATCGATAACACCGTAAAAAACAAATCCGTTTAATCGGAAAAAAGCTATAACTAACTACGAACCCATTAGATTCACCAGCATTTTTGCGTCTGAGTTTAAGGGACTTATTTTCTGTAAGAGGGTTGTTCTTTTGAGTGAAGTGCGGTTTGTTCAAGATTGGCATCCGATATGAAAAATATTTTACCTATAATTATTCAATATTTACTTTGTAGATAAACTTAGAATGATAGTCTAACATTTAGAACGCAGTTTCTATTTCACATTTTAGTCGTTTACTAGAATGTGTTTTTACAATAAAAGTTTTACTCTGTAGTATGAAGTTTACCCTTTAAAAGTATAAGGCGATAAAATAGATTTGAATACTTTTGAAGCTTTTACTACGCGACACAGGAATAAGCCTCGAGCACACAATGAAAGAACCAAGAGTGACCCAAGAGCCAACAGTGAAATATTTTTGCGATTAGGTAATGCTACATGTTTTGTCACGCGCCATTTAATATACCGTAAAATTCCGGTTATAAGCCGCCCCGCTTATAAGCCCCCCCCCCCCCACGGTTATAGGCCCATCATCCTGGAAACAAAAAAATTCATCCGATTATAAGCCCCCCCCCCCGGATATAAGACCCCTCTACCGGACGACAGTACTGAATAGGGCTAAATGTTGCATTATTATGCGTTTTTAACTAAAAAACGTATTTCCATCTAACACTCCCATGGCTCGTACGTTTCGAAACGTTTTTTTCATTCCGCTTATAAGCCCTCCCAGATATAAGCCCCCCCCCCCCCCCGTTTATAAGCCCACCCAAAACCCCTTACGAAGTTGTATAAGCCCAGAGCTTATAACCGGAATTCTACGGTATCAGCTACGAGTCGATACGAAATTCATTATTCACTTGATACAGCTGGTGCATTCTCGTGATGGTAGCAGTTGAGAAAAATGTGAGCCTACCAATGTCCAACCAAACTGGGAAAATCCAAGGTCGTCTCCTGAGAAAATGCTTTAAATGTAACTTTTATAAACCCGGTCAATTATTGGCAAGCAGCCCATCAGAGACTTTACGGTGACACTAGGTCACACTAACGTCACAAATTCATAATTAACTTAAGTCTATTAATATAATATTGGATAATTTGTAGTTTAATAAAACCGTACACGAACTTATGATCGCACAGCTCGGAAAAGAAGTGTCACCAATCATTTGGAGGTATCTAGAACACAAATCACCAGAGAGCAATAATTATAGTATGAAGAGTAAACCCTTTTCACTTGTGTGACTCTTTGTGATGGACGCTACGTCATGTTGTCATATATACTGTCACACGTCAGGGGTTTCCCCGGAATTAATGCAGCTAGCTGAAGCAGGAGTTTAGCAGGTACGAAAAGTAAGGTCGGGTTAAATTAGTCCTCTGCAGGCGGAGGATCAAGTCGAACTCGCTTTCTTTCACTGTTTTTTGGTCTGCGGATGAGGTTGGAGCCGCTATTTTAACAATTATGTCTTCTGACGGTAAGCTAAGTTTTTAATCACATTTGTTTTGTTTTAATTGGTTGTAAATCAGTTAGCTGTGGACAACAACTTCTGCAAAACGGTAGATATGAGGCTGTCGGTTTGAGATGATGCTCCACAAGATAGCGAACTAACAACATCAGTGACCAAATTGGCACTTGATAAGCCAAAGTTGTGCTCTTGAGGGAATCCGTGCAATACTGCGCGGATCCACGCTATCCACGCTAGCTGTAGCATTCCGATGGATCGAAAAGCCTTCTGCTAGTTTGTGTTCATTAGCATACCTGCCAGATTACAATGTAATCATTGTTGAACTGAAACAACGCCGACGCAGATGGCTTATACTGCTCAGTCCGTTGTGAAATATATTGGTTCATTATCTGGTTTCAGCTCTTTTATCGTTTTCAAACAAACATACGTATTAGACCGTCTAAACACCAGACAGTTTTGATGAGATCTCTTAATCTCGAACTATAAGCGCGATCTTCATCGAACTGGAACCAGTGAGTTCTTAGCCATACATTGTATAAAATAGGTGCTACTGTTAATAAACATCAGGTGAAGTCTCCAGAAAAAGGAACTTTAATTCATAATTTCACACTCATTGACCAAGAAAACGTTTTGCACAGCTAGTGTACATTTGGTAGCAAACAACTATTAATAAGTTACAAAGCATTTGTTAAATCGGTAGTTTAAAATTCAGGCTTTGAGAACGTTCCACATATAAGTTTTTTCTTCGAGTCCACCACCACTAGTCTGTGCCTTTTTAACGCCAGTAAGAGCTAGTAATGTGTTTGCTAATGTGATTAAAAAACAAGGAAGTTATTGCATATTCAGCTGTAGCACGTCTTACACCGATCGGGAAAAAACCCAGGTCAGGTTTAGACTTCCGCTCTTTTGTTTCGTGACCCATATTGACGTCATTTGTTTTGGATCATGAGATTAGTTAATTAAGTTTGTATTTTTATCTCTTTAAAATTCCGGGTCATTAGTTATCTATCACCCCGAACAATGACAGTCCATGAAAGATAAATGACTAGAATTTAAAAGGCTATCGTGGACAGGAATACGAATCAGTACAGTAGACTTTCCATAAGTAGGATTGATCTTTTTTTTAAAAGTAAACAATATTCAAAACCTGCTAAGAGCGTAACCGTGACATCTTTGCAACCCAAATTGCTATATATGAGCTAAGACACGTAGTTGGTATTCAGTGCTTGTGATTCATTCAAATTAACCAGCACACAGTTTTAATACGTTCTAATTTCAATTTATCATGGGGACGTTTTTCGACACTTTCACCTCTCTATGTAGAAAAATGTATTCAGGCTTGTAAATTAAAAAGCTTCGTGACTTTTACTCAAAACATGCGTTCCGGGTCATCAAGAGCCGGTAATATTATGCATTACATGTACATGGGGGAACGGTGTTGTGCAATTCTGTCTATTTTGTCCCAAGAAGTATTTAAATTAGCAGCAAAATTAGGCATCAGTCAACAGTGACTCATTTGACCTGCAACACAATAGAATGTATATTGAGTAATCTTCACCCCGGGTCTAAGGTTTTTTTCCGGAAAATTTCGCGGCGCCAGCTCGTCTTCTTTGGCGTCATGTTTTACTTTCATTCTTCCTCTTTGCTATCAAACATCGTTCTGGGTCTGAGTTCGACCCGCCTACACCCCTGTTTCCTTCTTTAATATAAGGTTACTCTGGGGCCAATTTTTCGTTGTGACTCTCGTCTTCGCTAGAACTTTTATATGAAAAGAAAAGTCTTTTAAAAAATGCTTTACTGAAAATATTGATGAATTTAGTTTTAACTATTTGGCCGTGAGCACATGGTCAAAATACTATCTTAACATATCATAAGTTTTGTCTTAAGTCTCAAGACACGATTAGCAAACAAAGTTTAGCTGTTGGTAATAAACTGCCTCGGGGAAACTGGCATCTCTAAAGTGGTCGTCAGGAAAAATGTGATGAAACTTAATTTGTTTACATTAGTAAGAAAAAACAAAGGCAATATAGCTCTGTAGAAACATTTTGTGATTGAACTCATCTTAACCGAGTAGCCATGGGCGTGTGATCCTTTTCCGTTTGAAGTATAGAGCGAAAAAATTAAAGTCAACTTCAATGTTTCACTCTATAGGCCTTCTTGACCTCCTTCTACCATCATTGGTTAACAGGATATGAGAGTTTTGTTATTGCTATGCTAATGAGCTTAAATTTCTATTGTTTAGGTTCAAGTATGAGTGACTTAAGTTCCGACGTTTCCTCGCAGACTTCGGGTGAGTGGTTTGGTTTGCCTCAGGATTCTGCCCATAAACCCAGCAAATGAAATTATCAATTCAAGGCTATTAAATCTAACGCATAAATAAATTATACCGGCGAAAATAAAAGAAAAACGTCAGGAAATAGTGTTTGCATCTTCAGCAGAATCTTAATTCGTACGCATAACATCGTCGGGTCAGTTGCCTTACCATTCGAGCCTTGTGGTTTTGTCTCCATATAAAGCGACCTTCACACGACAAACTAAAGTCGGCAAACTCATGTTGGCTAACCCAATTAGTGCGTGTGAACGACACAACAACAGTTGGCAAACAAGTTAACAAACTGTTAGCGAGAATAGAGACAAGTTATATTTGTCGTCAACAGTAAGCCAACTTGTTTGCAGTTGTTGCGTCGTTCACACACACCAACTTGCGTGAGTTTGCCAACACAAGTTGACCACAAGTTTGTCGTATGAAGGCCCGTTACTTTCTGGGTGCGATAGTCAGAACAAAGCCACAGTACACAGTTAATTTTTTTTTAAATTCACGTCATTATAGGTGTGCTAGTTGAAAAATCGTTCTTAGAAGGGTAGCTAAAGATTTTAATTTTATATTCCAGATGGATGTTCAAGAAGTAATGGTAGACGTAAACCTGTTGTCAACCATTTCAACATCAGTATTTCTAACGTCAGCGGCTCGGCGGTTGTGGCCAGAAAAAATGCGAAGATCGTTGGTGCCCCTCTTTGTCAACCAAGAGGTACGTCATGACGTAAAAAGCATTATCAGTTGTTTTTCTCAAGGTGATCATCAGGGTGAAAGAAATACATATATAGATTGCCTTCGCACGATGTTACATTTTCTCTGGCTGACTGGCTCTCCTTTTTTGGACCATGCATACTAAGCCATTTCGTCAAATTGTTTAACACCACATACCGGCCATAAAATGCCTGTAAATGCCCTTACGAATTTGTGTAAATTCCGAAGCGTTTTGGGTGACGTGAACTTTTAACTGGGGACGGGTAGCTTGTATCCGAAAAGGGGGCTTTAGTCACTAGCGGCATATGAAACCTGTTTGGAATGAACAAGAGAAAAGGTAATTAGAAACGGCTTAAGAGGCACTGATGATCGACATATTGTAAGAACGTCACTCTGACTGCACTCTACTTGTAAACTTATTAACATTATTTGTCTATTTTTATCTGAAGTACAATGTTTTGCGAGGACATTACAGTAAATTAATATAAAAAGGTTGGATGGGGGAGGGCCTATATCCGGAAGGGTTTGTAACCGGAGATATTTTCTTGGTTACCAGGGAAATGGGCCTAGAACCTAAGGGTTCTGTAAGCGGGGGTGATGGGGGAGGGGGAGCTCATAACCGGCATTTTACAATATATATTTACCAAATAATTAACGATTTCATTTCAGATGAGGGACATGTTGGCCAGCCCAGCATAAGGACAACACAGCCTCCCGACACCTCCACACTCAACGAAGTCATTCACTCAGAGAACAACACTGAAACACCGGAGGAATCCGAAACTGTATGTGAAGACTGTGACAATTGCCCAGAATCGTATTTCTTGGTTGACCGTCAGCACCAATTTGGAAAGAAAGGACGAAAGTTGAATGCAAGGCCAAGTAAAGGCATTCTTTATAATAAAGGTAAATAACTTCAGATACAAATTCTGCTCAATAGCTGTCATCTAAATGGCTTCACGCGAGGGTTTCATCTATAGACTCAAAAGTTAGAACCGCGCCTTCCGCAGCCAGTACCGCTTTATAGTGCAGGTCTACAGGTTTCATGTTTTCACAATAGTTTATCCACAGACGTGAAAGTTGTCATTTATCTTTAGAATTAAGAAAGTAAAAGATTCTTTAATTTCAATGAATTATCACATTTGTAGCTACAACATCAAAACGCGCACGTTGTCAGGATACGTAAGAAAGTAGTTGACTAGTAAAACCTAACCTCCCTCTAATCGACTACCATCTCTCTAAAGCATCGCCTTGCAACAAATACCTCAAATACATTCCAAATATAGTTATATATTAATAAATTTTTGACAACAATTTCAGGAGACGCCAAGTGTCAATGGTCGATTGAAAATTTTCTCGAAAACCCAGAGAAATTCATTCAAGACATGGACATAAATGCTGGTGCGCTCAAAGAGGAAAAAGAAGACTTCATACTCCTTGAAATTCTCCCGCATTTAGAGGAATCATGGGGTAAATGCTTTTCTTCTAATGAGGAAGTCTACGAGATTCTAGCCAAAATATCTTGCAGCAAAAAGAGTGGCAAGGTCGTGAGACAGGCTCTTCAATTGCTTCTTCATTTGATCTGCAAGGACAACTTTGATAGCTGTAACGAGAACTTGCTGGTTATAGAGGCCGTTACAAGGTCATCTTTCTTCTCGTCCGAGGGATTGTTTAAGAAGGACCGACATTTGGAACGAGAACTCAAACTTAATGCATACAGCCGTATTTTGTCCTCTCTAGTCGTGCAACAAGTCCAAAAGGGGGAGTTGCCTATCGAAAGTCTGGAAGAAGATTTGAAAAGGCTTCAGGACGAGCTAAAAAGATTCGGTAATCACCTAAAGAACAAAAAGAAGGATGGTTTTCGATATTCAATCGAATTTATCCAAAAGGCAATTTTGTACCTGTTGAATCCCCCACAGAAGTTAAAAGTTTTTCTAGATGAATGCCAAGATTTTTGTTTAAACAAGGAAATCAGCAGCAGTGATTTAAAGGTTCTTCGCGAGCTCAAGAGGAATGGCAAATGGATTGATCTCCACTGCATCTTAATTTATCTTCATGGGAAGGTAAGTCTTCGATTTTTATTTTTATTTTAATTCCAGAATGAACGGAGATCAAGGTAGTAAAAAATCGCTTTCAAGTTAAGTGTCATATAAATGATGAATCAAATTAAAAAAAAGGGAGGATGTGGAAAGGCGAGGTTTCTTAACGGAATGTGCTCATTCATTAATTGATGCCCAAAGGGGCAGTGAATTGGTGAACGGACAGCTCGATTCAGATGATTTCTCAATTTGACATCCGATATTGGGAAATTCTGGAGGGCTTTGTACGAAAAGTCATAAAAATATTGCCTTATTTTTTAGGCCGCTAGAAAATTTTTCGTCTGCTCTTAATTTATGTAAATCACAGAAACTGCGACCATTTCGTTTAATTCACAGAACGTTCAAATGCAATTTTTCCTTAAGTCTTATTTTCGATGCTCAGGAGGTGGGATATCTCCGGGGGGATATCAAGCGTGGAAATTTTTTTTTGGCATATTATAGGAGAGAGCCAACTGAAATAACCATGATGATGTATCATTATAAATGTATCAATTGCAATCCATTTTTATAGGTGCACAGTGAGCGTCCCATTCCACAAATTGAGACCGAGAGACGGGCCATGACGCTTCTAAGGCTTCTTGTGGAAACTTATTTACAGGGAGGTGGTGGAGATGATTGGAAGTTTTGTTTACTAGCAGCGTCGATTTTGTCTGATATTGCGAAAAACAACGCGACCGACGGTGAGTCAGTCAAAACTTAGTCGAATTCGGTTTATTGCCGTTTAGTTTACGATACCTAAATTTCGGCTTGCTTCGGCACCATGCAATATCAGGAGAGTTTGGTCACGCCAATGGTTTGTGTATTGTCGAGAGGAATTCAGGCAAAAATGCTAATGGCGAGACCAAAAGAACCTGATACGTCACTAACAATCCGGTAACAACAGTGTCAGTGACTTGAAATAGCAGACAAAAGGCAAAATTTTGTTCAGACAGAACACAAACCAGAATCAATTGAAAGCGTCTGTCGTCCTCGTATTTAATGCAGTGCAATGTTTCGTAAGAAATATAAAAAAGAAAGTTTTTTTTTCGCTAAAATCAAAAGCAAAAAACTATCTTGGCGGTGTCATGGATGTTTTTGACTTTAAATCTTTTTGTTATTTTCTTGTTATGATGCAGAAGTGAGAAAGGAGGCTGGTGGGTGTTTAGTGAATCTCCTTAAAGATTTCAAAGTGCAGAAAAGACCGGAATGTAGAGCATTTGTTCAGCGACGATCTTCAGAAGTGCTGTTCTGTCCTGATAAGGAAACCAGGACTTTTTTGGTTCATTTTTTGTCCAAAAACGAAAATTTACAGCACGACCTTCCAGCAGACCTCCACATCAATCACCTGTCCTCCGCCACAAAAATGTACAGGACTCGGACATTGGAAATCAACCAGACAACGATAAGTCAAAGTTCACGCTGCTTTATCAAGCGTGGAATGTTCCTGAGAAAGAAAGTGGCTGTGAAAGCCCTGTTTGTCAAAAAGCGACATCTTTTGGAAGAAAATCCTACCTTCAACGCCAGAGAGAGTCTAATCAGGGAAGCCGACTACCTGAGACTATTGAATAAATCTCGCCACCCAAACATTCCTGTTCTCCTTGCCTACGATACTAAAAGTTTGCCATACCACCTTATCACTGCATTTGAGAAATGGGGAGATCTTTTGCAGTTTGTTCGCAAGTCTCGCGAAAGCAATCCTCATCTCCAACCAATCCAACTTCTGAAGATGCTGATCGACATCACTGACGCTTTGCTGTACTTAGAAGGGTTAGGTTTGGTGCATCGTGCCGTCATGGCAGCAAACGTTCTTGTGGGAGATGGTTACGTCTGCAAATTAAGTGGCATGCAGTACCTACGGCAGCTTACGAACCAGAGTAAGAGTCAAGAATTTATAATAATATTTCAATTAGTAAAGCCCGGGCCAAACGATGAGAGTTGACGAGAGTTGACTCTCATGAGAGTTTTCGTCAACTCTCGTCGACTATCATCAACTCGGGCCAAACGAGAGCGAGAGTCCGTCCAACTCTCATCGACTCTCACGAAATATTTGAGCACGTTCAAAGTCGATGAGAGCGCATGAGAGTCGATGACAGTGCATGAGAGTTCCATGCCAAATGAGAGTGAGAGTTTGAACTCTCATCAACTATCATCCTCGTTTGGCCCGGGCTTAAGGGTAAAGCCGCCTCAGCTCCTTTATACTAAGAAGATGCACGCAAGGAACACACAAAATAGTCCCCTTAAAATACCAATTTGAATTAAATTATTTTTAAGCAGTACAGTCGCTTTAATTTGATTCCCAATTATATTATGATTTTGTGTTTTAACTTCCGGTGTAGCTAGGTAGATGGAGTGGCCTCACTCAAAATAGTTTTAAGAAGTTTAAAACAAATAATTTTTCTTCACTTAATTACTAATCTTCTAGTTAAATATTCTCAGGTTCTCGGTGATAAAAATGGTCAACAAGTAGATACTCATATCATGTTTTATTACTTGCAGCTGAAAGTGCTGACTCGATGTATAGCTACTGTTCAGTAGATGATGGTTCTCCACAATTTGTCAGCGCAACAAATGACGAGAAGCTGCCTGTGAGGTGGCAAGCTCCCGAGTGTCTGACTGAACATCGTTATTCCACTGCCTCCGATGTGTGGGCCTTTGGGGTGCTTATGTATGAGGTGCTTACCTACGGGTGCGTTCCCTACAGGCACATCTTAAAGGATGAAGAGGTGCTTTACTGTGTAAGTTTAAAACAGGAATTCTAGTATGTTGAACTAGAAGTGCACAGAAACGCATGAAGATGCGAGGAGGGCGTTTAAAAAGAAATGTCAATAAAGCAACAACTACCTGAAGCATGCACGAAGTTCACAACAGGATTAAAAACTTGAAATCCCCCGCGCCAGGACGAATTCAGCGTCCTCCTCACGGAAAGATAAACTGTCAAGGCAATAGAGTGCACAGTTATCTTGTGGTTTAACAAAAAAAAAACATTTTTTATTAAAAGATGAAAGGATTTGATTTTACTTTCTTAATACAAATCTTAGCACTGATTTTCTTTGATTTTCAGTGGTCATATGAAATATAATATTTAGTCTTTCGTTCTCCTTGGAACAACCATATTCCAATCCCCAACCTCAATTCACACCTGAAAATCGGTATCTCTTTTATATTTACGGATTGAACTTACACTAGACTTTATCTGTTTTAAAGGTTACGGAATTTAACGAGATTGTGCCTTATGAGCCGTGCTTTGAAGAAGAGGAATATGATCTAATGAGGCGATGCTGTGAGTTCCAACGAAATAATAGACCCAAATTATATCAAGTCAAAGCAAGGCTTCAAGAAATGCATACAAGTGCAGGTAGTTGTGCGTATTGATTATTTTTACAACATAAACGCAGAATAACGGGAGATAAGACCGACCTTCTAAATGCGATATACCTGTTATGTGAAGCACAATTCTTTTAGGACTTGAAGATAAATATTTTTTGTCAGTTTTAATGAAATGAACGGAAAACTTACATCGGAAACTTTCAAATAATAATAAAAAAGTATGTTAAAAACGAGCTGTCGTTTTAACAAATTTAAAAATTTGGTTGTCGAGGCAATTTAAAAGATGTGTACTGGCTTTTAATTTATTATTATTGATTGTTATTAATTATTGCTAATATCATTATAATGATTTTTTCTCCCTTCCTTCATTTCTTTCTTCTTTTTCATCCGTCCTTTCTAGATGAGGAACAATCCCGACCAGATCCGCCCTCCCTGGATAATCACGTCAATTGCGAACCTTCTGTAAGACTCAGTTTATTTGCAATTAATCTACATCTACATTTATTGAGTTGATAAAAATCGTTTAAGACATCACATCAACTATAAAAATAGATACAAAGTAGAAACAAAACGTACATGCATAAATTAGATATAAAAATACTTAGTTACAATTTACTTTACTTGTTTACATGCTTCCCTAAATTTAATTTAAAATTCGATAAATAAGTACATTCGATAAATATGTATTGTTCTTACCTCTTAAAGTAATTTTTAGGCTCCACGCTTCTTAATCCCAAATCTCATTTTGTCTTAAGTACTGTTATGCAAACATATTCTGTTTATAAGCTGCGTTATAATTAACTGGTTAGCCTTAGAAGTATAAGCGAAAGTTTGCTAACGCGACTTACTCAACTTTCTAAGTCCTTTGCTTTTCTTTCACAGAACCTTGGAAATTCGGAGGATTTATACAGCTCTATTTCAGGTAACAACTACTCATTATACACGGGAAATTCTAAAACATTTCTGTCAAGTCTTTAACACTTAAAAGAAAAGGATATTTAACTTTTCTTTCTACATACATTTACGATTTATTTTCTCGGCATATTAGCAAATGTTTTGCTAGGGGCCTGGTCAGCCTCCGTCAGCTCCGAGGGTAAAAAATTGTGATTGATTAATTGATTTTGATTATTTTAAGAATAAACCCGAGGCTGAGATTTTGAAAAGAATGTAGTTTTTTGAAACAAATCTGGTATTTCATCCGTCCTTTTCTCTTGGGTGCTTTGTTTGCTCGGCCAGGCTGCAACGAAAACCAATGGTACATGTGCAATGTACACGCGTGTCGGACACAAACACTTGTATTGATACCAATCTTGCTAAACGGAAATGTCACGGAATGTTCTAGAATGTTATGAAATTTTCGCCTAAAATCGGCAGAAAAATAATAATTTCACCTGGGTCGGAAAAACTGTATTCTTATATATAAAAAAAGAGTGTAATCACTAATGACTGATTGAGTAAGTACTTACAAGCCTTTGGCGGTGCGAGCAAAAGACGTATTCAAACTAAGTTTTTGGCAGATAAATGAAGGCCTGTTAATTAATTTGGGTAAACTGATGTTTACAGATCTTTTATTTTAGAAACGTTCTGCTTAAACCACGTTTTATTATCTCATCTTTAATCAGGTTTGCTTTCTGTCTCATCAGATCTTCACGAAGAGTTATATTCGCAGCCAATCGAGGAGGACCAAGAAACGCTATGCGGTAAACATGATTTGTTTTAGACAAGCTCAGAGTACACTTCTACCTACAATCCTAAAATCGAATGACTTTGGTTTGATTAATTGATTGATTGCTTGACTAGTGATTGCTTGCTTGCTTGCTTGACTGACTGACTGACTGACTGATTGATTGATTGATTGATTGATTGATTGATTGATTGATTGATTGATTGATTGAATAAATTACTCATTCATTCGTTATTTCAAATCTCAATGCAAACTCTAGCTGGCTCTGATTCTTTTACGTACATCCAAATGCCCTGGAATTGCTAGATATTTAAGTGAAGCCAGATTAAGGGCCTTTGCATGTCACTAATGCTTCTCTTCTATCTTAGAAATTTACGACGAGTGCATCTCGCAGTCGAGCAAGGAGGTGATGGAGGTAAAAATCGCTCAGTTTTTATAAATACACGTCACTATGTTGTTATAATTATAAACTACCGTTTATTTCGAACTGAGAATTATTATTTGTGTTTCCTGAATTTTTAATTATAGAACTGAAATAGTGCCCTGAATGAATTAAGGGTTTACTTCTTATCTTTTTGTCCAAGCATGTACCCTTAACTGCTTAAAGCGTCAAAGAAAAGGGCAAACGTTTTGTAATGTACTAAGTCTCAATCCCTCCAATCTGCCCTTCCCCAAATGACCGTTTTGGTTTTGTCTTCTTGTTTCAGTTTTGGTTCTGCCTTCGTTTCTTCTCATATATAGATAAAATTTGTCACTGATCATATTCCATTTTACGTTTTAGATACCAAAAGTTAACGATCTTCCCACAGGGCAAACAGTTCAGGTTGGTGTTATTCACGAGGTACAAATACAACAAAAGAAAATGTACTTAGTTACCCATTGTAGAGTAAGGAGTGTGTTGCCTTTCGCGTTTATTGTAAAGCGCCATGAGCAATTACTGGATTTTGGCGCTATAAAAATACGTTTTATTATTATTATTATTTATTATGACCTAAGACTCGCTGCTTTTTAAAAAGGGTAACATATCTTGTTTGAAGCCTTTCATAATTAAACGGTGAAAGTTTGAGCTAAGCTGAAGTGTAGCCTTATACGTTGCGTTTCCTTCCATGTACTCGTTTCTTTACCAGTAAGTTTCAAAGTTCAAGAATGAGTTTATAATCAAGTTCTCTATTGTCAAACCGACCTGTCGCATTCTCAGCAATTAACTTGCAATGGTTGGAACTTTTAGGGTATGTCTGTAGTGAGTGAGAAGATTGCAAAGGGAGATGTCCAACATCTGAAAAAACTCCTCGCTCTCAACCATCCAAATCTTGTCCCGATCTGGAAAATAGACAGTTTGGATTCGCATTGTCCCACTGTGGAAATAGTGAGTAAAATAATAGTGGTACTATTACATGATTTTTTTCCTACTGTTTTTATAACGTTGGAATGGAGGCTAATAAAATGCGTAAGAATATTTTCAATTCAATGCAGATAACATGAAACTTTCTTTCAGTCCCGATAGTAAGAAAATGGCTATGATAACACCTAAGCTACATGGTTGTTATGGAATTTCGTGTTAATACAGCTGTGTAAATGTCTTATGCCTGAGAGTTCTCGTGATGAATGATCAAACCACAGGTCTAGAGCTCAAGGATGGTTACCTTTCCCTCTCGACACTAATTGAGATAATCCAGAAGTGACGAGACTGGTACGACTACTTTATGAACTGTCAATTATAATTTGATAATTTTCTGTTTAACAGATCTCAAAAGAGGCTCCTCTTGGTAACCTAAAGGAATACGTTCTTGACAAGCGATGCCGGATTGAGGACATAGTAACATTTCTGTCTCAGGTGGCGTCTGCACTGCACTATCTTCATGTAAACCACATTGTTCATGGAGACCTCAGCGCTGAATATGTGAATGTCGTAGCACCCGACAAGGTACGTGATATAACTGTGAAATGATATTGACTAAACCACAGTTAATTTCCACTTATAAATAAATAAGACTCATAAATTCCACACATAAATTATTTAGACCGAAAGCGACCTGGACCTCAAATTTTATTCAGAATCAGAAATACAGACACTTAAAACCTCTCTCATCCGCTGGGGGAGGTCTCTTATTTTTTTTTCGTACGGGCTGGGAAATCAGGGGAGAGGTGAAAAGTAAGCGCGCGGAGCCAGGAGAGAATCGAAACGAAAGCGCGCGGCTTCACCCACTGAAGGAGCCTCTGCGGAGGAGAAAGACAATTACTTCTCTTTTGTCCGTTTTCCCTGTGCAGGTTCAAGTTGGACGTCTGGGTCGCTCCAAGCCTCTTTATATGAGTGATTATGAAGTTACCAGTACTTCATGCGTGGTAGAGGCTGCCATGCCATCTGATTCTGCTCGCTGGTAAGTGAAGAAGGATATCGGTTAATTCACTATTTTATTTTTGTGCAAAAGCAAACCTTTTTCTATAATAAAGATATAAATAAACAAACTCCACTAAACGATCCCGAGTGCATTGTTGAGTTATATAAGCACTTGGGAATTTTTAAGAACACGAGAGAAGTGCATAGAGAAGCACGAGGCGCAGCCTCGTGCTTCTCTATGAACTTCTCTCGTGTTCTTAAAAATTCCCAAGTGCTTATATAACTCAACAATGTACGAGGAGAAAGTTTTTTTATTTCTTTTATGAAATGTTATAGAGACTTGCGCGCGCTAAAACTCGTGACGTATGCAGCGTACTTTATGGGATTATAATGAGTTCGAATTGACCAATCACAGCGCGCGCAATTCGTTGACATTATTTTTATAATGTTTTTTAAAAACCTTTATAATCTGCTAGGGCAAGAAGGGGGGGGGGGGCGGAAACAAAACCAAAACAAAAACCGCCTTACTTATTTCATAAAACCTTTTTTTAACAATGTTTTTGACAGGAGTGCACCAGAAGTGATCTTAGATGGGCATTACACACATGCCAGTGATGTTTGGGCGTTTGGAATTCTTGCTTGGGAATTGTACACATCCTACGCAAATGGACAAGATGAACGAGACATTTCGGTTCCCTTTTACGATCTCAATAAACACGAGGTAAATATATAGGAGAGCTGTACTAATCCCCTTCCGATTTTTTTCTTTGGCAGGTTTTGATAATGATAAGTTAGTTTTACGGTAATGTTGTTGGGCGAAAAATAGGTTTTTCGGTAAAAATTATTTATACGAATTAGAAATGATTAAATCCCAATCGTGATCACTTGCATCCTGTTGGGAAACACATCTTTGCTGACTGACTTGTACTCAATGTCAATATCTTTTTCAGATTCTCCCTTACATAAGAGACAATGGACCGTTAAGCAAACCTGAGGCCTGTCCTGATTGGGTATATATCATAATGCATCAATGTTGGGCTTATCAGTCTATGCAAAGGCCACCTTTCATCGCCATTTTTGATTGCCTCACAAGCAGGTACGTTTTAAATTGTCTTTTGCATAAAGTGATCAGATTAACACAATAACAAATTATTTAAATATTCACGAAAAATTGACTTTTAGCTACTAGGAAACTTCAGAACAAAAACATATCTTTAGACGCGATTGACGATTGGTGTGGAAACGTTACGGAGCCTTTTATTTTATAAGGAGAGCAGCGTTAATTTTAAACGTAATCAGCAGATGTAGTAGTGCCCACAAACTACTTTAAGCTTTTAGTTTTGCAAAAAAGAATGGACAATTTAAACGACAGTAATAGCCAAGGAGGCTTAACAGCAAATAACAAATAATATGCATTCAAGCGTTTTACGTTTTACAACACGCCACTGCTTACAATTGTAATAAGTGCTTTTACGTTTTCGTGTTTTAAGGGAGCCAATGAAGTCCTGGATCATGACAGTCTGGCAAGCAAATCACGACCAAAGCGAATGGCCGGACATGTCCATCCGTCAGACAGAGGACGCTTGCCATGTAACAGATTCAGAAAAACACCCTGCAAAGGACGTCATCGAGAAGATGTGCTCAGACGAGTTCTTCGAAAAACACAACTACAAATACGTGGAAGTTTCTTCTGGTGCTGATGAAGACGAAGAAAACGAATACGTTCACCCCTGGTTCTCGAAAGCAGAACGACACTCAGAAGCAAACAACAATTTGGTCAGTAACCCGGTGTACCAAGCTGCATACGGCAGTCATATGTCAGTGGAAAGATATGACAAGTTCCTGGCAAAAAACCCAGCACCAAAGGAACCAGTCGACAATGAATCAGGCTATTTATGTCCTGCTTTAATGGAAGCTGAACAACACAGTGACACTGAACGCTTTTCCTGTTATGAGAACACCACCGAAGTCGTTGGGTGCAAGAGAAGTCACACCGAAATATGCCACGATAAAGCTGTTTCAAGAACAACAAACGAAGTCGCTTACTCTAAAGGGACAAAGATTAAAAGAAGCGTTATAGAGTACACCAATAGTGCGTTCACTTTGGATGAAGACGAGACTTCGTGGCATGAGGACGCTGAGTCAATCATAATTTATGATTCACCTCCCTTAGCGTACCAAAATGTGGCGTACATATTGGATGAAGGCCATTGTTCCCAAGACGAAGATACGGGCGTTATCGCAAAACATGAAACATGCCCTGAAGAATACCAAAACATTTGCATGGTATCTAACTTTCATCAAGATGGCGTCACAGAGGAAGAAAATACATTGGCGTGTTCGTATCAGAATTCAGAGTATTTCATATGCAGGTCTTCCCCTGGAGCCAAACAGTACGGGTCCAGACCAGCTGGTGCCACAGAGCGATCACCAGTATGCCAACGTCCAGGAAACGATGGACGTGGTTACTCAGGAGGCGGTGTCCCGGATGGGTATGGAAACTGGGCAGAGCCACAATGAAAGCGACTACCAAGAGCGAGAAGCGCTGCCAAAGCCGAATCGTACACTTGATGATATCTCTGGCAGAAGTGGTGTACTCCAAAGTCCCATTCTTTATTACGTTCTTGGCTAAACGATCCTCAATTGGAGGTCATATATTACATTTAGGACTGTTAGCTATAGGTGCATGTGTAATGCGATGATTAAATATAAACAGTGTTGTTGTTGACCCAGCAACATGCGCGCAAGGGCGATAGTTTGATTTGATACTGTAATTTAGTGCGAATAGTTGACTAGAAGAAATATAGTCTCGATATAAGATGAAACACAGAATAAATCACACAATATTCCAGGATATTTTTGTAAACCTTTACAAGGAAACTGTTATTTAGCTCGGGTGCGTGGAAAAGTACCATGCACCGATAGAATATAGATTTTTTTAACCTGTCGATAAATCAGATCGTCAAATTATGACGTGTTTTCTGTATACACTAATATTCTAGGGCACCATGAGCATAGATTTCATTTGTATAATGAAATAATGATCATATTATTGGTGTATAAGAGTGTATTGTTGTCACAATATGATATGGCTATTTTTGACAATAAGTATTTTCGCATGTAGTTTAAATAATTTCATTTGATGAAAACTTTTATAAGATTTAGCCTATGGGCTTGTAAATAGTGTAGTTATGTATTTCAGTATTGCTTTGACAGTGAAAGCCATTTTGACACTGCATTTATATAAAATCAAGTTTATGTAGGAGTTTTGAAATAAGTTCGTTACAACTCGAAACTCAATCAGAAACCATTGGTATAAGAAGGTTGTACAAATATTTTATATTTTTGTTCCTGCAATCGGTTGTTGTTTTATAAATTCCAAGGAACAGCAACCGCTGATTGCCAGACACATTTGAAAAGTGTATAAAGTTAGTAAAATATTTTACTTTTAAGCCATCATCATCGATCTGCTGATCGGGTTACCATGCAGGATAAATAAAGTAGTTATTATCATTATCATAAATATATTCACGAGTTTCTTATTGGTTAAAGCATATAGCATATACAGTGACATACACGACATTGACATTTAACAATTGTTTCTATCTTGCTTGTCCAACCGCTTATCCAATAATTGGAAAAATATTTGCTTGTCCCAATGAGTAAACAACTATTTCTATATTGTGCTCGCTCGACTGCCCATCCAATAATTTGACAAATATTTGCTTGTGATAGCACATTTGACACAATAAACTAAACAATTATTCCTATCTTGCTCGCCCTACTGCTGATCCAATAATTGGAAAAAATATTTGCTTGTCACAAAGAGTAAACAACTATTTCTATCTTGCTCGCTCTACTGCCCATCCAATTATTTGACAAATATTTGCTTATGTTAGCACATCTGACACAATACACTAAACAATTATTTCTATCTTACTCGCCCTACTGCTGATCCAATAATTGGAAAAAAATTGGCTTGTCCCAATGACTAAACAATTATTTCTATATTAATTTTTGCTCGCTCTACTGCCCATCCAATAATTTGACAAATATTTGCTTGTGATAGCACATTTGACACAATTAACTAATCAGTTATTTCTTTCTTGCACGCCCCTCTGATGATCCAATAATTTGAAAAATTTTGCTTTTGATTGCTTATTTGATACAATGCAACGGAGAACAGGAAATTCCTGTGCATCCATTGTAAAACTACTAGGTAGCTTGCTGTGAACAAAAGCATATGAACTATGCAAAACGAGACAAAACACCCACAAAACTAACGAGGATGGTGTAATGAGTTACGAAGATATCGGGCTCCATAAGTTATCTTACGGGAGTGGGGGCAGTTTTATATGAACACAAAACAAGCATTGCCAACTAACTCGAACACGTGACACTGACTTGTTTCATAATCACTGAGTGATTGATTTACTGCAGTTGCTGTAGTTATTCAAAACGTCCTGCAGTATAAATCCTTCCCACGCCAAATGAATTATGTTTCTGAAGTGGAACCTATGCTGCGAATGTAGATTTCAACAAAAACAACTTGATGAATAAATCGTAAAACCTGTTAAACTGAAAAACATCTCATGTATATTTCTACAACTTCTTGAATCAGAAAAAGCTTAATGGGCTTAGTATAAACTACAAATTCCCGTTATATACAAGTTATATAAAATACGAGCCAAAATTCTGATGACCTGGCATTGAAAAGGAAGGGAATTTCCCGGCCGGCCTCACTGCAATAATATATTGCGTCAGCACCCAACATAAAAGGCGGAAGTCCGTTTCAGGGTCGTTTCAGCTCGAAAGGGATTTGTCCTTGCTGGCGGGATTTGTCCCAGGACCTTTCAGGGTCAGAAAGTGATAATATAATCTCACTTTCAATCGAAAGTTAAATCAAAGAAACCTTAACACCACAACGAATCGGGGCTGGTGAAGGAAATTTTAAGCTTTTATCTCGCCAAGCCCCATCCTCATTACTAATGGCGGCATCTGGCAGTAAGTGCACCTTGAGCTTTCCTTTTCTTCCTTTGTGTCGTCTTTTGAAGTACAATTACGTTAGTGGATACCATATTAGAGCTATTTTGACTTCAAGAGTTTTGTTTAAAACCAATTATGTTCTCGACTGAGTAATATAAAAAAACACTGCTGTAGGTGCATATATATACCTGTGCTTCAAGCGGGCTCTGAGCTCCAGAGCGAAATAACAACCATGGTAATGCTGACTTGAGTTAAAATGTCGATTCTTTTCCAGTGATAAGATTAAGAAGATAACTAGAATTTGAACGAAGTTTAGTTGACCATCGGGAGGTTTAAAGTTTTTATTCACTCTGTTGATCTGATTAGCCATAGATCAGATGATAATTTGCATCCCATATTAGACCGCATATTACAAACCGCATTTGTCAATAGATGTGTAAATACTACCAACAATACTCAATATATTAATATTAAACCCCGCTCTTGTTTTGGTGTTTACATTGGGAATAAAATGTTCAGAGGTTGCCTCATATCATGGTGACAAAATTTAGCTCTCAAAATGTTCCGAGTGGTACTGTAAAGATCTAGGGATCTGACGATAAGAGAAGAAATACGTACGTAACCGTATTGCGCAACAGTGTGTTTATGTATAGTGTACAGTCATTTACGCTGTCTTATCTTGAAAGCAAAAGTTGCTTTGAGGGAAAAACCCCAGTCAATTAAGTTATTTAAACTTATTAAAATTACCGCATTAACGGTTCGTAACGCAGTCCTTATCTAGTAATACAATTGTTTCACAATCGAATGCGTGACAGCGTGATGTTAACGTACAAAAGGAGACAGTGGGAGTAAATGACCCCTAACCCTGTGCACAATAAGGGAAATTTAATTTTAGCTTAGCATCCTGCTCTGGACTGAAAAGAAATGAGTAAGTGGCAATTAATCAATATAACAAGACATTTAAGGACGTCACATCATTAATTGTCACGCTTTGTTAGTCTGTAGTGGGAACCTAAAGATTTGGGACTTTTACATAACAAAAAAATCGGCCACTTTTTTCCATGGTCGTACATATCTATGGACAGAAGAAATAAAGTAGAAGTGACGTCATAAAATTTTTAAAACTCAGTGAAGTTTCTAACTGATGCTTTATTTAACACTAAAATTTAAGGTTTTTAGGTTGTAGGTTTGTCGCTCTTTGTTTCAGATGTTAACAATGATTTTCTGATTTAAGTTGCATGCCAAACTGCTGGACCGACGTATCACGTTATTACCTTCAACACCAGCGTATCAGGAAATGGTTTTACAGCTATAGGACCAGGAGCACAAGCCAACAATTTCCACCAATCTACAACAAAAGGTATCGCTGTCCGTGATTCTGATGGTGGAAATTAATTTTAATTCTATATTTCATTTTAGGGTTTAGAAGCTTAAGCCACCTTGTACAACATAATTAACAGCACTAAATAAAATTATATTGCAAATAGGGAGGTCTCACCCACAGACTTAGGTCTGACACCACAAGCAGAAAATTAGTCTCAAAAGCTTTCATTTAATTGGCACATTTACACTATTCATTTTGCTACATGTATAGAGCCACACGTAGAACCATGTTAATCTGATGGATGAGTATTACATCAAGGACACCCAGCACTAATAAGTTGAGTTCGACCAGTCTGTTCTTGCAACATATAACTGGGAATATAACGCTTTAAGTAATTTATAAGGACTATAGAAAATAATTTCGTTTGTGAACCTTAGAGGAAGGGAGACACCCACTCCCCTCACCTTCTAATTTGTGAACAAGATAAGTTAAAAAATGCAGGTTGCCCCTCTCTTTTATAATAGCAAGAATGGAGCCACCGAACCACCCATCCCCCTTTTAGCACATCTGGATGTCACGAAACTTATCCTGACATTATCATTGCAAAGAAACTAGCGAAGTAAAACTGTCCTACTAGGTTTTCACTTTATCTCAGCCATAATTTAAAATAAAATAAAATTTCAATTTAATTTATATAAGACACATGTATTTAACTACAAAGACCAAGAAATTCAATAAAGTAAACATGCATTGAATTTAAATAGGGCTAATTTTTATAAGTGGGTGACTATCTAGCTGTCTATTAATTTTTTCCAGATGACGTTCACACCCATCAAAACAATGCTAGTACAAGAATTGGTAAAGTTCAAGCGGGAAGAAAGTCATTTAAATCCGAGAGCAACTCTGGAACTTATTGCCTTTCAAACGTGAATGAACAATATTACCAACAACGTTATGGCTCAAAATGGAATCCACAGCCGAGTAAAGGCATTCTTGGCAAACAAGGTAAATTGTAACAAAAAGAGGTTTGTAAACTAAAAGCAGCGGGTTCAAAACACTGTCATGTTACAAAGGGATACTAAGAGATAAAAGCGAGGAGTTCTTTGATTACAAATAAAAATATCGGAAACACAGACAAAAGGCATTTTTTTTTTATTTCACGGCTGCCTATGTCACCTGGTCGTTCTCAAGCTGTGTCGTATGACTGTCAGTGTGACAGATATTTCAAGATAATGTGAACACAACCTCCAGTAACAAATATAACATACAAAAATCTAGGCAAAATGCAAGGTAGTAATTTATAAAAACTAATAATACCTATAAACGTTAATTGTAACAAGCATACTTGCTAATCCATAACCCACAAAGTTACCTATTATGAATCAAATGAAAATGCCTGCTCACAGTAACGGCCAAAAAGCGACCCAAAGAGTTCTTGACCAAGAGAGTATGAACTCTAACTTTCTAAAACGCGTTCTGATCTCTTGATTTTTATTAGTTATAGGGACCGCAGATGCAGAGACCTCCATAGAATCATTTCTTAAAGATGTAGATAAAAACATTCTTGATTTCGACAATTGTGCTGGGCCATTAAAGGAGGAGAAGAAACAGTTCATACTGGTCCAAATTCTTCCGTATCTGGAATTGTCTTGGAGCAAAGCGGCTTCTACGAAAATGGACGCGTATAGGATTCTGGCCAAGATAAGCAATAGCCGCAGCGGCAGTGAAGTTGTGAAACATTCACTGCAGCAGCTTCAGTATCTACTTTTCAGAGATGGCCAGAACAGTTGCGAAGAGAACCTGTTGAAGGTGGAAAAGATCATTCGGTCATCCATCATCTCTCCGGATGCAGTCTTCAAGGAGGAAGCAGACCCGGTGAAAGAGATCCGACTGTCTGTTTACAAGCGTATTCTGTCCCTGATAATTATCCATCAGATTCAAGCAGGGTTTTCTACGGTAGACTTAACGAATGATTTGAAGAAACTCCAAGAAGAAATGAAAAGATACTGCGATCATATAAAGTACAAGCGAAAGAACTATTTCCGTTATTCGATGGAATTCATTCAAAAGGCAATCAGCTATCTGCTGAAACCCTGTAATAAGGCAACAGCGACAAACTTGGGTGTCTGCCTTGACGAATGCCACAATTTTTTTCAAACACAAGACTCTGAAGCGATGAACCCGATATTTCTTCGAAAGTTAAAGAAGAAAAACAGAGTTGCCGTGAAAAAAATGAAAACTGGCGAATGGTTTGACCTGCACTGCATCTTATGCTATCTGCACGGAAAGGTGCGTTTTTAATGGAATTAATTTGATTTTCCGTGTGTTCGTTTTAGCAGCACATTCATTGTGGAAAGAAGGGGCTTCATATACATGCACAGTAGCATACAATAGACAAATAAATATCTATTGCACCAGGTAATCTAATTGTTCTGAATGTCATAAGACGCAAAATATATTCACTAATTTTCTTTTTGCGTTATGTGTTTTAGTATTTTACATGTTAGTTATTTTTAATTCTTCAGGTACACAGTGAACGTCCTACTCCACAAATGCAAACTGAGAAGCGAGCCATGATACTTCTTAGGCGTGTGATTGTAGCCTATCAGGAGAGTGGTGGCGGAGAGGATTGGAGGTTTTGTTTGTTAGCTTCATCAATACTGTCTGATGTCGCGATGAACAACGTTACAAGAGGTACATCCATACAACCTGTAACCTCTTTGACCCTATTTGATACCACAAGAAAGCATTTGGTGTCCTAAGCGTATGTAATGCTTACTTTTTAAGTTAGTGCATCGGAGTGTATTTACCTTTCTGAACCTTGTATGTATTTGTACATTCTTTTCGTTCTTGAATATAGAATTGAGAGTCGAGGCAGGGAGCTGTTTGATATATCTTTTAAAAGACGAAAAACTGCAGAAGAGACCAGAATGTAGAGTGATCCTTGAGAGCATGTCCTCGGGGATGCTGTTTAGTCCAGACCCTGTCACTAAGATGCTTCTTGCCGACCACCTGCTTGATAATCGCAATTTACAGGACACGCTCGCAGAAGAACTGCACATTCAACACATCACGACCTGCTACCGAAATCAGACATTAGAAGTTAACAAGACGACCATCGCCCAGGGACAGAGGTATTTTGTAAAACGTGGCATGTTCCAAAGGAAGGAGGCGGTCGTTAAAACTCTTTATGTGACAAAACAGGACATTCTGGAAGGTGACTACCCGGACCAATCTAAGACGAGAGATCTGCTCATGAGAGAAGCATACAATCTGAGTCGACTTAACGGTCTCAATCATCCACACATAGCAGTTCTGCTTGGTTACAACACCAAAAGTATACCGTGTCATATCATTACAGAGTTTGAGAGATACGGCAACCTTCTGCAGTTTGTTCAAGCCTCACGAGAAGGCAACGAGCTTCTGCCAACGCCCCTGCTTCTCAAGATGCTCCTTGACATAACTGAAGCTCTTCTGTTGTTGCAAAACCAAGGACTGGTACACCGAGCTGTTATGGCTGAGAATGTTCTTGTTGGCGATAATTACGTCTGCAAGTTAACTGGGATGCACTCTTTGCGGCAGCTTCAAAATGGATCTATGGACGAAGGTAAATAACTGAAAAAAACGGGCAGACTTTTACAAATTCCACCGTTGTCTCTCAGAAACATCACTTATAACAACTAACTCCTAACAAACTTTAATAACAGGATAAATAAATCACTACCTAATAGGCGCATTTCGTGTATCAAAAGGTTACATAAGTCACAATCTCCAGCACTGTTTTTTCACAAAATGCAGAAAACCTCAATGCTCTAAGCTCCAAGTGACAGGTTGACATTGCATTTCTTTTGACTGTTAGGTCAAAACCAAGATGAAGCGTACGACTACTCTTCGCCCGACGACAGTTGCCTGGAAGCTATATGTCCTGATGATGAAGATCTACATGTGAGATGGAAAGCACCCGAGAGTCTAATGGAGCATCGTTATTCCAGTGCCTCTGATGTGTGGGCCTTTGGGGTGCTAATGTACGAGGTGTTCACCTATGGGTGCCGCCCATACAGAAACATTCCAATTGATGATGATGTCACTAACCATGTAAGTACTGTCGTTGTCATTTAAATAAGTACTGTCGTGTCACTTGAGCATGGCATTTAGACTTTAAAAAAGCTACTTGGGACACTTTCCTCATCCCTCCCTTCCTTATTTAACGGAAATAAATTTAGACAACTAAAACTGTCTCAATAAATTAATATTGATACGAAAAGAGGGAGGCAGGCGCAGGAGCTCAATGATTAGTGCGTTGGACCCCGGATCGAGTGTTCCGGGATCGAGCCCTAGGTGTTCCTGAGAAAGACACCTTTACACCTGGTTTTCACTAGCGACGCAAGCACAAGCGCAAGCACATGCACAGGCGCAAGCGCTAGCGTCAAGGCCGTTTTCACGGTGAAACAAGAGCTGTTATGCTTGCGTGTGTTCTTGCGCTTGCGTCGCTAGTGAAAACCAGGCTTTACTGTCACAGTGCCTTTGATACTTAGGTATAAATGAGCACCTGCAAATAGTTAAGCTCTCTTGGCAACAATTCTGATATGTACCTAAAATGCGATAGACTATTATTCCATCCAGGCTTGAAAACAAGTACACACAAGACGGGAAGAAAGTCAGGACGATGGACGATGACGTAGCAATACCTTAGCAAGCAGCATTTGCGCACGGCCACATTAAACTAAAATTCTATAAAAACGCGTTTATGGTCTAATATGAAACGGGGCGGGGTTGTGGATATTACTATACGTAGTATACTAATGTAGTATATATAACACGTGCTACTTTTGTAGGTTGTGAACAAAAAACATGTCTTGCCCCGTGAGTCATGTTTTGAACCTGCAGAATATGACATAATGAGGCAGTGCTGGGAATGGCAGCGAGAAAAAAGGATTAACTTGGCTGACCTCAAAAAGAAGCTTGAGGAATTGCAAGACCTTGCAGCGAACTCAGGTACTTATAGGAGAACAAAAAGTAGAACACATAGAAAGCCATACTTTAACTGATCTTCTATCAGTCTTGTTTTCGGACGAAAAAATAGAAAATTTCAACCTTTTTTCTGCTAGAATTATATACCACGTCTACATAAATATACATAGCAAAAAATTCCCTCACAAGATAGGAAAGCGCTTCTTTAACGGGATAACTCATTTCATGTTTTTTTTTCTTTAATAGAAGAGAAACCGAGAGCAGACCCACCATCACTGCACATCAATTATGTAAGTTTATTTATTTCTATTTTTTTATATTCTTCATATATTTCTATATATTATATTATATATTGATGCACCATTCGTGGCTTGAAAAGTTGTCTTGCAAACAGTACTAGTAAACAATCGTTTGTAATGTACTGAATACAACACGCTTAATTTACAGTCGTGGACACGTCGACGTACAGTAGCACATGCGTCTTGTAGACATTTGTAGACACATGTGTCTGTGTTACACAATTACTAACAACTTCGCAAATGCCGCAACTGTCAGCTTATATGTATGCCTGTCGATAGCTAAATAATTATCGTCAAGTTATAATAGAAATGTTTGATTTTATTTCAGTTTGCTTATTTCTTAAGGTGTGGTCAATCTCATATTAATCTGCAGAAAAACTTGAGCAGGGTAGTTTCTGTAATATAAATATGAGTATTTAAAGACCTTGTTTGCAATGTGCTTCAGTAAATCGTTGAAACGTTGTAGCAACTGAAAACAGAAATGATTATTACGTAGGCGGTATGAGATAATACTATTATTCAATTATATACTGACTGTGAACCGTAACTTCCCAAAGGATTTCACTAAGTCCTTATGAAGTCCCTGAATCGACCACTGGTAACATCCGGATGGTTTCTATATGACGCTAACAAACAAGGACGTTTGTGTGTAAAAATGGTGCCTTCGTACTATTTTTAAAGTATAGAATTATGTGTATAAAAACTGACAGAGACTAACACTTACACCAATTTTCATTTGCTCTTTAGAAATCCGTGTTTCACCCAGAAAACGCAGCTGATGATTTACCTACAAAGTATTTGGGGCAGGTTAGTCATGAAAAACAAAAACGAACACTTCATTATTATGGACAAAAGTTTTGGCTCCTTCTCCTCGATTTACATGGACACTTTCTGTGGTCCCTAGCGGTGCCGTAAAAACGGGCTTTCCTTGCACCACATATAATCAAATCGTTGCGAGAGAGTAACCTTGGGTATGACAATTGAGGAAATTTCAAGGAGATTGAGAAAGGCAACACGGGAGAGACGCAGAGATGTTGGAATGTGCTGTGGGGTGGGTGTTTATTAAGAGCCGAACGCAGGAGAGCAGATCGCAGAAACTGGACTGACCAATGCAAGCTAACGCGAGGCGTGAATAAGTGCCATTGCCCCCTTAAAAATATCAGTGGGTAACAGTAATACCGTACGGTGACAATGATAAACAATTAAGGGGAAAATGCTTAGTTCAAGGGAAGTAAATGAGAGAGTTATTGTCAATAGTGCGTGGGGGAGTGGGGTGGGTCAGGAGTCTGAAACTGCCAGGAATCGGGAAACAAAGGATCAGTGTAAAAGTTCTCTTGTTTAACGTGAAATAGTGGCTATAGTCCGCGAATCCGGCCAGATCGCAGGTCTTGTAACCAAAGGGAATCGTGGAGCGGGGCGGGGGAAAAACCTGGTTTAGCATTTATAGGTAACTAAACTGATAAAGATACAGTGTTTGTGCGATTAACTTAAAGTGCTATGATGATTTTCATAGGATGGCCATTTGGTGAAGGAAATGATCACCGTTGAAGACAAACAGCATCTGAAGAAGCTGCTTAGTCTCAACAATCCAAATCTTGTCAAGATTTTGAAGATCGACAATTTTGATTCACCTTCTCCAGTTGTCGAGTTGGTAAGTAGTTTTTGCCTCTGGTAGCGAATCTTAGGGATTGCCTTAAATTAACTATATTATACGGGAGCAGGGAAGGCACAGTGCAAAAAGCGCTCGCCTCCCACCGATGTGGTTCGGGTTCGATTCCGGGACAGGTTCTCGTCCTTGCTCCAAGGGTTTTTTGCCTCCCTCCATAAAAACCAACACTTCTAAATTCCAATTCAGTTGTGAATCGGAGGGCCACACGTTTGTTAGTCGCAAGACTGTTATGTGCAATCCTCGTTAAATGATGTCAATTTATCTATTCAATTTATTTATTTATTTATTTATTTATTTATTTATTAACTTTTCAGCGTAAAAATTCAAAAAGCGGATAGGGAATTGTTTTAGTTACTAAATGGAGCCGGTAAACCTCTCAATCATATATGTAAAAAATGGAATTTCAAAGTGTTTTAGATTGTCATTGTGTAAGTTTTATACGATCTAGACAAAGATAGTGCTACATTAAAAAAAAATTATTGATTTGTTCTTAAAATAAGATTACGGCGGATTACAGTTGCAACTGATATGATTTTGTGAAAAATGTAATTATCTAATTTTATGCTAATTTGCTTTTGCTCAGATCTCAACTGTGGCCCCACTTGGGAACCTTAAGGAGTACGTGCGAAGCCAGAAGGGGGACATAGTCATGTTCTTGTCTCAGGTCGCGTCTGCGCTGCACTACCTTCATGTAAACCACATTGTGCATGGAGACCTCAGAGCTGAATATGTGAATGTGTTAGCCCCAGACAAGGTAGGTTTGGCTAAATAATGTTCCCTGGCAAAAGGCAATGCGAGAATCTTTTAGCATGGCAAGTTTTGTTTCATTTCCAGTTGCGCAAAATAGCGCACGTTCTTAATGAAACCCAGCCGGAATAATAACCACAATGAATGATTAAGGTCTTTGCAAAATTTGCAAAGTCTGCAACAAACCTTAGCAGACATTTGGTGAATTTTCAATTGATATACTTTCTTTAGGAACAATCAATTAACATGATTACTGACAATCAGACATGCACGGATTAATCATTTCATTCAAAGACGTGGAGAATTATACAATACGTTCTATGTGGGTGATCGCACCGTCCCGGTACATAATTAAATTATATGTTGCAGACTATAAAGGGAAATGAGAGAATCCGAGATTGTCGTATTTCGAGGTAGCAAGTAATAAAATTATGACTTGGGTAAAATGGGTAAGGTATTACATAATGGGAAGTTATCTGCAACATGATTGTTCGGATCGATTGATTAGTTGATTGATTGATTGATTGATTGTATGCTAGTTGTTTATTTGTTTGTTACCCCATTTCGTACCATGGAAAAATAATTGCGATTGTTTCTTTTAGGACCAGTTGTATAAAAATAAAAACGACACATGAAATTAGAAGTTATACTTCAGAACAGTCACCTAACATGAAATGCAATTCATCGTATTTTCTATATATATTGTGATTAACATTGATAAGATTTAGATGCTGCCTTTAATTCAAATTAGAAGTATGTAGGCTGGACAGGAATACTCGCATATTTATTTAAATTCTCTAACAGGTACAGGTCGCCCGTCTGGGTCGCTCTAAATCCTTGCCCAAGAGTGCACATGACGTCACATCGACGTCATGTGTGATTCAACGTTCCATGCCTCCTGACTCGACTCGCTGGTAAGTAACAAAAGCTTAATAGAAACAAACATTGAGGTAAATTATTGGTTCTACAAGCCAGTTCAGTTATGCCCCTCGCAGGGGCTTCGGGGAATAAGGAAGCACGGCCATAAAATAATGGGATTTCTGATATTTTAGGGAACAGCATCATGGAATCACAATAATCAACAGAATACTTTAAGGGAACAAGGGACATTTTTTGGACAAGCCCCCCCTCCCCCTTCCACCCCCCCCCCCCACCTTCACTTAAAAAATTCGGGCTCCACAATTACCTGCCGCTTTTCGGGAAATACCGGACTCCATGGAGACCGGCGTAAAACAAGCCTATAAATAACAAGAAAAAAAAAGTTTTAGTGCTTTAGTGCTAACATGGTGCCAAAGAATGTCGCAAAAATGGGTTTTCTAAAAGAAATTTGGGTTGTTTGTTTACCTAAGCTTTTCTAAGAAGTTCGCAAAGTTTCCTTTCGAGAATAAGTTACAGTGTCGTATACGTACATGATTCGATAAGAATTCCAGCTTTGCTGTTAATTATTTTTGAGTTTAGTTCTTTTCGGACGCGATCTGAGCCAGTGTAACTTTGAATTTTAGTTTCAAAAACTTTTGCGCAAAACGAACTCCGACACCGGAATTTAGAAAGCAATATGGGTGAAAGGCCGCAATGAAACCTTAACACATTCCGACGGGTTTATAAAGCGAAACTTCTCCGCCAAATAATAATTTCGTGTCGATTTCGTGCCTGCATGCACTCGCTTTGCTTTTTATAGCATTTGCTTGTTTGTCAAAATATTGTGGCGGAATGCTAGCTACCTACTGCTAACTTTGAAAAGTAAAACAAACAAAACAAAGCAAACGAAAATAGCAGTGAATTTTCAATATCTTTCTTAACACCAGAGCAGAGGATGTACTTCAGTGAGCTTTCCTAAAACCGCACTTTCTATGCGGAATTCGGCGACTGACTGCACTCAAATCTTGCTTTGTGCCTTAGTTCAGTAAGTCTTTTGTTTGCTTAATACGGCATTGACTGAGCTACAGAATAACCCACAACTTGTTTAGCATTTGCCAGTGATTACACAAAGCGTTCCGACAAGTGTAAAATTTACATGCACTTGTATAGCGTTGACCAAACTTGCCGGCTACTTTGCAAATCACCGCTTCAAACAGTTTGCAAAATTTTAACGCCGACGTAACGTTTACCCGCAAAACCATGGTAAGATAAAGCTCTTAATAAAACAAACACGGCTTACGCCAATTTACCTTCATTTCGCTTTCCATTTCCAGCTCTTCGGGTCACTTTAGCGTTGAAAAAAATCTTTAAAACAAAAACGTTTTCCAACAGCAAACACCCGCACACTGAAGTCTTGAATAAATAAAATGCTGACGAGAGCACACAACAAAGGGGGTTCCCCTAATAAAGAGCAGGGCTCACTTGTCAATCAATTCAACTATCAGTTGACGAAACGAAAGCTAACGTGTTTGTGTTATTGTTTACAATAAAACTAAGTTTTCCAGCTTTTGTTATTGTTCCTAAAGAATTACAGATTTTTTATCTATTTTTCACGTAAACACTTTGGTTTGCAAAATTTAACAAGAAAAAAATGTATTGTTGGCTGCTGCGTGCGCGAAAATCACACTCACGGACAAGTTATTTATTTCAAAAACCTAAAATATGTGATAAAAGAACGTTGTCACGTTTTGGTTTACGACTAGTGCAAGCACTCAGTAAAGCAATTGTACGGCGAGGATTTTAAAGCCTATTTCGTTTGATCATATCTTACACGCTTGAAAAGCCATTTCAAAACCACGTTTCTGCCGGTTATTACATGGACTTTCCTTGCCTATTCTACCGACAGTGCTCGTAAAAATAGCTCATTCTGCTCAAAATTCTGTTTGCCTCGACATAGCTCGCTCATTTATCGCGACTTCGTCGCTCAAAAGAGTCGACTTGTGGCAAGTCTACTCAGCTCTGTATTGATTCTTTACGAAGCCAAATTACTATTTTGATTTTATTCATTCATTCATTCATTCATTCATTCATTCATTCATTCATTCATTCATTCGTTCGTTCGTTCGTTCGTTCGTTCGTTCGTTCGTTCGTTCGTTCGTTCGTTCGTTCGTTCGTTCGTTCGTTCGTTCGTTCGTTCGTTAGTTCGTTCGTTCGTTCGTTCGTTAGTTCGTTCGTTAGTTCGTTCGTTCGTTCATTCATTCATTCATTCATTCACTTTTTATGTTTGTTTGTTTATTTATTTTGTTTTTATATTTCTGAAACAGGAGTGCACCAGAAGTGATTTTAGAGAACAATTATTCTCACGCTAGTGACGTGTGGGCGTTTGGAATCTTAGCGTGGGAACTGTACACTGCCTTTGCCACTTGCCAGGAGGGAACACCTTATTCGGTACCTTACTACAACCTTGTCGCCGATGAGGTATGTGTCATTAATCAAAGGCATTTCTATTTCAACAGTAGATAGGCTACGAGAACACATCCCGTTTCGTCATAGATTCCCTAGCGATGTGTATTTTTTACGCACTAAATTCAAAAGTGGGCACTGGGTGAGATGATCGAGAAAACGACTGAGCAAAACGGGGTATTCTGACTTTTCACAGCCCTCATTGATCAGAATCCCGATAGAGCTGGGAAGCCAGCACAAAGAAGGAGGCGCGGGGGGGGGGGGGGGGAAGGCTGCGAGTCGAAAGTAAATACGAATTATAGATTCGTAAAGAGTGTTTTTAGATTTTTGGCCTGATATTAGGCAAATGACAAACGCTCTCCAGCGTTAAAGGGACACTGTCACCAGTTTCGCTTCAAAACGCAAGAGCTAAATGACATATGGAAACTACAAATAGTGGTCCAGTTTTTGTTAAAAATCACCATGCAAGTGTACTGAAGTGATAAGAAGTGATATTATTGTAATGCCATCAGGAACTTTAGATCTCAACTTAAAAAGTCAGGCTGATTTTTTTTCAAGTTTTGTCCTTATGGACTGGAAAAACACCAAAATATTATTATGGCTCCCTTCTTCCTTCAACAACAATTTTACGTCATATCTCCATCTTGATGTATTAGGTGCATTTTATGTTTAAGTTCCATAAATAAATTAATGCCACGGGCGTTAAATCAAGTCATCGAGCTAATGTAAATCAACAAAACTATTGTAAAACAATATTAGAACAATTTTTAATAGACCCCCCTGAAATGTCAACCATATTTCTTAATCTCAACAACAGATTCTTCCTCACTTAAGAGAAATTGGACCATTGGCCAAACCTGAAGGCTGTCCTAACTGGGTGTATATCATAATGCATCAGTGCTGGACATATGACCCAGTACAGAGGCCACCAGTCATTGCCATTTTTGACTGCCTGACAAGCAGGTAAGGGGATCTCTGGGCTTTTTCTGTCATCTCTGTCATAGTATACTAAGAACTGAACATAGATTTTCAACCAAACTTTGCCTACTGGTTGATTACTTCAAGAGGGCCTAAGTTTTGAAATAAAAAGTGGGGTCACAATATTCGTTTTTAGGAGCAGGCCGCCACATACCTTATAATTTCTTGATAAAACCCTTGCGAGTACTAACAAAGTACATGTTTCCAAAGATAATTTATTGTTCAAACAGAGACAGCTTTGATCTGTATTCATTTTTTAGAAAGAATTTGATCACTGCATCCAAAATGCGAGAAAAAAATTAATAGTTCACCATACTCGTTAATGAAAAGAGAGACGATTTCTCGCGGACTACATGTAAGCCATAAAGAAAAAAACGCCATTTTTTTATGTGCGCGCGCTAATTACGCGTGAAATTCCGCGCAGTAATGATGTGTAATGCAATACGGGGTAATGACCATGAATAGTGGAAAGATAAAATTATGCATATGGTAGAAAACATTCTCTACCAATAGTGACTTCCTAGACATTACGTTAATCGCGCTTAATCTTTTTAAAGGCAACCAATGAAGTCCTGGATAATGTCATTTTGGTTAAAGCGTCACGACAGAAACGAGTGGCCAGACCTGTCAATCAGTCAGCCTGATGATGCATGTTACGTCTCAATCAAAGACGAACACCACTTTAAGAGAGCTATCGAGGAAATGTGTTCCGAGGGTTTCTTTAAAGGACACGATTACAGATACGTTCAATCGGATGCGGCAGTCCGAGTACCTGAAGTGCTCTATGACGACATGTCTGTTAAGGAATGCTGTTCAGATCTGCAAGACGAAGACTTCTATGAAGATCTTGACAGTCAGCGTGGTGGCGATTGTGACTTGGCAAACACAAAGGAACTCGCTGGACAGAACTCTGACTCCATTGAGCCACGGTACCAAAAGGGACATATTGAAGTTACCAAAACAGATCTGCAAGGGGAGGAGCTGTATGATGACGTTGCCTGTCAACGCAATGACGTGACACGCCCAGAGGCACTCGCCACCTTAAAGATCATCTCCGATGAACCTCGCTACCAGAACGTACGGTCCGACGTCACAAAAAGAGTAGTTGAAGAAGTATGCAAGGGAATGGAAGATACCGAGGTTTACGATGACATCGCAGATCCAGAACAAAGATTGGAAGACGATTATGGGATATACGACGAGATTGCTGATTCGCGCCATGCAACAAGCACAGATGAACAACCCGCGAATTGTAGCTCCCAGAACCACTCTTCCAATACAGAGAAAGACATTGAAAGGGAAATCCCTGATCCAGCGGATGACGAGTTATACGAAGAGATAGGAGGCCCCGTTATCTCGCAACCTGTCGAGGAGGGTAGTTTCACAAGACCTGGCAATGACGAAAGTTTTGAGGCAGTCAGCTGTGAGGAATTGGAAAACGGTTCGGTAACTGTAGAAGGAGAGGTAGAGGCTGATGACGAGCCCGTTTATGATGAAGTAGGAGGGTTGCAGTTGGCAGAAAGTACCACAGGTCACCAAGATGCCACAGGGTATAAGGACCTTTTGCCAAGAGAGTACACAACGCTAAGAAGAGACGAAGCGACCTTCAACCTAAGACATACCAGCTCTGTTAAGAAAGACATTGCAAAGTTAAATAACCGAAGGCGCAATAGTAACAGTAAGACTTGAAGACCAGCTTGTCGTGAAAGAATCATAACAGCACCAAAAACTGAACTGAGAACATCTTAGGACACTATTACGGTGGAGGGGTGGGAGTGTCTGATTATCCTCTATATCCGGTTAATTTTAGGCCTAAATATCTCGTGTTCCGATAACCCCAAAATAGGGCCTCATCTTAACACGAGCATAACAAGGCTTAAACGATGCATTAAAACACGGACACAAAAAATGAAAAAACAAATTCTTTGCGTTTATACTAGTATCAGTAGCATGCATTTCAAATAATTGACCATAGCGAAGCGAGAGTTTTTTAGTCTGATTTTCATTGGTCCATGCAGAGTCTGAGAACAGCCATGCACGTGTTTATCTCACTAAGACATCGTCACTAAAATGGGGTAAATGCGTGCAATTGTCCGTGAGAGGTGCATCACCTGGTCTACTTTAGGCAATCATTGCATTGGTGATATTATTATGTTTAAACTTCTCATAACCACAAATTTATCGAAAAAAAAAATGTCTGGCAAAGTCTTAGTAATTTGATACAGTAAATGTAGTAAATATAAGAGTAACACGACGGAAATTTAACTTGACAATAACTGTTAGAAAACGTCCATTTTACCAGGTATTTGTATGGCTGGGTAGCAAAATTAAATTAATTTATAAACAGAAGTTTTATCTCGGTGTATTTTTGTTACATTATGATATGGCTATTTCTGACAATGAGTATTTTCCCATAGTTTTATATATTATTATATTTTCCCCGAGTAATCTGAAAAACACTTTTATAAGCTTTACCTGTGGGCTGTAAATAGTGTAGTAATGTATTTCACTATTGTTTTGATAGTGGAACACATTTTAATACTTTATGTATAAAAAAGAGTATTTTAAGGAGTTGTTCTTTATTTTAGTTACAATTGGAAACTCAATAGTATGCAGCCTTATAATAGTCCAGGTATTTGTTCCTGCAATCGGTTATATTTTTCAGTTCAAAGGAACAGGAATCGTTTATTGGACACTTGACTAGTTCGAGACTAGTGCAAGTCATGTAATCCCGGATATAAAGTATTGTATTTTTTAGCTTTCTTCTGATCTCATCGATCAGCTGGATAGATAAATAAAGATAAATAAAGTAGTTATTATTATGAAGAGTCATTGATGTCATTGAGTAACTTCTGGTTGCACAATGACGTGCATGACCTTTAAATCAACCAATTATGTTCATCATGCATGCCAACTTCATCCAATAATTGGAAAAAATATTTGCTTATGATAGCAAATTTGAATCAATCGATGAAGAGAATCAATTTTCCCGTACATCTTTTACAAATTAAAAGGGTGCCTGCCATGCGCAGTTAATCCATTGCTTAAATGCACGTGAATGCATATACCATTCATGACGAGTGGTGACGTCAACAAATTGAAGCTAATGAAAACGGCGTAATAAATTACGAAATAAAAACTCGGCTCAATCAGTTATAGGGCAGGAGTCTGGGGAGTCTAATTTTAAACGCAGATCAAGCCTTGCTTATTTGTGTACTAGTATTTTATGAGTCAACTAATACTTGTGTCACTGACATCTTGGTTGACTTTTTGATACCATCATTTCTTTCCAAGCACTTACAAGTCACGCAGAAAGTCTAGTATTTAATATCAGGGACCACAGAGCAGGGGGAGCTGGGGGGCTTAACCCCCCTCCAATATCCCCCCCGGCCCCCCAATAAGAAAAATGCTCCGCGGTCATCCCTTCCATTTCGTTACTATATACTTCAAAACCAATAGAATGCCGCGCCGATCATCTTTCAGTGGAACAGGCTCGAGGAATCTTTAAAACGGAAAATCTTTTAAAGCGGGGAATCTTGGATGAAAAATGGAAAATTTAAAAAGTCTAATATCATAAGGTTTCGTAAAAAAATCTGAGAATGAATATAAGCAATATTAACGAAGAACGACGTTTCGATGACTCCATGTCAGTAGTTCGTGATAGAATCGAAGTGTTAAAGTATTGAGTTGTTTGCTATTAAAAGAGTTTAACTGCTAATGTAGATCAAACAGTTAAGTTTCTTTAAAACTGTAGACTGGTCTTGTTAATAAGTTGCATGCAGCCTGTGATCAGGTGATCTGCCTTCAGCTGTTTGCCTTACAGAATATTTACGTTCAGCGATGCGTTGAAAGAGATGTCGGGGTATGTAACCAACACACCGTATTTGCTCGATTATTTTAAACTTAGCCCGGTGAACCCGGCGTTTATTTGACTTCTGCAGTTTACTTGAGCCCTATGTTCATTAGCAAGAGTTTTTATTCATTATTTTTGACAAAGATGTATCTAGCTAATATACCTACAGCTTATTATACCTCAAATAAATGCCCGAGGGGCCTATTTTCAACTCCACTTTGAAGACCCGGCGTTTATTCGGTACCCGGTGCTTAATCGGGAAAATACGGTAATCTGTATCAAGTACACAGATTACATGTTACGCAATGCTGGTTACCAATAAGGGCCACCACCACTCTGGTGTCATAAATGATTTTTCTGCTGATAAGGCATTCTTATTTTCTTGGCACGTTCGCTGTGATATTTACGTTCAACGTCTGCCGATTTCTAATATTCAAAGGGCTAGGCAATTCTATTGGGTTTATAAAGTTGGCTTTCGTGCTGCGGCTCGGCTTGATCTTGTGAATCTTAAAAAGGTCTGAATCGGGGAATCTTTAAAACCCGCTGAAGCCCGCTGAAGTGAAACATATGCTGTCTAAGCAGATCGTAATTTAAACAACTTGATGGACAAATTGTAACAGCTATTGGACTGAAATAGAGCTGGCTCATATTTCTTTTTTCTTGAATTTGTAGTAGCTTATAAGCTTTGTAAAAACTTCAATTTTCCGTTATAAACTAGTTGCGAAATAAATCACGAGTGGAGTAGTGTCAAAATTTTGATGACCTCAGTGGCATCAAAATAAAAGGGAATTTTCCCGGACGGTACTCTCCCTATGCCCCATGACGAACACATTGCGCATCCATAGTCTTCTACAAGAACACAACACTAGAGGACGATAGCCAGCGCTCGAATCCCGAATCCCCTGGACCCAGAGTTAACACCTGGCTGAAGTTGTCTGCCAATTCACTGCCAATTCGCAATCTGCCAATTCGACCGGTTGAAGTTGTCTGCCAATTCGAAGTAAGCATCGAAAGAAGAAACTATACATTAGGAACAGTTAAATAACATTACCAATTGACCAAAAACATCTTTTACGTACATTTGAAGCCTTTAAATTTGCGGCAAACTCTCTCCGAACTCTTATACAAGACGCCTCATATCTGCTCTGTTTCGGTGTTAATGATTTTTTACTTGGCTTTTCAAACTTGGAATATTTAGCATCATTTTAAAGCTTACCGTCTCAACAGTTCATCTCAATGTTTTCTATACCCATCTCAACGCAATAGATGGCGAAAAACACTCGCGAAAACCGTGTATTTATTAATTCACGCACTCTACATGGCATTTCCGGAAGTCAATAACTTATTACGTGACATTTCAGTCGTCAAGTGCGTGATATATTTTTAAAGCTTACCGTCTCCACAGTTCATCTCAATGTGTTCTAAACCCATCTCAACGCAATTAAATGTCGAAAAACACTCGCAAAAACCTTGTAGCTATTAATTCATACAATCTACATGGCCTTTCCGGAAGTCAATAACTTATCACGTGACCTTTCAATCTTCAACTGCGTGATATATTTTTAAAGCTTACCGTCTTCACAGTTCATCTCAATGTGTTCCTTACCCATCTCAACGCAATAGATGGCGAAAAACACTCACGAAGACCGTGTATTCATTAATTCATACACTGTACATGGCCTTACCGGAAGTGAATAACTTATCACGTGACATTTCAGTCGTCAACTGCGTCATATATTTTTAAAGCTTACCGTCTTCATAGTTCATCTCAATGTGTTCTATACCCATCTCAACGCAATTAAATGTCGAAAAACACTCGCGAAAACCTTGTAGCTATTAATTCATACACTCTACATGGTCTTACCGGAAGTCAATAACTTATCACGTGACCTTTCAATCTTCAACTGCGTGATATATTTTTAAAGCTTACCGTCTCCACAGTTCATCTCAATGTGTTCTATACCCATCTCAACGCAATAGATGTCGGTAAATTGTCGCGAAAACCTTGTAGCTATTAATTCCTGCACTCTACATAACCTTACCGGAATTCAATAACTAATCCCGTGACAGTTAAATCGTCAATTGCGTGGTATACTTATAAAGGTTACAGTTTCCACAGCTCGACTCAACGTGTTCTTTTTCCATCTCAACGCAATAACAATTGAAAAAAAAAATCACAAGAAGAATGCGTTTTGGAATAAAATGCCGGCTATTTTACTTGTGTGCACTTTGTAATTTAATAACATGTCACGTTACATATTAATTGTCACCAATGCCATGCTGTTTATTTTTAAGGTTCTTTCCTCTTGCTTCATCTCAATGTTTTCTTAAACCATCTCACATCCCTCCTTATTGATATTATCAATAGTTACTTAACGTTCCAGTTGTCATCTTGTTAGTACAGTGAATCATTAGATGTCACTGTCCTCTAAGTGTAATATAGCCTGTTCCACGCTTTCGGTTTTTGGGAACGGGTGAAAAAAGCGGGAGAACACAGAAAAGACGACCGGAATATTTCCCCGCCAGTTTTTTCGTTCCACTAACCGAGAGCCTGAAACAGGCTCAGGGTAATCACAGCAACATCTTTGCTTCCCTGGCATAATTCAGTTTTTTAAATGTGGTACAATTGTTTATGCAGAAGAGAATTGATAGTTATTCTATTAATTTCATTCAAATTGTGTAAAAATGGATTGCAACTGAACAATACGTGGGGAAAAGACAATATCAGCAGCTGTTGGCTATTGGCGGGAAGGTGACGTTGACATTCCTTTCGTACTACCTAAATATTACTTAAATTGTATAAACGAAACATATGTAACAAACGTCAAGAGATAATTGAGACCGAAATATAAAGCCTTTAAAAACAGTATGTTCTTTTTTGTGTAACGCCGCGTCAGAGGAGGGACCCCTAAAGATAAACCATGCGATAGTGTTGCGTCGTTTTCATTCCTGTAGTATGGAAAGTCTCCCTAGTAATTGTGATTCTTCTCTTCCTTTTAACCTTATTTGTTTACTCAGTTAGGCTTAAAAATAAATTAATGAAAGCATGGTCTCCGATTTGGAATGTCCATACTTTAGGCTGTGTAAATTGCGTCCCGGGGATTGCGTAAAATTGCATGAATTGTCGCGAGTGTTTTTCGACATTTATTGCGTTGAGATGGGTAAGGAACACATTGAGATGAACTGTGGAGACGGTAAGCTTTAAAAATATATCGCACAGTTGACGATTAAAATGTCACGTGATTAGTTATTTGCTTCCGGTAAGGCCATGTAGTGTTTGAATTAATGAATACACGGTTTTCGCGATTTTTTGACATTTATTGCGTTGAGATGGGTAAGGAACGCATTGAGATGAACTGTGAAGACGGTAAGCTTTAAAAATACATCACGCAGTTGACGATTGAAATGTCACGTGATAAGTTATTCACTTCCTGTAAGGCCATGTGCAGTGTATGAATTAATGAATACACGGTTTTCGTGAGTGTTTTTCGCCATCTATTGCGTTGAGATGGGTAAGGAACGCATTGAGATGAACTGTGGAGACGGTAAGCTTTAAAAATATATCACGCAGTTGAAGATTGAAAGGTCACGTGATAATTTATTCACTTCCGGTAAGGCCATGTGCAGTGTATGAATTAATGAATACACGGTTTTCGTGAGTGTCTTTCGCCATCTATTGCGTTGAGATGGATAAGGAACACATTGAGATGAACTGTGGAGACGGTAAGCTTTAAAAATATATCACGCAGTTGAAGATTGAAAGGTCAAGTGATAAGTTATTCACTTCCGGTAAGGCCATGGTAGATTGTATGAATTAATAGCTACACGGTTTCCGCGAGTGTTTTTCGACATTTCATTGCGTTGAGATGGGTATAGAACACATTGAGATGAACTGTGGAGACGGTAAGCTTTAAAAATATGTCACGCAGTTGACGACTGAAATGTCACGTAATAAGTTATTGACTTCCGGAAATGCCATGTAGAGTGCGTGAATTGATAAATACACGGTTTTCGCGAGTGTTTTTCGCCATTTATTGCGTTGAGATGGGTATAGAAAGCATTGAGATGAACGGTTGAGACGGTAAGCTTTAAAATGATGCTAAATATTCCAAGTTTGAAAAGCCAAGTAAAAAATTATTAACTCCGAAACAGAGCAGATATGAGGCGTCTTGTATAAGCGTTCAGAGAGAGTTTGCCGCAAATAAATGTACGTAAAAGATGTTTCTGGTCAATTGGTAATGTTATTTAACTGTTCCTAATGTATAGTTTCTTCTTTCGATGCTTACTTCGAATTGGCAGACAATTTCAACCGGTCGAATTGGCAGATTGCGAATTGGCAGTGAATTGGCAGACAACTTCAGCCAGGTAGAGTTAACGTACTGATCATTTCAAAGGATCTGTCATCTCAAATGTAAGCGAGTTTGCATATTCAGTCAGCTCTAAGCGGATGTTGTTTTTGAACTGAACTCCTGAAACGCTCTGAATCAACGACGTCATGGGTTTTTCCCCGGATTTTTTCCCAGATCACCTTTCAAGGGCAACATTATAATTTCACATTTCAAAATTACTTTAGTCAAACTGATTGAGGCTGTTACCTCATCTCCATTAACTGGATGGCGGCAACTGGAAGTAAGTTTACATTGAGTTCTTACAGTTCTTAACTTTTACGTCTTCTGAAGTTGCAATATCCTTAGTGGATAACATCCGCATATTTTGACTTCAAGAGTGTTGTTGAAAACCAATTTTGGTTTTTCGACTAATATCGAAATGCACACGCTGCTGGCGCTTCTAATAACAATGATAAACAAAATTTCTAATTCTCTTTCACTGATAGGTATAAACTAGAATTCGATCAAAGTTGATCGTCGGAACGTTCAAAGTTTTTATTTACTCCGCCGATCACATTGGCCACAGATCCAATGATAATTTGCATCCCATGTCAGACCGCGTAGTAAACATTGCATTTGTAAAGAGAAATACTTCTGACAGTATCGAATGTATTCATACAAACATGCTGTTGGTGTTCATGTACATATTAATTAACGCTGTTATTGCTGTCTGATCCTGAAAGCAAGATTTGCTTCAAGGGAAAACCCCCAATCAATATATAAAGCTCATTAAGATTACCGTTTTACGGTTCGTCACGCAGTCCTTACAGCTATACAATTGTTTGACAATCGAATGGGTGACAGCGTGATGTTTACGTACAGAAAGGGAACAGAAACAGAGTTTACGTACATGACTCCTGTGCGTAATCAATAAGGGAATTAATGAGTTAGCTTAGCATGCCAAAACCCTGAGCTGCTCTGGACTGAAAAGTATTGAGTAATAGTTTACCGTAAGCAAGACAAACACGAATATTTTTCATGCATGATTTCCAAATTTGGATTGACAGAAAATGAGCTCATCCGCGACCTTAATAAGAAGTATAAATTGATTGTCACGCTTTGTAAGTCTATCGTGGGAACCTAAAGATTTGGGACTTTTACTTAACAAATCAGCAAGAGGGGGCGGCAGACGACTCGTCAAATAAATGTATCAGGCGTTCCTTTTTGTTCGATTTCCTCCCGCCACGAAAAAAAGACGCCTGACCGCAGTTTACGTTTCAATAGTCTGCAAGAGTGAAGAACACGAAAAAAATGTAGTCATGAGTTACCTATAATCTGCATTTTCGTGTTTAATGTTGTTGTGGCAGCGAGTGATGTCTTTATGTCTTCAGTTGACGCTTTATTCAACCCTAAAATCTACTTGTTTCAGTTTTTAACATTTTCTTTTTGTGATTAAAGTTGCTTGCCACACTGTTGGACCGACGTATCACGTTACCTACAACACCAGCATATCAGGAAATGGTTTTACAGCTATAGGACCAGGAGCACAAGCCACCAATTTCCATCAATCTTCAGCAAGAGGTATTGCTGTGCGTGATCCTAATACACTGTATTTTGTTTTAGGGTTTAGAAGTTTAAAACACCTTGTACAACATAATAAACAGCACTAAATGAAAGCCAACAGAGGTCTCACCCTGACTTAACGTCTGACCTCTAGCACAAAAATATTTGAAGAAAAGCTTCCATTTAATAGTCACACAGGTAAACACACGCGCACTACCGTTTCGTCTACATATATAGATCCACACCTTGAACAGTCTAGGATTACATCAAGAAAACCCAGCAGTAATTAGTTGAATTCGACCAGTCTGTTCTTGCAACATATAACCAAGTTCAAGTTCTAAAGGGACTAGCAACTAATTTCAATGATGAATCTTTAGGGAAGACCGCCCCCCCCCCCCCACCTTCTTATTTCTGAACAAGATAAGGTAGAAAATGAAGTTTATCCCTCTCTGTTATGGGAGCAAGAATGGAGCCACCGAGCCACCCATTCCCCTTTTAGCACATCTGGATTTGTCACTAAATCAACCCTGATAATTATTGCAAAGGAACTGACCAGCTACATATTAACTACAAATACCAACTACAATACCAAGAAATTCAATAAAGTAAAGATGCATTGATTAGGGCTAAGCATGTTACTATCTACCTATTCGTTTCTCTCAAGAAGACGTTCATACCCATCGACACAATGCTAGTACAGGAATTGCCTGTAGTTCACGGGACAAGGAACAAGAGGAACAAACCTATCACGGGACTTCTACGTACGACAGAGTACGAGGGGGGAGAAAATCATTTAAATCCGAGAGCAACTCTGCAACTTATTGCCTACCCAGCGTAAATGAAGCATATTACCAAGAACGCTATGGCTCAGAATGGAATCCAAAGCCGAGTAAAGGCATTCTTGGCAAACAAGGTAAACTGTAACAAAGAGGTTTATAAACTAAAAGCAGTGTGTACCTAATATTATCACTTTAAAAAGTCATGTTAAGAACCAGTTGCTCACGGCCCCTGAGGGGTCGTAGTAAAAGCGAGGAGTGATGTGCTCAAAATTAGAATAACGAAAGCACTGAGATTACGACAGTTTTTAACTTTTTACGGCCCACGTCACCATGTCGGTCTCAAGCTATGTCGTATGACTGTCAGTTTGACAATCTTCAAGATAACATAAACATGCATATAACTTGCTTATCCATAAACCCACAAAGTTATCTATTATGAATCAAATGAAATTGCCAACTCAGCAAATTCTCGGAGGAAAAGATAATGACCAAAGGCGACCAAAAAGAATTCTGGAAGCGGAGAGTATAAACTGTACCTTTCTTAAAAAAAATAGAACAATTCCATCAATAATATCATATCAATATATCATATTTTTTATAATAGCTGAAACACAGTAGTTCTGATTTCTTCAAAACTGCGTTCTGATTTCTTAATTTTCATTAGCTATAGGGACCGCAGATGCAAAGACCTCCATTGAATCGTTTCTTGGAGATATAGACAAATCGATTGTGGAGTTCGACAATTGTGCTGGGCCACTAAAGGAGGAGAAGAAACAGTTCATACTGGTCCAAATTCTTCCATATCTGGAATTGTCATGGAGCAAAGCGGCTTCTATGAAAATGGACACCTATAAGATCCTGGCCAAGATAAGCAACATCCGCAGCAGCGATGAAGTTGTGGAACATGCCCTGCAGCAGCTTCAGTATCTGCTTTTCAGAGATGACCAGGACAGCCGCAAAGAGAACCTGTTGAAGGTAGAAAAAATCATTAGGTCATCCATCATTTCTCCGGAGGCAGTTTTTAAGGAGGAAGCAGACCCGGTGAAAGAAATCCGACTTTCTGTTTACAAGCGTATTCTGTCCCTGATAATTATCCATCAGGTTCAAGCAGGTTTCTCCACGGTAGACCTTAAGAATGATTTGAAGGAACTCCAGGAAGAATTGAAAAGATACTGCAATCAGATCAACTACAAACGGAAGAACTATTTCCGATATTCGATGGAGTTCATTCAAGAGGCGATCAGCTATCTGCTGAAACCCTGTAATAACGCGACAGCGACAAACTTGGGAGGCTGCCTTGACGAATGCCAGAATTTGTTTGAAACGCAAGACTTTGATGTGATGGACCTGGCATTTCTTCGAAAGCTAAAGAAGAAAAGTAGAGCGGTCGTTAAAAAGACGAAAACCAGCGAATGGTTTGACCTGCACTGCATCTTGTGCTATCTGCACGGAAAGGTGGGGTTTTAAGGGAGTTAATTTGCTTTTCCGTATGCACCTAATAATATTAGAACAGAAACTCAGACAATAGATTCTCTACTGCACTAGGTAACTCACGCATGAAGTCTATGTGCGTCAGTCCGTCATATGCTGTTCTCGTTTCAGTGGTTTACATGATATACTCTGCATTCATTCGATTAAGCGCCCAACCTCGAATAAGCGCCCACCCTGTAGGTAGGAAAAGCTACTCAGCCGCCCAGCCTCGAATAAGCGCCCACCCCCACATCCTAAAAAAATTACATGCACGAGACCGGAGTAAAATGGGAGGTGTGAGATTGACTATAAAGTACTACCAAGGACTACCCGAAGACCAAGCTTTCTCAATAATTTACAGAAACTTTCAAGGATCAGTAAAATTCGGCTTTTCGGGCATCTTCACGTTCTGTTATTACTTACTTTCTTCTTGCAAAATAAGCGTACACTTCTAAAAAATGGTGAAAATTTAATAAGCGCCCAGCCTCGAATTAGCGCCCACCTCGAATAAGCGCCCACTCTCAAGGTTCGAAAACTGTTACGTAAGCGCCCAGTGGAACTTAATCGAATAAATACGGTACTTTATTCTTTAGGTACACAGTGAACGCCCTACTCCACAAATGCAAACTGAGAGGCGAGCCATGATACTTCTTAGGCGTGTGATTGAAGCCTATCAAGAGGGTGGCGGCGGAGAGGATTGGAGGTTTTGTTTGTTAGCTGCATCAATACTGTCTGATATCACGATGAATAACATGACAAAAGGTACATTCATAATACCTGTAACCTATTTAGTACCATAAGGAAGTAATTGATTTCCTTAGTGTATTTAATGCTTATTTTTAACTTAGTCCATCGGAGTATATTTAGCTTTTTTAACTTTGTATGCATTCTTCTACATTCTTTTCGTTCTTGAATATAGAATTGAGGATCGAGGCCGGGAGCAGTTTGATAAATCTTCTAAAGGACAAAAAACTGCAGAAGAGACCAGAATGTAGAGCGATCCTTGAGCGCATGTCTTCGGGGATGCTGTTTAGTCCTGACCCGTTCACTAAGATGCTTTTTGCCAACCACCTCCTTGAGAATCGCGATTTAAAGGACACTCTTCCAGAAGACCTGCACGTTCAACATCTCACGACCTGCTACCGAAATCAGACATTAGAAGTTAACAAGACAACCATCAGCCAAGGACAGAGGTATTTTGTAAAACGTGGCATGTTCCAAAGGAAGGAGGCGGTCGTTAAAACCCTTTATGTGACAAAACAGGACATTCTGGATGGGGACTCCCTGGTCCAGTCTAAGGCGAGAGATCTGCTAATGAGAGAAGCATACAACCTGAGTCGGCTTAATGGTCTGAATCATCCGCACATAGCAGTTCTGCTTGGTTACAACACTAAAAGTTTACCGTATCATATCATTACAGAGTTTGAGAGATACGGCAACCTTCTGCAGTTTGTTCAAGCTTCACGAGAAGGCAACGAGCTTTTACCAACGCCTCTGCTTCTCAAGATGCTCCTCGACATAACTGAAGCTCTTCTGTTGTTGCAAAACCAAGGACTGGTACACCGAGCTGTTATGGCTGAGAACGTTCTTGTTGGCGATAATTACGTCTGCAAGTTAAGAGGCATGCACTCTTTGCGGCAGCTTCAAAATGGATCCATGGACGAAGGTAAATAACAAGAAAAAAAATCGTTCAAAAGTCAGACAGACTTTTTTAAATTCTACTGTTGTGTCTCGGAAAGCTAGATATCACATATAACAGCTAACAGCCGACACAGCTCACTTAATACTTTGACCTTAGTCAGTGTTTTTGGCGCATTTCGTGTTTCAGCCGAAGGTTACACAAGTCACAACTTTTAGCACTGTTTCCTTTCAAAGGACAGTTGGACCTCTCTTATACGGACACCAAAGGGACCTAGCAAAGTGTCAGTATTAGAGAGGTGTCCGTATTAAAGAGGTCACCACTATGACTATTTTTATGACTCCACTGACAACTGGAATTGTTCAGTAACTAAAATGAGGCCCGCACTCGTCTTTGCATCAAAATTGATTATGAAGCATTAGGACACACTATTTATCAGCACAGTATAATTCATTGTACATCTTAGCTACATGTTTTGATGTACCGTATACGAATCGATGTTTTAACGAAATGATCTACAACTCAATGTAAAAAAAACAATTATGAAACGTCATAAAGCGAATAAAGCGTTGTTGTGTTTTAACCTGCAAAGAGGAAATACACAAACTATCATCACCTGTTCACCAGAGTGTCCGTAATAAAGAGGCTAAGATTATATGAATTTGCTCCCTGGGGACGAGATTTAGTGTTCGTTGATCGTTTTAGAGGGGGACCGTATTATAAAGGTTTTTTCTCAAGAAAATACGTGAGAAGTTTGTCGGAGATTGTCCGTTATAGAGAGGTGTCCGTATTAGAGAGGTGTCCGTAAGGAGAGGTTCAACTGTACAGAGAAACCTCAATGATTAAGTTGCCTTTTAAGTGACATTCTGCCATTATATTTTTTTGACTAATAGGTCAAGACCAAGACGAAACGTACGACTACTGTTCACCCGACGACAGTTGTCTGGACGTTACGTGCCCTGATGATGAAGATCTTCCTGTGAGATGGAAAGCACCCGAGAGTCTAATGGAGCATCGATATTCCAGTGCCTCTGATGTGTGGGCCTTTGGGGTGCTAATGTACGAGGTGTTCACCTATGGGTGCCGCCCATACAGAAACATTCCAATTGATGATGATGTCACTAACCATGTAAGTACTGTTGTTGTCATTTAAATAAGTACTTTCGTGTTATTTGAGCATGTCAGTTAGAATTTTAAAACGCTACTTATAACACTTTCCTTTTCTTTCCTTTCCTTTCCTTTCCATATTAACAAAACTGACTTAAGACAACCGAAAATTGTCTCATTAATATAACATTGATACGAAAAGAGGTAGGCAGGCACAGGGGCTCAATGATTAGTGCGTTGGACCCCGGATCGAGTGTTCTGGGATCGGATCGAGCCCTAGCGGCACATGTCCATTAGCCCATTTATAGGAAGTGCCCCCCCCCCCCCCGGGGGGACACTTTACTGTCACAGTGTCTTTGTACTTAGTTGTAAATAGCACCTGCAAATAGCTAAGCTCTCCTGGCAAAAATTCTGTTAGGTACCTAAAATGCGATAGACTATTATTTCATCCAGGCTTGAAAACAAGTACAGACAAGACGGAAAGAAAGTCAGGAAGGACAGGACGATGGAAGATGACGTAGCAAAAATACTTTAGCAAGCAACATTCGCGCACGGCCACATTAAACTAAAATTCTATAAAAACGTGTTTATGGTCTAATGTGAAACGGGGCGGGGTAGTGGAAATTACTAAACGTAGTATACTAAATGTAGTATATATAACACGTGCTACTTTTATAGGTTGTGAAGAAAAAACATGTCTTGCCCCGTGAGTCATGTTTTGAACATGCAGAATATGACATAATGAGGCAGTGCTGGGAATGGCAGCGAGGAAAAAGGATAAACTTGGCTGACCTAAAAAAGAAGCTCGAGGAATTGCAACACCTTGCAGTGAACTCAGGTACGTAATGGGAGGACAGAAATTAATACACAAAGAAAGCCATACTTTGACTGATCAATCCCCTATCAGTCTTGTTTTAGGACGACAAATTAAAATTCAAGGAGAACAATGATAAGAAAATTTCAGCCTTTTTCTAATAGAATTATAAACCACGTCTTCATAAATAATTATAAAGTAGTACTTCCCTCACAAGATATGTTAGCGATTCCGTCACGGGATAACTCATTTCATGTTTTTCTTTTTCTTTAAAAGAAGAGAAACCGAGAGCAGACCCACCGTCCCTGCACATCAATTATGTGAGTTTATTTATTTCTATTTCTTTAAATTATACATTTGTTATAGATGTGATATCGATGCACCATTCGTGCGTTGAAAAGTACAAACAGTACTAGCAAATAATCACGTCAACATACAGTACCACATGCGTCTTGTAGTCATTTGTTTGCAATGTATGTGTCACCTTCGCGAATGCATTGTATTTTGCCAATTTACCTGTTGTTAGTTAAATATCGTCAAGTTCTTATAGAATTGTTTGATTTTGTTTATTTGTAATAAATGTGTCTTATGTTCTGTAGACCGTGTTTGTAATGTGCTGCAGTAAATCGTTTTAAACGTTGTAGCAAATGAAAAAAGAAATAATTAATAATTTAAAAATTACACTCTGATTGTGAACCATAACTTCCCGAAGGATTCCACTCTCGGTCTTAATGTAGTCCCTGGATCGTCCCCTGGTAACATCCGGATAGTTTCTTTAGCACTAACAAACAAGGACGTTCGTTGTACATATTTGTGTGTAAAAATGCGTGCCTTCGTGCTATTTTTAAAGTAGAATTACGCGTATAACAACTAATAGAGACTAACCCTTACACCAATTTTCATTTGCTCTTTAGAAATCCGTGTTTCAGTCAGAAAACGCAGCTGATGATTTACCAACAACATATTTGGCGCAGGTTAGTCATGAAAGGGGTTTTTAAACAGATTCGAACAGTTCATTATTATGAGCAAAGTTTTGGCTCCTGGCTCACACATTTTCTCTTCGATTTACATGGACACTATATGTCGTCCTCATGTGGTGCCGTATAAGCGGGCTTGGCCTGCACCACAATGACATACAATCAAATCCTTGCGAGAGAGTAACCTTGACAATTGGGTGAGAAAAATTTCACGTCGGTTTAGAAAGGCAACACGGGAGTGACGCGAAGATCAGTGATATTGGAGTGTGCTGTGGGGTGGGTGTTAATTAACAGCCGGACGCAGGAGACCAGATCCCAGAAACTGAACTTCCCAAGCCAACGCAAGGCGTGATAAGTGCCACTGCTCTCTTAATATTCTGGGTAACGACAATACGATGGCACTATTAAACAACTGAGGAGAAAATGCTTAGTTAGGGGAAATAAGAAACTCTAAGACGTTCTAGGCTTCTCGGATAAGGACGATAAACCGTAGGCTCCGTCTCCTGCATCTTCAGTGTTTTATCAGCAGGGGATGTTAAAGAACCCACACACTCATCGTAAAGAGTAGGGCATGCAGTTCCCGGTGTTGTGGTCTATTCTATTCTATGGGTTGGGTGATGGGGTGAGATCATACACATGGACGGATAGCGGCTGCCAAAGGCGCCTGATATGCTGATGTCCGGTCTCATCCCATTTCATTCTTGGGTACATTCCGTTTCAGCGAGCGCGCGGAGTTACAGTATGATATATTTAAAGCCAATGTTATTCACCTTACTTAAACAAGCAATATTGGAGGCACGGTGGCCTAATGGTTAGCGCGCCGAACTTGAACGGTCTGGGTTCAATCCCAGGCCGAGGTCGCTGTGCTGTGTTCTTGGGCAAGACACTTTACTGTCATGGTGCCTCTCTCCACCCAGGAAAATAAATCGGTACCGGCGAAATAATTCTGGGAGGAAACCCTGTGATGGAATAGCATCCCATACAGGGGGAGAAGAAATATTCCTTAATGCTATCGAAACCGGGATAAGCTCCGTCAGTATGGGCCACTTAATTGGCTCGAGACTTCTCCCTTAATAGGCAAGCTTTGTTTAAAGTGAAATGGTAGCTATGGTCCCGGGCTGATCGTAGCTCCTGTACATAGACAACATGCACAAGTAAATCGGCAGGGGGGGGGGGAGGAGATCAGCTGGTGATGCATATAGATAACTAAACTGATACAGATACAGCGTTTGAAAGCCAACAGATGATGATTAACATATAGTGTTATGGTGTTTCTTATAGGATGGCCATTTGGTGAAGGAAATGATCACCGTTGAAGACAAACAGCATCTGAAGAAGCTGCTTAGTCTTAACAACCCAAATCTTGTCAAGATTTTGAAGATCGACAACTTGGATTCACCTTCTCCAGTTGTCGAATTGGTAAGTAAATCTTGTCTCTATTGGCGGGTCTTACTAAGAAAGTGCCTCAAATTACCTTTTAGATTTAAAAATTCGAAAAGCATAAACGGAAATGTTTCTGTTACTGAATTGAGTATACCTCTCAACTACATTAGGTACTCCTGAAAAATGAATTTCAGAGTATTTCAGATTATCACTATGTGATTTATAGAGACGAAAGTGCCACATGAAGACAGTTCACTGATTTGTTGTTAAAGTAAATAATACCAGGTTAGAGTTGATTACGATTTTTTTGAAACGGGTAAGGATATAGTTATTTAATTTCATGTCAATTGCTTTGCTCAGAAGTCAGCTGAGGCCCCTCTTGGGAACCTGAAGGAATACGTACTTGACAGACGATGCCAGAAGGGGGACATAGTCATGTTCTTGTCTCAGGTCGCGTCAGCTCTGCACTATCTTCATGTGAACCACATCGTACATGGAGACCTCAGAGCTGAATATGTGAATGTGTTAGCACCAGACAAGGTACGTATCGAGGGGCATGGACAGGCGGGAATAATTTAGTTAACAAGTTCGTTGTTGTATTTCTAATTGCGCAAAGTAGCGCAAGTCTTTAAAGAAAACCAGCCGGAATTTAACCACAATGAATGATTTGGGTGTCAGCCAAATTTGCTACTTTAACAAAGGTTGCCAAACGTTAGAGGGCTTTTGTTCGATTTTCAGTTGTTACACTTTCAAGGATTGATTGATTGATTGATTGATTGATTGATTGATTGATTGATTGATTGATTGATTGATTGATCAATTGATTGAGTGCATGTGTGTGTGATAGATTGATAGATTGATTGATTGGTCGGTTGATTGATTGATTAATTGCTTGCTTGAGTGACTGACTGAGTGACTGAATGACGGACGGACGGACGGACGAACTGACTGACTGACTGATTGATTGATTGATTGATTGATTGATTGATTGATTGATTGATTGATTGATTGAGTGGGTGACTGAATGAATGAATGAATGAATGAATGAAAAAATGAATGAATGAATGAATTAAGTATGTACGTACGTATGCACGTTTGTTTTTTTGTTACTCCACTTCGGACCGTAAAAAATTGATTCAATGTGACCTAAAATAAGTGGTTATACGTCAGAACAGTCGCCTAAAATAATCCATTTCATCATATTCTATGTAACATATATATTATAATTATTATATCATGCTATTCAGATGCAGCCTTATATTTCTTATTTTGGACAGGAAACTTACGTATGAATTAAAACTCTCCAACAGGTACAGATCGCTCGTCTGGGTCGCTCCAAATCCTTGCCCAAGAGTGCACATGACGTCACATCTACGTCATGTGTGATTCAACGTTCCATGCCTCCTGACTCGACTCGCTGGTAAGTAACAAAGAGCTCAGTGGAAACAAACATTGAGGTAAATAATTGAATCTGCGTGCCAATGATTATTCCCCTCCCAGGGGGTTTCAGGTAACAAGGAAACATGGCCGTAAATAATTGGGAACAAAGGCACAAGAGGAAAACAAAACTGGGAACACGGGTACAAAAGCCTTGTTTCTGATATTTTAGGGAACAGGAATAACCAAAACCGACAGAATGCTTTAAGAGAACAAGGGAGCATGGACACCACCCCCCCCCCCCGTCCCCCTCACCCCCTCCCTAATAAAAAAATTCGGGCTAGATTGCCTGCCGCTGTTCGGGAAAAACACTAACTGCCCCTGGGGCTCCGAGGAAGGGAAAAACCTCACTCCAGATACCGGCGGAAAACAAGCCTATGAAAAGTAAGTGATCGTGATAAAAACTGTCGCAAAAATGGGTTTTTTAAAAGAAAATTTAGGCTGTTTGTTTACCGTAGCTTTTCTTAGAAGTTCGCAAAGTTTCCTTTCGAGAATAAATTACAGTGTTGTATACGTTATTCGACTAAGAATTCCTGCTGCTTTTATGTTAATATTTATTTAATTTAGTTCTTTTCGGACAGGACCTGGGCCAGTGTAGAGTTTCAAAAACTTTTTCGCAAAACGAGCTCGCTCGGCCGCCGGAATAAATATTATTTTACGAGGTGCGAAATGCGAAAACTTTCGAACAAACAAGATTTAAAATAAGATTTTTGTTGTTTTAATATGGATGCCATGCAAACTAAACATATAAAGCCCGACGGGTTAAGCGAAACTTCTTCACCAAACTATAATTTCAGTCGATTTCGTGCCTTCGTGCACTCGCTTTGCTTCTTATAGCATTTGCTTGTTTGACAAAATATTGTGGCAGAATTACTACCCTCTGCCAACTTTGAAAAGTGAAATAAACAAAACAAAGCAAAATAAAATAGCAACGAATTCTCAATATCTTTCTCAACGCCAGAGCGTGCACTTCAGTGGGCTTTCCTAAAACCGCTCGGTCTATGAGGAATTCGGCGACTGCACTCAAATCTTGCTTTGTGCTTTAGTACATTTAGTCTTTCGTTTGCTAAATTTATACGACATTGACTGAACTACAAAATAACCCACAACTTGTTTAGCATGAGTCAGTAATTATACAAAGCGTTCCGACAAGTGTAAAATTTACACTTTAAAAGCGTTGACCAAACTTGCCAGCTATTTTGCAAATCATCGCTTCAAACAGTTTGCAAAATTTTAACACGACGTAACGTTTAGACGCAAGATAAAGCTCTTAATAAAACAAACACGGCTTACGCCAATTTACCTTCATTTCGCTTTCCATTTCTAGCTCTTCAGGCTCACTTTAGCGTTGAAAAAAATCTTTAAAACAAAAATGTTTTCCAACAGAAAACACCCGCACACTGAAGTCTTGAATAAATAAAATGCTGACGAGAGCACACAACAAAGGGGGTTCCCCTATTAAAGAGCAGGGCTCACTTGTCAATCAATTCAATTATCAGTTGACGAAACGAAAGCTAACGTGTTTGTGTTATTGTTTACAATAAAACTAAGTTTTCCAGCTTTTGTTATTGTTCCTAAAGAATTACAGATTTTTTTATCTATTTTTCACGTAAACACTTTGGTTTGCAAAATTTAACAAGAAAAAAATGTATTGTTGGCTGCTGCGTGCGCGAAAATCACACTCACGGACAAGTTATTTATTTCAAAAACCTAAAATATGTGATAAAAGAACGTTGTCACGTTTCGGTTTACGAGTAGTGCAAGCACTCAGTAAAGCAATTGTACGGCGAGGATTTTAAAGCCTATTTCTTTTGATCATATCTTACACGCTTGAAAAGCCATTTCAAAACCACGTTTCTGCCGGTTATTACATGGACTTTCCTTGCCTATTCTACCGCCGCAGTGCTCGTAAAAATAGCTCATTCTGCTCAAAATTCTGTTTGCCTCGACATAGCTCGCTCATTTATCGCGACTTCGTCGCTCAAAAGAGTCGACTTGTGGCAAGTCTACTCAGCTCTGTATTGATTCTTTACGAAGCCAAATTACTATTTTGATTTTATTCATTCATTCATTCATTCATTCGTTCGTTCGTTCGTTCGTTCGTTCGTTCGTTCGTTCGTTCGTTCGTTCGTTCGTTTAAAAACAACCCCAAAAAATAAAATACTCTGTTCATTCATTCATTCATTCACTTTTTATGTTTGTTTGTTTATTTATTTTGTTTTTATATTTCTGAAACAGGAGTGCACCAGAAGTGATTTTAGAGAACAATTATTCTCACGCTAGTGACGTGTGGGCGTTTGGAATCTTAGCGTGGGAACTGTACACTGCCTTTGCCACAGGCCAGGAGGGAAGACCTTATTCGGTACCTTACTACAACCTTGTCGCCGATGAGGTATGTGTCATTAATCAAAGGCGTTTCTATTTCAACAGTAGATAGGCTACGAGAACACATCCCGTTTCGTCATAGATTCCCTAGCGATGTGTATTTTTTTACGCACTAAATTCAAAAGTGGGCACTGGGTGAGATGATCGAGAAAACGACTGAGCAAAACGGGGTATTCTGACTTTTCACAGCCCTCATTGATCAGAATCCCGATAGAGTTGGGAAGCCAGCACAAAGAAGGAGGCGCGAGGGGGAAAAGGCTGCGAGTCGAAAGTAAATACGAATTATAGATTCGTAAAGAGTGTTTTTAGATTTTTGGCCTGATATTAGGCAAATGACAAACGCTCTTCAGCGTTAAAGGGACACTGCCACCAGTTTCGCTTCAAAACGCAAGAGCCTAATGACATATGGAAACTACAAATAGTGGTCCAGTTTTTGTTAAAAATCACCATGCAAGTGTACTGAAGCGATAAGAAGTGATATTATTGTAATGCCATCAGGAACTTTAGATCTCAACTTAAAAAGTCAGGCTGATTTTTTTTCAAGTTTTGTCCTTATGGACTGGAAAAACACCAAAAAATTATTATGGCTCCCTTCTTCCTTCAACAACAATTTTATCGTCATATCTCCATCTTGATGTATTAGGTGCATTAAATGTTTAAGTTCCATAAATAAATTAATGCCACGGGCGTTAAATCAAGTCATCGAGCTAATGTAAATCACCAAAACTATTGTAAAACAATATTAGAACAATTTTTAATAGACCCCCGCTGAAATGTCAACCATATTTCTTAATCTCAACAACAGATTCTTCCTCACTTAAGAGAAATTGGACCATTGGCCAAACCTGAAGGCTGTCCTAATTGGGTGTATATCATAATGCATCAGTGCTGGACATATGACCCAGTACAGAGGCCACCAGTCATTGCCATTTTTGACTGCCTGACAAGCAGGTAAGGGGATCTCTAGGCTTTTTCTGTCATCTCTGTCATAGTATACTAAGAACTGAACATAGATTTTCAACCAAACTTTGCCTACTGGTTGATTACTTCAAGAGGGCCTAAGTTTTGAAATAAAAAGTGGGGTCACAATATTCGTTTTTAGGAGCAGGCCGCCACATACCTTATAATTTCTTAATAAAACCCTTGCGAGTACTAACAAAGTACATGTTTCCAAAGATAATTTATTGTTCAAACAGAGACTTAGCTTTGATCTGTATTCATTTTTTAGAAAGAATTTGATCACTGCATCCAAAATGCGAGAAAAAAATTAATAGTTCACCATACTCGTTAATGAAAAGAGAGACGATTTCTCGCGGACTACATGTAAGCCATAAAGAAAAAAACGCCATTTTGTTTATGTGCGCGCGCTAATTACGCGTGAAATTCCGCGCAGTAATGATGTGTAATGCAATACGGGGTAATGACCATGAATAGTGGAAAGATAAAATTATGCATATGGTAGAAAACATTCTCTACCAATAGTGACTTCCTAGACATTACGTTAATCGCGCTTAATCTTTTTAAAGGCAACCAATGAAGTCCTGGATAATGTCATTTTGGTTAAAGTGTCACGACAGAAACGAGTGGCCAGACCTGTCAATCAGTCAGCCTGACGATGCCTGCTATGTGTCAATCAAAGACGAACACCACTCCATAAGAGCTATCGAGGAAATGTGTTCCGAGGGTTTCTTTATAGCACACGATTACAGATACGTTCAATCGGATGCGGCAGTCCGAGTACCTGAAGTGCTCTATGACGACATGTCTGTTAGGGAATGCTGTTCAGATCTGCAAGACGAAGATTTCTATGAAGATCTTGATAATCAGCGTGGTGGCGATTGTGACTTTGCAAACACAAAGGAACTCGCTGGACAGAGCGCTGACTCCATTGAACCACGGTACCAAAAGGGGCATATTGACGTCACCAAAACAGATCTGCAAGGGGAGGAGCTGTATGATGACGTTGCCTGTCAGCGCAATGACGTGACACGCCCAGAGGCACTCGCCGCCGTAAAGATCATCTCCGCTGAACCTCGCTACCAGAATGTACGGTCCGACGTCACAAAAAGAGTAGTCGAAGAAATATGCGAGGGAATGGAAAATACCGAAGTTTACGATGACATCGCAGATCCAGAACAAAGATTGGAAGACGATTATGGGATATACGACGAGATTGCTGATTCGCGCCATGCAACAAGCACAAATGAACACCCCGAGAATTGTAGCTCCGAGAACCACTCTTTCAATACAGAGGAAGACATCGAAAGGGAAATCACCGATCCAGCAGATGACGAGTTATATGAAGAGATAGGAGGTCTCGTAATCTCGCAAGCTGTTGAGGACGGGATTTTCACAAGACCTGGCAATGACCAAAGCTCTGAGGCAGTTGGCTGTGACGAGTTTGAAAAGGTTCGTAACTGCAGAAGGAGAGGTAGATTCCGAGGACGAGCCCGTTTATGATGAAGTAGGAGGGTTGCAGTTGGCCAAAAGTACCACGGGTCACCAAGATACCACAGGGTATAGGGAACTTTTTCCAAAAGAGTACATGCCACTAAGAAGAGACGAAGCGACTTTCAACCCAAGACATACCAGCTGTGTTAGGAAAAACGTCGCAAAGTTAAATAACCGAAGGCGCAATCTTAACAGTAAGGATTGAAGACCAGGTTGCCGTGAAAGAATCATAACAGCACCAGAAACTGAACTAAGAACATCTTCGGACACTATTACGGTGGAGGGGTGGGCGTGTCTGATTATTCTCTATGTCCGGTTAATTTTAGGCCTAAATATCTCGTGTTTCGATAACCCCAAAATAGGGCCTCATCTTAAAGATGATTTCCTGTCCGTACCGCGCAATCTCCGCCTGCAATGTTTGTAAGTCTCACAAACAGAAGAATGTTTACTAGCAAAAATAAAAATTCCGGGACAAAACTTACCTTTTTCTTCATTATTAACGCCAGATATCCTTGCAAAAAATAATAACGAGTAAAAGAAGCTCGATGGTACTTCAAACGGACGTTTTAGCTCATCGTGAATTCTTGAAAGAAACGATCCGTAATGGCGAACTAAAAAACTTCATGTACGCTATCAACGAAGTGTAACGTTTCAACGAATTCAAAACAAAAATGAAAACAAACCCTGAGTCTGCGCAGTACGGACTGGAAATCATCTTTAACACGAGCATAACAAGGCTCAAACAATGCATGAAAACACGGACACAAAAATAATGAAAAACAATTTTTTTGCGTTTATACTAGTATCAGTAGCATGCGTTTCAAATAATTGGCCGTAGCGAAGCGAGATTTGTTTAGTCTTTTTTAAAGCAATGCAGGATTTTCTATTCGTTTAACTCAAAATCACGAAAACCAAAAAATAGTTGCAATTTATAATTACCTTTGAACTTGTGTATAAGGTAGCATTTTCTATTATTTCAGCTTGTATTGTTCACCTGCCTGTGGCGTTTCCATGGAGACTCTTTTATAATTATTTTTTCTATTCTAGCTGGACTCTCCCAAAGGAAAAAAATAAGGGTGCCCGCAGAAGGATGAACACATAAAAGCCTGACGTCCAAGTGTCCCCTTATGGGAGGTGTCCCAAAGTGGAATTTCAACTGTATATATGTATATAATTTCCTTTCCTAATACTGCAGCTTCCTACTTAGTTTTCATGTTTTCTTCACTAGTCAGATTTCTTATGTCAGTAATCCGAAGACAAATCTTCCTCGTCCCCAGGGCACTTTTTCTGTCAAATCGGGAAGGGTGATTTGAAGCGAAAAGTGGACTGGAGACAATTTGATGACGAGTCGTGAAGAATGCTTACAGACCTATTTTTGTACTTTGTACTTGTAAATATCCAATAACATTAGTTTATAAAATAAGTATTTTCAGAATATTTTTAATTTTACCATAGGTTTATGTTCAGATGAGTATTTTTTAAGGACACATAACCATACTGAAGATTTTATACAAACAATTGTTCCACGTCTTTGGTTAGGCTACGAGTAATCCTAATTGAAGAGCCAATAAAGCGAAAGAAAAATTGCCGCGCGGTAACTCGGAACGAGAGGCGCGTGTCTCACCCTCTCTTCAGCGGCCATTACTACTTTTCTGAGTTAACAAGGAAATTGAGCTGCTCGAAGTTTAGCCTCTATTTTTAATGAAGTGGATTCCAGACAGTAAGACAGTAAGAAAGATATTTTATTTCTTTGTAGAAAAACACCGTACAATAAAACGGAGATTATTTTTTAAATCTGTTTCTTTATTACCCAATTGTTAGTAATATTGCCTTAAGTGGGGAGGGGGAGGGGCAGGGGGGACATTACACCGGCCTGACAAGTTGTTATACAGGAATGTGCCGCTGGCTAGTCAGGGTTGGTTTTCGAGAATTTAATACAAAAACAGGATTATATTTCAGATATCACTAAATATCCCTGTTTTAGTATAAAGTAGGGTCTCAATTATATTTTTCGTAATCCGCGAGGAAGGTACCGGTAGTAGTCATTGCAGCTTGGGGTAAAGTTGATATCTTCGAGAAAAATGTAGAACCTGATAAATGCATTACATTGCGAGCAATTTGTATATTTCTAAAAATGTCGCCGAGGAAGCTTCAAAAAAATTGAAAGTTGGCTAAATAAGACCACGAGTGAAACGTAAGCGAAAAAAATCTCTAGAAGTCTATTTGATAGTAAATGTTATGGCAGATTGATTGAATTGAAACTGAAAAATGTTCTAAAGTTTCCAAAATTTTGACCTTGTATTTACCAAGAAAGGCGAAAAGAAACTACTGTAAATTATAACCCACACATTAATTTTTGCGCGCGCTCATTGGACAAAACGCATCACGTGGTACAAAATCGGACGTCGGGTATCAGCGAATATACCCCGTCCGTTTGATATCCGTCGCCCTATATTGTAGGCAAGCACAAAACACGATGAGTCACCTTATTCAATTTTAACTTTCAATGAAATCACGGAGTTAAAAAATCACGTAAACAATCAACTTACATTTTTTCAACCGTAATTACGCCGGGTTTATTACGTAGGTTTTTTCCTATAAATTTACTGGCGATAAAGCACGTTGCCGAAATAATCGGAGGGTTATAAAATAAAAAACCCCTTTCTGGCTGGCTGGTATATAAGGATAGCCCTTGGCTGAAAGATTGTCCTCACAATTTCACACCCTCGAGCTTCGCTTCTCGGCCACTTTCATTTTTCGACAATCTTTCGCCTCGGGCATATCCTCCAAATACCAGCCGCCTAAAGGGGTTTATTTACTAAATATTGGCCGATGGTTAGGCAATTCGTAAAATTCCACCCAAAAATTCATTGCAAAATGTTTTACAAATTTCACGCAAGTAAGATCCTAGCGGTGTGCAGGACGCGTGTCACATATGAACCTAGTAAATGGCTTTGCTCACCATATGAGTCTTTCCGTACCTCAGCCGATAAAGCGGAGGTCGGTGTTTGGGATCAGATGTCATGGGTTCGATTCCCGTCGGAGACTTATAGACCTTTTTCTTTGTCCTACGTTCGTAAAACGATGAACATTACCTTTTTCCCATTTCGCTATCGAGCTTAAAATTTACCATCCTCCTTCTTTGTTTATCTTCACGGAAGTACTTCTTCAATTTGGGAACGACGATGAGAGATTTCGTTTTTCCTTCCCCCCCCCCCCTCTGTATCTTCATACCGGTAAATCGAAACTATTGCAAACAGTAATGGATATTTCATTCCGTAGTTTTAGGCAGCACACGATTACTTCAAAGTATAGTACAGCCAGATGATAAGAAAAACAACTAATCCGTTAATAGATATGACAAGATCACATGCTTGTTACCTGATCAGTTGGTAGTAAATTACCTTTCATTTATAAAGAATAATCTTCCTGTACAGATATTTTCACTTGTAGTTTCATGTGCCCTTCAACAGAACTCGGCTTCTTTGTTTTGTTGCTTAATTTTTCACCCGCTACACGGTCTGAGAAAATTGAGAGCCGTGAACATTTTACCTTTTAAACAGATTTACACTGTCTTAAAGTATCAACAATGGTTAACCCTTTGGAAAACAGCAAGAACCTTACGAACTCCTCTGCAAGCGATTGCTACCTTCCGTTGGTTCATGCCATTGCGCTGATGACCACAAATTCTCTCACAGCCGTCTTGGGGACGTTCGGAAATATTCTGGTATGCGTGGCAGTTGCTACCAACTCTCGTCTTCGCCGATGTTCAAACTTCATTCTCGTCAGTTTGGCGATTGCTGATTTGATCGTAACTATGGTGTGCGCTCCTCTACTTGTAGCTATGGTCTGCAAGATAGCGCTCACTCATGACTGTCCAAACCACCTGGAACTTGCCTACTCCATTGCCGGTCATCTGTCGTGCTCCTCGTCAATTTTGCACCTTGCGGGGATCAGCATTGATCGTTTCCTTGCTGTAATTTTTCCTCTGCGTTATGGCAGCATCATGAAAAAGTATGGCTTGAAAACTATACTAGTAACCGTATGGTTTCTAGCAGTTGCCATCGTTAGCCTTCGCGTGCCCTTCTTGGAAGAAACAACCTTTTTCGCCCTTGTAATGTTTGTTGCTAGCTATGCCACTATTGCCGTGTCTTACTTGTTGATCGTAATTTTTCTAATCAAGGAAAGACTGGCGAAAAAGCATTTAACAGCAAGACGTTCAGCTCCTGTTAATTTCCAAGTTGAATGTCGTGTTTCGTTCACCCTGGCGATTGTAATCGGCATCTTCAGCGCTTGTTGGTTCCCGCTGATTATTTCATTTTTCGCTACAGGGCATTCTCTTGTAAAGCTGCATGGTCCTGCATTCCTGTGGATTAGAACTCTGGCTTTGTCAAACTCGGCCATGAACCTACTTATTTATAGTTGGAGGATACGCGACTTTCGGAATGCGTATGTGGTGATCTGCCGAAAGATAGTTGGTTGTACTTGTTAGGACTGAGTCATGCGCGCTGTGGTTTATAAGCGGAACATTTTAAAATTTATAATTAACAATTAGATGACAAGCTCGAGGTTTCTACCGGCTGGTATCAAAAGCAGGTAAAAACCGAGAACGAGCCGCCTAATGTTTTAGCATAACCCAGCTACCGATCTATTAAACACAACATAACATAACTTTATTATTTCTATAGCGCAAAATCCATGCATATATGATGTAATGCGCTTTACCGTGAAATAGTTATCTAGTATTACAACAATAATGTACTTATAAAAATTATTCATATATATATATATATATATACCTATAAAAAACCATGTAATTGAAATCGCTTAAAAACTTAAATAAAAAAGATTAAAGCCCCCAATACACATTTCGCCCCTGTCTATCTTATATAAAATCTATGTTAAAAACACTACGAACACAAATTATATGCTAATTTAAAAAAATGAGTTTTAAGCTGTGACTTAAAACTTTTTAAATTGTCCAAAGCTCTCAGATCATCTGGGAGGGCGTTCCACAAAGTTGGTGCAGCGGCAAGGAGGCCCTGTCTCCTGTTGTCTTCTTCATTTTGCGTGGCTGATCGAGCAGAAAGTGCTTTGTATTTGAACGAAGCATATAATTGACTTTGGCTTGAGTCTTATAACTGATTATATGTGGGGACACTACCTGAATAGCCTTGAAGGAAAATATTTAAATTATACGGTATAACAGGTAGCCATGCAGTCTTTCATAACCGGAGAAATGGCCGAAACGCGGGGTATTCGAGATTAGTCTTGCGGCAGCGTTTTGTACCCGTTGCAACATGTTAATGTAACTGGCTGGTAAATCGTACAGCAGACTGTTACAGTAATCTAGACGTCCAATTACTAATGCAAGGACTATGTTTGTGCACTCAAAATATAGCTAGAGTTGATTTTTTTGAATGTTTTGTTGATAAATCCGCAACTGCGCGCGCACCAAAGCCGTCTAATAACAATTAACGGTGGCTCGAGGTTCTTGGCTGATAGTTGGCGAGGGGCGAAGCCCGGTCACTATCAAAAGCCGGTAGAAACCGAGAGCGAGCCGTCTAATTGTGTTAGCAACTCACTGACCGATCTATTAAACACAAGATATAGCTAGAGTTGATTTATTGAAGGTTTTGATTGATAAAATTCAGCGAAGACTAAGCGCGCGCTCCGAGAGCCTTCTACGGATCGATAGTAGGCACCTGTTTAGCCAATCACATTGCGCGATTACCAATAGTAGGTCAGTGTGGTTATGCTAACGATCGATAGAAGGCACCTATGTAGCCAATCAGATTGCGCGATTTACAATAGACGGCAGCTGGGTTATGCTAATAACAGACATTTCCATATGGAAAAGTCACTTTGCCAGGGAAGTTGCTTGACGTGCTCCGTATATACGACAGGAGACCGGCTATGGTAAAAAATTGTCCCGAACATGAACTATATGAAATTTAGAATATAGCCGCTGTATACGCGCGATGGAATTCTAGCGGGCATTATTTTTTATAGAACATAGCTGAAAACTATAGAAGCCCGGTACCCCGGATGTGCGAATTGTTTGTCGAATTTCGCTGAACGACTTCGTCGACTTCGCCTCTATTCTCTTGTTTTGTTGTTTAAATGATGCTTTAAAGCAGCAAGTTTTTATCAGAAACGTTTTACTTGCTTAAATGGAAGTAAGACAGTGCCAACGGAAGCGACAGATGAAGAAAGAATCGTTGAAATTTGTTGTTTTTCTTTGGAGTTGTGTACGCCACTATTTTGCCGTGAACTGCCCGAAATTGTTTGGAAATTATTTGGCAAAACAAGCCGGACTCTAGAAACGCTTTGAGGTAAGAAACCTTTTTTTAGCCACAATCTGAAGACAGAACACTCCACTTTTGTTCTTTTTAAATGGAAATTAGAGGCGAATTTGAAAAACTTGCTGCGAAACGAACGCATGAAAATTTTTCATCTGAATGAAATTGAAGTAGGCTTTACCAAACTCGAATGCGTAAATATTTCAACTAGTTTTGTCGGCTTTGTGAGAATCTTTTGGTAGTCGGAGAAAGGACTATAAATAGGAAATATGAATGAAATGGTATCTTGGCTTATTTATAAAGAAGCCGCCAAAGAAAATAATAAACTAAACTTTCACTAATACCGATGTTGCGTGCGTTTGTAAATGCCGTGAGCGGCCGCGAGTCTTGTAAGTTTTGTGCACTTTCTAATGCTATATTCTAAACCCACTAGAAGATGGTTTTCCTATGTCCTATAAGAAAATAATGCACTTTTGAGGTCTAGAAAAGCAGCTGAATGCCCTCGCCTGACGGCTCGGGCATCCACTAGCAGCTTTTCTAGACCTCAAGCGTGCATTATTTTCTTATAGAACATGGAAAACCATCTTCTAGTAGGTAATTAAAAATGATTTAGTAGCAGTCGAGCCTCTTCTCACGGGCACCTCTATAATGACTATAATACGGACACCTCACTATTATCAGAGTCAGTTCACTCGGTCCGAAAGGGAGAATAGTTCAGTAAACTCTACCTCTGTAATACGGACACCTCCATAATAGGAAGGCTCATCCCTGTATCTCTAGTGTCCGTATCAAAGAGGTTCAACTTTACTTTAAATATTATAATCTTCCCAAATGTTTTCCTGTATATTTTTCAGTTTGTCAATAAATTGTTTCCTCCTCGTGGCACAACTAAAACTTTGACCTTGTCATGCTATTTCATTTTCCAATCTTCGGTTTGTCGGGTAAGTTTTCGGTCATTTTCATTGGTCCATGCAGAGCCCGGGAACAGCCATGCACGTGTTTCTCTCACTAAGACATCATCACTAAAATGGGGTCATATATATAAATGCGTGCAATTGTCCGTGAGAGATGCATCACCTGGTCTACTTTAGGCAATCATTGCATTGGTGGATATTATAGAGATATTTGTTTACATTGGCGTTGTCTAAACTCCTCATTAATTACCGCAGATTTATCGAAAAAAAAAATTGTCTGGCAAAGTCTTAGTAACTTGGTACAGTAAAAGTAGTAAATATAAGAGTAACACCATGGAAATTTAAATTGACAATGTCCGTTTTTATACTAGAGACGAGTTACCCGTCTGGACGAGCTTCGGCAAAAATTTTGTTGCTCGTCTGGTTATGCGTCTCTAGTATAAAGACGGGCACAAGACGAAGTTACCTGTCTAGACGAGCTACTTTTCGAAATGCGTCTTGAAAGACGGATAACGTAAGGAAGCTCGTCTAGACGGGTAACTCGTCTTGTGCCCGTCTTTATACTAGAGACGCATAACCAGACTAGCAACAAAATTTTTGCCGAAGCTCGTCTAAACGGGTAACTCGTCTCAAGTATAAAAACGGCCAATAACTGTTAGAAAACGTCCATTTTACCAGGCATTTGTATGGCTGGGTAGCAAATTTAAAGTAATCCACCCTGGCATGCAACAGATTTAGTTCACGTTTGCCTGAAAACGTAACACACAGACAACAAGTCTTCTTTCTCTGATCAGTAAACGCTTTGTTCTCAAGCCTGTAACAACATGTATGTAGCTACAGAAGCACACTTGCGGTCCATGGTCTAATCTGTGACAGGAGCGAATGCAATAATTGGCCCCTGGCTTTGATTGGTGTATTCTTTGCAAATAAGCAAAATAATTAAAAAGGCTGGCGTCTTTGCATTCAGCTATTGGAGTAAAACTAATCAAATATTATAAAGCTTCCAACCGAAAAAACTAACTACAACTCTGTAGGTTTTGGCAACAATCACTGTTGTGTCTGCATAAAATGCGTCGAAACTAAGACCAATGTGACATCATCGACAAACAGATGTAAGAGTGAGTCAATAATGTCGTATAACTAGATAATCCTTAAGCAATCACATGAAGCTCAGTTGATAGTTTACGTGAGATGGCGTATTTTCTCTACTAGAGCTGCACATTGCTCTTGCCACTTAAACTTTCGATGATAGTATGACCGCAGCTCGCGAGCTTCTTCCAGTCGTACCGGCCTTGGTTTCTTTCTGACACGCTTGATAGCTTTACCCCATTCCTCGGGATCGTCCGATTCCACCACGTAGCATGATCCAAACGGGATCTCCCCTAGAGCTTTTCCAAATCCCGAGTTATCACTCACAAGAATCGGAAGGCCAGCTGAAAGAGCTTCAAGGGCGGAGAGGCCAAACCCTTCCGTTCGTGATGGCATAATGGCAAGATCTGCCTCACAGAACAAACGGGCCAACGTCTCGCGGCTTTCTTTAAAGCCGCGTACAAGTAGCTGAGCCCGGTCAATGCCACATTTGAGTAAGCTGTCTTTCACTTCTTCTTCTTTTCCTTTTGGCGCGCCGACGAAAAGAAGTTTGAAACTCTTGTCGTTTAAAGTTGCTACGGCTCGAGCAGCAATGTCGTACCCCTTCAGCTCAAAATCTTCATAGTCGCCACGACCAAATACTAACGTATGGAATGTATCTCTTTCCTCGCTGGCTTGTGGTAGCTCACTAAACTCGCTGAAAATACCTGGTGTAAGGTTGAACACGGCTTGATCTTTACTGTACGGACGGAGGGCGACTTTAATATCATCAGAGAGTTTTGGTCCAATGCCTACAACGACATCAGCATTTTGGCACAAGTCTACTTCAAGCTGGTGCTTGCGTTCGCCTTTCGGTATTGCTTCCTCGCTTTTTTTAAACATTGCGAGGTGTTCACTGGCTGTATGTACAATGTGAACCCGTTTGCATCCCCGTTTTTTTGCTATCATGTTTGCTGGCGGACCTAGCTTCTGGCCGTGGCCTATGACAACGTTAATATCGAGATCGCCAGGCGGGAAGCTCAGCGACATGATGGGGTCAATTCCAGGCATCTCGTCTGCAGCAGCAAGATGTACGTTATGTTCTAGAGCTGCTTGCTTCTCCTTTTGATCGTGCTCTGGTACTATAAGGGTCACTGACACATTAGGCTGCTGAGCCAGCCCTTTGCACAGTTCCCTGTTTAGAGTAGATATGCCACCCTTTGATGACCACCATTCGTCCGCCAAAGGAGAAATCTTTAACGTCTGTTTAAAAGGAAAAAAAGAGTTTATTTGTTGTTTGGAATTTACAGAAAAGAAAAGAGAAATAGCTGCTATAATCGGTTAACAATTGGTTGTTCAACCGTGCATGCTTCATGTTTTATTTGGATGCGTGTTATAAGACAATGAAAAGGAGTACAGTATCTTTGGCCCTCAGCCAGTTAAAGCCTGAGTGAATGTCCTCTTCTTGACGGCTCCAAAGGTGCTCAAAAGGCTGGGGGAGGGGGACGAAGTAAGGACAGACACTTTCTTGATCGATAATGGGGGAAGGGAAGGGTGTGGGTGGTTTTGGTGGCCCAAATACAGAAATTAGAGGGGTGAAAATATACTTTTGGTCTTATTGAACCTTATTTGTTTAGGCATTAGGAGGTCGAGGAGGGTGGGGGTGGTCCCAAGATTCGCCACTGGTTTCCTTACTGGCATTCCCAGTTGGACCGTGACTGATGAGTGGCTATACGTCACAACTCATTGTGTTGCAAAAAGGAAGCACTATCGTAGGCATTATACTTGTTAAAACTGAATTAAAATTGTTTGTGGCAATTAAAGTTTTTCAAGAATATCTAGCTAGGTCTAAGAGAAACATCTTGGACTTGAACATCGAGAATACCCTGAGAACGAGCTTGGCCGGTATGTTGAATGCAATGCAACTGTTTTATTTACCTCAGGTTCTTCACTCATGGCGAGGGTCTTTCTTATTGGAGTTTCGTTGAATTTTTCTTTCCTGAATCACTAAATACCACTCTAACCTGAAAAAAGAAAGAAATCTATTACTAAAAGTAGCCTGTGTGGTAAGATGGTAAAGCAAATAGTTTTGGTGCCGAAGGAATGGAGGCTTGCAATTGAATCGACTTATAGAATACAAAAACATCGATTTTCTCAACTAAGGTGATTTCCGGCTTCTTGGTCATTCGCCGTGAGTTCACAGTCGACCGTCGTTTTTTTGCAATCACTATCTAGACAATATTTGAACGCTGTTGAACCTTATCGAACTTATCGAGCCCAATCGAACGCAATCGAAAGTTCGATTGCTTACTGTTTTTGTGAGAGTTCGATTGTGTTCGATTACCGAACTCAGTCGAACCCAATCGCGTGATTGGGTTCGATTAAGTTCGATCGAGTTCGATTAATTCGCACATTCGATTTGGTTCGAATAGTTACGCCGGGTCATTTGACAGAGGATTATGACTCGAAGATTTCCGAAACTTTTCGAAACTCACTCAAGACCACACAACTATGAGCAGGTTGACGAAAAAACAGAGACAAACTGCAAAAGAAGCCAGGTAATTTGGTTTGTCAGCTTGAACTTGCTCGCGATTTATAGTTAACAACTAAAACTTGTATCATCCCTATTAAATGCTTTCAAGGCAAAATTAAAAGCTACTGAGAAAATATTAGAAAACTTTATTTGGATGGAAAATGACGGTATTTTGAGCTACCTAAAATGCGTACACAAAGCGACACAAAGCGTAAGCTTTGTGACATTTTGACCTCGTTTATATTCTCAGACTGAGTGCTTTTGTAAACGATCGAATGCTGCGAACACTTCAGTCCTCGAAATAATAATAAAAAAACTTCTTTTGGGGAAATTTTTGCTGCCGGACGCTTATAAAACAAAAAATGGAATTGTAAAATAATACGTTGATCTCTCTTGCCGAGGTTGGATTAAAATACAGTTAAACTATAAAGAAAGGAAATAGAATAAATAGTTTATTAGTTCAATGTATCAGTTACGGCACTCAGTATTTTTGATAAGACAAGAAAGAAAGAAAATTGAGATATTTCTTTTCTTCGACGACCCAGTGAAAGTTAATTGGGGGCGATAGACATGATAGAAATTAAGTCATAGTAAACGGACGAAATCGACGTGACAAAAGTTTACAAAACTTTTGTGACAGATACATTTCATTCAAAACCTTATTTACATGAACGCCAAACGCGCGGTGCTTTATGCTAATAGAAATATAGTTATTGGACTACTTTGACTTTCAGCCACAAAATTCTGTGCCAGATGAATTGAGACGGCAATACATTGATAGTATATTACTGTCTACAAAAGTATTAGAAAGAAAGCTGATAATGATGACTTCAAAATGCATAACATGGCAGTGACCTCAAGGATTACAAAAGCTTCCGGCTTTCTTAGAAATCCGACTTCAAATTTTAAGAAATTTCCAAGTAGGCTTACTTATAAATCCGACTTCAAATTTTAAAGAAATTTCAAACTACGGTTCTACTACGGTAGAGAAGTTAACATTGTAGAGAGGATAACAACTTTACATATAGTGTGAGATTCGTCGAGAAGCTAAAGGTCATTTTGTCTTCAGAGCCAACGAGATCATGCTACACTATAATAAGTGTAGCATGCACCGGGAGCGATAACAATGTTCGAGATATTCCTGCCGTCTCAGTCTATATAGAGCCACATGTAGTTGTATTAAAGCCACAGAATCAATTGATCAAAGGCCAGCAGTACATGGCTTGAATACGTTCAGTGGTGAACGGATTTGTATCGTTCGCAGGCATACAGCAGAATCGAGATACAGGTTCGTTGTCTAAGAATCGAATCTTAGCTTCTTGGAACCAGTCTTGATTTTGTTGAGTCTTAAGTCACGATCAACGCTCTTCTGAATCAACTTTAGGTCAAGGTGAAACAACGGTGTTTGTAATTCACGAATGTTCTCTTTAGATAAGCAGTTGAAATGATAAACTTACTAGGAAGGTTTAGCTCAGTCGCATCCACCATAAACTTGTCTTCTTCTGTCGATCGTCCTGTTTGAAATGTCGCTGACAATGCGCTTCACTGTTGCAGAGTGTGACGTCATCAATCAAAGGGTACGCATATGCATGTTTGCTTTAAAATGCCTTCAAAATGTTTGCTGGATAATTTCTTTGACAAGGAAAGCCGGCGGAAAGTAGCCGATAATTAGACTTATAGACTTGTAGAATCTCAGATCTTAGTGACAAGGAAACTCACCTGCGCGGAACAAATCAAAACTATATGCAAATATAACTTACTTATAGTGGGGTCAGTAACTACAACAAAGGCAATTGAGACAATGGAGTGTGGAGTGAATCTTTTATGTTAATGACTAACATAGGTCAACATACAGTGTAGTCTGTTTTTGAAATGTATTTCGCTTTTGTTTTAATGTAAGAGAACTCTTGAAAGATTCAATTTCGAAGATCTCTTGTTGACTATTGATTTGATTTCGAAAGTGGTAAGTACACTGTTATGTGGGAGGGGTCGTACTGCCACCCAAAGGGGTATGGGGGTGGGTGGGGGGAGGTTGTAGCGCTTACTTATCTGAGCCCAATGTGTGGTGATAAACGTTTGATCAAGGATTTATGCTGACTACCAGGCTAGACAGCAAGCAATCAGACCTAGCAAGGCATAACATCACAAACTTCCTTCGTCTCCACTTCTGTGCTCCACTTTGAATTTAAATATTTTAACACGGGCTTAAGATTTAAACCTTAAGCACAAGCGAAAGAGAAGAAAAAAGGGGGGTGTGGGGTGGGAGTCTGACCCTTTTGTTTCCCGTACCATTTGCACGCGCTTCCCACCCCCTACTTAGATGTCCCCGCTTCTTTGTGAGATTTCTATTGCGAAACATAACGCGATGTTACTAACATTTTCTCAGTTTCCCCTTGTTACTGCTACCTTGGAAGGATCCAGACTTTCGAGTGAGCGGGGCCCCGATCATCCAGATCAGACAATAATATGTTGGGGTCTGCTCTCGAAAATGGTTTCTCTCAGCCCTACAGGCCTTGGGTTGGCCTGAATTTTAGCTGGCCCCGGGCCCCCCTGGGCTGCTTCACGTAAGGTAGAGTTCCCGCCACCTTTACTTCCTGGTTCCCGCCCATTCCCCACTAGGCATAAATAGATTGTGCTCGGCAACTTTTGAGCAACTTTTAGCGTTTTGAGCAACTTTTTGTAGTACCAGCAACCTAGGGCAACTTTTGCCTTCCTTGGCAACTTTTGAGCAACAAATTGATATAAAACCGAACCAAACCATAAAAGGTCGTTTCATTTCGAAGGATTTTTATCTTTTGTTATCTTTTTTTTGTTTTTTATTTTTATTTATTTATTTTTTTTGTCTATTATTGAAGTTATGTTAAGTTTACGAGTATATTGATTATAAAAAAGTATTTATATTTCTCATATAACAATGTCTTTTTGGCCTCTTTTAATGATTGTAAGAATATTTAATGAAAATGTTGAAATGGCAACAAACAAACACGTTTTGAGTATTTATCTAAAGCAAAACTAATCTATAGCAAGCAACTTTTCAAAATTTTGGTGGCAACTTTTTGATATTTGAGCAACTTTAGCGCAACTTTTGGGTATATTGTGAAGCAACTTTTCCTAAATTTACTAGCACAATCTATTCATGCCAATTCCCCACCCCCCCAAAAATAAATAAATAAATAAAAATAATAAAAAGGATACTCAGAGTATGATCATAATTTTATTTATCTTTTTAATATCTTCACGCAATAAATATGTACAATATAATATTATATTACAGCTTTGACAAGACATAATATTTATAATCATTTTAAATCTGTAATTAAAATTTTCATCTATTTACATAGAGCTCTTCATGCTCAATAAAGAGGCAGACATCCAACAAAGACATTCTTTTGGCGTTTCACGGAATCTTTCCGACAAGATTGCGTGACGAACCAAAACAACGCCAAGGCACTGGAGTTGGCGTGACAGAAAGTAACACCTTGATCATCATCTTGATGTGAAAAAAGTTGATCGTGTGTTAACAGACAAACGGACCAACCAAGGGTCCAAGCAATTCTTACAAACAGACATTTGGTTGACTGCTCTTGTTTAAGCATATTTGATAAAATTGATTCTTTAAAAAGGCTTGTAAGTCACATGACAGAAGGAAGTGCAGCCTGCCTCTCGACTTGAAAAGCATGCAGGAACACTTCTTGGACCACAAAACGCAAAGCAAGGTACGGAAGTTCGTTCTCTATGTGGTTTAGGACTATATAAATCAATAAATAAATTTAAGAATATAAATACATCAATTAACATCTCCAAAATAATCACTTTAGTTCTTGCGTTCCATGTAGACGTCCTTGAGCCACGAGAACGTACCTCTAAACGTACGTTGCGTGGCCTTCGTAATCACCTCCTTATTTGGGTCGTCCCAGTAGGTGTTCTCCTCATCCAGCCCTTTCTGTAGGCGCCGTTATTCGTTCTCTATCTGGTTTAGGACTATAAAAAATAATAAATAAATCTAAAAAATATAAATACATTAATTTACATCTCCAAAATAATCATTTTAGTCGTTGCGTTCCATGTAGACGTCCTTGAGCCACGAGAACGACCTTCAAACGTACGTTGTCGTAATCACCTCCTTATTTGGGTCGTCCCAGTAGGTTTTCTCCTCAACCAGCCCTTTCTGTAAGCGCCATTATCTCCGAGTGCTCCTTTTAAGACTTCCGGTTCATAACTCCTTAAGCCTTAGCCAGAGAGCTGTCATCACCGCTCAACTTGTTCTCATAAGTGCCCATGGGTCAGCTGAAAGGTTTGTAATAATTGGCCATTCTCGCTGTTAGGGTTTGTTGTGAGGTAAGGTCTGGTGTTCTTCGTATAACATCTGTATGCCTAGAAAATATCAAAGCAAAACTCTTCCGTTTATTTCAAGGATATCAACTCCAAGCTCGTTTCCAGTAAAATAAAAACAAATTTCGCGACTCTGCAGAGCAGCAATAAAATGAAAGCCGCGCCAAGAGGATTTCAGTCTCGTTCCTTGCTTGGAGATGGACTATGGTATCATTGAGGGAGGCGCATGCGCAGGAGGGGACAATAACCAAAACATCCTGCACAGAAAAAAAGTCCTGCACAGCAAAATAAAGGAAACCCCAATTCGTCCAAAGACAAACACCAGAAAGACAATTCCCCCCCCCCCCCCCCGAAAAAATAGTGACGGGTCTGGTTAGCTGAATTTGTGGGATGCGCAGAAGACTAATGGTTAAGTTCTGGTGTTGGCTCCGGAATGAGAAGTTCGGGTTCAAAGCCTGTGATCAAACTGGAAGCATTTTTCACTGTCAAACGCTGACCCATGCAAAGACTTCGTAACTGACCTCATGTCAGATTTCTGAGGTGTCGTCCCTTGAGACACGACAGAAGCAGCGCCTGCGGCCTTAGCGTCAGCGGCAAACTGATACACGATTAGCAGACAATCACGACACAGCTGGACAATCCGACGACAGCAGCTCATCTCAGTCTGCAAACAAATCAAAACAATAAACCGTCGGAAAATAGGTTCGATCTTCGGTCGGAACTTGACCGAGCCCGTGGGCTTTAGCACAGATGTTCCGATTTTAAAAGGGTAACTCACAAATGCTGACAATAAACATACCAGTGATATAACCTCTGTACTTTTGCTGAATATTGTCTCCCAGGAATTTCTATAAAATGAAAACGAGATACACGTTACAGTCTTAAGCTGTGCGCCATAAAAATAGCCATCCTTTCGGAATTGTTGTACGCATTCATTCATATTTCTTCTGAAAAGATAGAGACTTGAGGAGTCGGAAATTCGCTGCTTAGCGTAAGTGGATGTCGGCAAAAGACAGCGAAATTTTGCCCACTTTGCCTCACACTTAGCCTTCCTCCCTTTCCCAAAGTTCCGCCTAATGAACTTCTGCGAAGGAGAGAGTATCCATGCTATAATAGCGTACTAGTAGCGTAACAAATCGTTCACCTCTCTGAAGGTTAGGCTACGAGCTTGATTGGAGTAAGATGTGGGATAGAGTAGCAATATTTCCCCTTGCTTTTGGCAAGTGAAACAACAAAAAGACCATGAAGCACTTACCATATCAATGAGAGAAATGACAAATGACTCACTGTATCACTAGCTACGCCACAAATTGACCATAAAGGAAGTGCTACTGTGTGACTGCCTGCAATTAGCTATGGCAATATAGCTATACAGTCAACTCTCATTAAAACGGACACCTTCAGGACCCGCTCCAACTGTCCGTCTTATAGGGAGTTTAGATACAGTAAAATAAATGAAAAACGACAAGGACGCGTACGGGACCAACAGCAGGTGTCCGTCTTATAGAGAGAGAGATGACTGTATAACTTAAAATACAGTAGAACCCCTATTAAGCGGCCACCCTCGGGGAAATGGCAACTGGCCGCTTAATAGAGGTTGGACGCTTAATAGGAGTTTGTCAGAAATTAGCATAAGGTCTTTTTAAAAGGTTACATTATTTCAATACAAAATAAGGTGAAAAGGAATAACGGAATCACAGGAAGACGACAATAAACCTGTGTTTGAATGATTTTATCGGCCGTCACGGTCTGACCTTGTTGGAAATTAATTTAAATATCCTATATTACATTCTTATTGGCCGCTATATAGAGGTAAAAACAATAGAAGAACGTTCATCGGGACGGCAGAAAGGTGGCCGCGGCCGCTTAATAGGGGTGGCCGCTTAAAATGGGTTATATTTACAGTATTATACTCACAATATTTTCGGGACTTTAGTAACTGGCCGTTTAATAGGGGGTGGCCGCTTAATGGGTGGCCGCTTAATAGGGCCGGGTTCGACTGTAGTATATACTAAGACAGTGGATAGTGCTTTTAGCGCGCGCTGATTAGCTACTCAAACTCGAAATATTCTTCGCTATCTGATTCACCTCCAAGCAACGCGCGCGAGAAAGTTGAAATCTTTGAAGGAGAAAGACTAGACAAATATCATTCTTTCGGGCTATATTATCTCACTGTTATAGTATATACTAAAACAACTATTAACCTCAGTGACAGTGGCAGCGGCTCGGTAAATATCCACCACTAGCCACCTTACATACGTACCTTCATTACCTTCACTTCGGTGAATAGTTGTTGACTAAAAGAAGTAGCAAACAAACGTACCCCAAGTTTGAAAAGCAGTTCCACAATCCCTGCCCATGACTCCATAGTAATCTGTTAAACACTCTCGAGAAAACTCGACAAAGACGCAAGTTATCCACTTCAGATGCTCGCCACACGCGCTGTAAGATGGCACGAACGTTTGTGCGCACGATATCCACAACCTACAAAAGAAATAACGTATAGCACAATGTATGATATATTTCAACCTCGATAGAGCCGGCATGTTTGGTGGTCAAAAAATGTGGAAAATGCACAGGCCCGCTCCTTTCGCGAAAGGACGTTCGTGAAAATAATTTTGAGCAAAGCAAAGAGCGGCAAGGCGAACGCATAGTGCACGGTGTTGGCAGGGGGAGGGCACAGGGTGTGGGAACTAAAGACAGTTCTCTTGTGGTTACTTCTGCACGTTTAACGATTTATAGTAAATACAGATGTTCTGAGCAGTCTAAAATACGTCTTTATAACCAATAGCAAAGCAATGAGAGTGTTTTCCTCACCTTTCTACGCTTTATCGAGTCGAGTTTCACCAACCAATATGAAGCCACTCTAGGCTTATGAAACTTCCAGTTATCTTGTATCTGATAAAACAAATGGTACAAGAATACCGTAAGCTGTAAGTCCTCCTCTAGATAAATTGCTCCTGTGATTTTCAAACCCGCGCAAATCTTTCTCAAAATAGACCGTAAAATATCCAACACTTACACTCTCTAAAATAATTTCTGCTTCTTCGTCTGTTTTTCCAGGAAATTTTATCCTCATGTCGAGCAAAGCTTGTAATGTTCGCCGACTAAGTTCTTCTTCTCTTTCTCTTACGGCGGCATCCAAGAAGGCTGCGTCCTGAGGATGAAAAAAAAAACGACAATTAAATTAACACACCTTAGTGCCTTTTCTTGTGGCTTTTATTTGTGAAGTCACGCAACACGTCTCACTTGTGACGCTGTTACACCGAGGTGGAAGAGGCTTTTAGGTAAACAGACAAAAGTAACACGTCCTTTGTTCCAAGTATGATTTACTACAAAAATCCAAAGATTAAAATACTGAGGATTACTCACTACAACAGGGTTGAATTTCATTGGTGGAGACGATGATGACGTCACAATTCTCTGCGTAGAGGAGCGTGGTAATACGAAGCCGTGACTGGCTGAGTTTGGCGCCTTTTGAGCAGACGCAGGTCTGAGTGATGATGATGGTGGTGGATTTGAAGAAACGGAGGATGACGAAGACGAAGAGTCTCCTTTGCTGGCAGTGGATTTTGCACTTGGCATGGAGGATAAGGGCTAGAAAATAAACAAAAAATAAACAATAAACCCTCTTCCCTAGCAGGTACAAGTCACAATGACGATGTAGATTCCCTCAACCAAATTTATAACAAGTAATAGGCGACGGATATGGAGAATGTGTTTGTTGACATGAGGGCTTAAGGGTTGAACCCTTGAGAGATTAAATGCCCAAAAAGATGTCCAGGTCTTTTCGTCCAATTTTTAAGTAACCGCACCATTTTGACTGCACGAGGTTTCGAGGAACAATATGTTAAATTCTTAATTGCTGAGTAACATTTAGCCTCCCACGCAGTCTTTCTTAGGGGCAATCGTGTTGTAACATTTGGCTATTTTCTCAAATCATTTTACTTGGGTCACTCCATTATTTCTGGATTTCAAGTACATGAAGGCATTCTTCGCTTGTCACAAAACTGACAAGGGCTAAAGGCCATTACGTTTAGAATAAAAGAGTCCCTGACCTTTAACACCCAGTTTCCTGTCCCTTCTTTAGTGGATCCGCCACTTTGAGACTTTTCTATTATACTACAGAATATGGCGCATTTTATTCTGTTTCTCCCGTTACCCAACACCTTGAGATCTCCCGCTTCCCACCCTCTCTTTTCGCGCCTCTTGCTGACTTCCGCCCTCTGTCCCACTCCTCCCCACCACCAGCACTCACACAGTTTTGTTACCTTAGGTCCTTTACTCATTGGGCGATTTCCAGATTTGTCGAAGGTGATATTTTCGTCAGCTTCACATTGCTCTAATAAGTCGAGAATTTCTTCTTCCTGTTAAAAAAAGTATTCGGCATGAGAATTAAAGCTTTTGCTAAATGCAACGCTTTTCAAAGCGACACGAACAACAAGGGGCTCAAAAGAGGTGATAATAAACTTATTAAGATTGAGGAAGATTGAGATTGACGCTAAGGTGAAATGGGGAGGTGAACGTTAGCGAAGGCACGGCTTAATTGTATTCACCTACCCTGAGAGAGCTGAATGGTTGATTACCGTCCTTTTGAAGCGAGGCAGCTCTCCCTAAAAAGTCCAAACAGACATTAAAACCAAACATACTTTAAAAAAGCTCGATTCAACGGCGATTTATTAAGTGGAAGTTTTACTATACCTGACAAAAAGAGCTTGAAGGCATCAGCTAAAAGGCCGTTATACTTTTCTCGTCTTGTTTTATCTTCGGGAGGGTATATTCTTCGAAAGTTTCCCTACAAATTATCGCAACAAAAATATTAATAAATAAACATAACGATTTTGTGATTTGAAGCTGTCTCAAACTTCTGAAGGAGAAAAATTCCCAACCTAACCCACAGGCCCATTTTCGCTCGCTTTTATTAAAGATGAACACAACACACATCACGTGATATACTAGTACAGTGGAACCCCGATATAACGATATGCCAAGGGAGCAGTAAAATAATATCGTTATATCGAAGAATCGTTATATCGAAACTCCCGATATAACGATATGGCCGTAAAATGACAGGAAATATCGTTATATCGGGGAATATCGGGGTAAACCTAACAAGTACTTTTTACTGCATATTAGAGGAGGATAAAGAGAATAATTTTGATAAGAAGGCTTAGAACACAGTATCATTTTCGTATATCATCCTACAAAGCTGTTTTTAGAAACGTTAGAGATGACTCGATTACCGTAATGTTATTGCATTAAACTCTTTGTTTTGCAAATAAAATGTGATTGTGTACTGATAATATCGTTATATCGGGAGGATTTAACGTTCGGTCCGCTAAATTCTTTTTGTTATATCGGGAATATCGTTATATCGAAGATCGTTATATCGGGGTTCTATCCCATACATTTTACTGTAACTTTTGCTGGGACATTGAATATTCATCGTTATATCGGGAATATCGTTATATCGAGGATCGTTATATCGGGGTTCCACTGTAGTTCTAAGAAATATTTTATTTATAAATTGTAAATATATGCACACAAATAAGCATATGACCTAAAGTAACACGATTTCACATCATCTCACCATGTTCATGTTCTCAAATTCTTCTCTTGCAGCCTCTCTTCGTATTTGAGTCAGCCTGTCTTTCTACAAAGAAAGAATACGCCGGAAAAATTCGCATTATGTGACGACATTTTGGCTGATAGTTTGTAGTACTATATTCAAAACTAGCACGAAAACACTAACCATAGAAACCATTGACCGAAATAGAAATTCTCCTCACTTGTTTTATACACTCATTACTGGTTAGTTCAGAGAATTTAGCGTTACATCAAGACAATATCTCCTCGCTGATGCATCTCTTTATTCTAATCCCTGTTTGCGTGTGAGTTAAAAAACCTTTAGACTCACTAGTTCAGTTCGGCGTTTGTTTAAAATCATCTTCTTCTTTTCCAATTCCTAAAATGTTAAAACAAAAGATAAGTAGCCCGAAACATTTCAATAAAATCAATAAACCTTTATCCCTCAACTGTAAATTAAATCTTTGACCAGCTCTTACCGACATGGAGTATTCGCTCCTTTTCGGTTGAGTTAACAATCTTTTTTGTGCCTCTGCTTTTTCAGCCGCCATGCCTCGTCTTTTGTCGCCAGCCCTGAAATAATTGAGAAGAAATTCAAAAATGACTGTAACTCTCGATACGATGTTCTTTTATAACCTTGGTGAAAGGCGTTATCCTCAGTATTTTCTTTGAGAATTGTCTTTCACTGGGGACGACCCCCCCTCCCAGAAAAAATGTAATTTTTATCTTTAACGGGCCATTCCCCCTCCCTCTTACTACTCCCCCCCCCCTCCATCCTCCCGTTCTAAGAATTGATAAGCAAAGACAGTTTTCATCAAATGAACAAGTTAGGAAGCGCGCCTTAGCAATACCTGATATTTAGCAACTTCAATGCGTCGCACAGTGCTCCTCCTTTGACTTCACTATCAAGTTTTGTATCGGTGCCAAAGCTTGGTGAACGATTAACCTGTGGATAAATTAACCACATTTAAATTTACAATTCATTGTGACAGTGTATGACCTTATTAAATTCACTGACTGCCATTTTCGTCAGGACAAAAGTGACGTACAGTTGTATCCAGATGGCGGGAAGCAATCGTGACAACGTTCGTAGAGCTCGGACTATTTCTGATTGGACAAAAACAGTCGGAAACTCTTCGGCGAGTTTTAACGATGATTTGCCATAACAGCGAGTTTACGTCAGCTATGTACGTCACGATATAACGATGACGCCATCTAAAATGGCGGCTTTCAGCCTCGCGTTGTGCACTTCACAACATTTTCACGATTTACAGACGTTTAGGTAAGACACAGGCAGTTATTTTTCGTATTTAAAACAGCTAGACAGTATCGAAACGCTATGTTTCCTACTTAAGAATGCATAAAAAGGCATAAACAAGGTAAACTAGTGTACGCTCTGCACGTTAAATTTTTATCAGCTTACCTCTAAAAGCCATGGTCTGAGCTTTCGATCCAGCAAAATATCAAACCCCAGTACCTCAAAACAAACACTTTCACTTCCAGAAGGTGCCCCAGGGCGGCACATGCGGTAAGAATGAAGAATGTGTGGCTGGGCAACTATCAATGTCTTTACAAGAACGTCCTAAACAAAAAAAAAGAGAGAAATTTTGAAACATTTTTTTTGCCTTGAATCTGAGTCTAAATTTGATCCGTCTGTTTCTGTAAGTTTAGTAGCCAGGGACCCGTTTCTCAAAAGGTCCGAAAAGTTTTGACACCCGAAAAGCCATAGCAAAATTTCAAACCTTATTACAGAGCTGTTAAATTCCATTAAGCTTATATTTTTCATATGAACAGAGGTTTCCTTCATACAAAGGTTTAGACCTATACAGACTCCCTGATTTTAAAATACAGATAATTTAAAATGGTTCTATGGGAACGAAAAGTTTTCGGGGCTTTCGAGAAACGGGCCCAAGGGACGAGGATTGAAAATTGAACAAGGGTTCAAATTCTCTTGTAAAAAAGTTTTTTTTGGTTGCCTATGTTTTGTGAAGTTTGAGATTAGTTGACGTCAAAGTTAAAGGACAGAAAATATGTCATGAACAGAAAAGTTAAAAGATCAACTCCTGAATAAAAATATTTGAACAACTGGGCCCATGAGGATAATGTAATCTATACTTACTGTTATGTTATGCCAAAGAAAGTTTACGTCAAAATCCATGGATTGTAACCATTCATTCAAAAACTTTATAGATCTGGAATAAGAATCCAGGCAGTTATATAAGTTTTAAAACAATGAGAAATTTGTTTATCCATGAAAGGTATTGGGCAAGAAAATAAATGTAGCAAGCACTACATACCGTAATTATAAAAATGTGGGGGTCCTTAAAATAAGAAATTCCTTTGCATTATCAAGTGAAAGGGGGATTCCTAACTGCTGAGATTAGAAGGGGGAGTAATACTGTAGTAACATGAAGATACTACTGACCTCTCATGCGAAAACGTACACTAAGGGTTTTCTGTTTTCACACGGAAAACCGTGCAAGAAAAGCAAAAATATAATATTCTTGCTTTTCAGATTAAATCTGTTTCAAGCACAAGGTAACACTCTTATAATCACTTTTAAAAACAATTTCAATCAATTAATTAATCAATATGATTTTTAAGGAACTCTTATTGTTTTATGTCATTGTACAGTGGAACCTTGATATAACGAAGGGCCAAGGACTGGCAAAAATTTGTTCGCTATAACGAGGTTTCGTTATATATAGAGGTAACTTTCGCATACATTTAACTATTACTGGGGCGAAGAATATTATTCGTTATATCGAGGACTTCGCTACATGTAAATAGAGGTTCGTTAAATCGAGGTTCCACTGTATGTGTGTCCTCTTCAGGCTAAAACAGGTTAACCTGAAAACCAATTTGACAAACAACAGGACACCTCCAACACATTTAAAATTGGTAAATCAAAAATGCATACAGTATATGTATAAACAAATAATACCACAGTAAACTGTACCTTTTACTTCCACTGTCATCGCTGTCATCTCGGTCAAAGTTCTCATTGTGTTTATTTATTGAATAATTTGTAAGGTGCATAAAAAGCTCATCCTACAAGAAAATTAAAATTGAGATCAAACTTAAGGAAGCTTTTTACTGTCAGTTGTACAAGAACACTTTTCTTGGTGAATTGCTTCACATGACCACACTAGCTGTAAGATTTATAGCCTGCATAGCTGGCGGTACTGTTGGGTTTTAAAGCGAGCACAAGCAAATGGTGAAGCTGCGCCTCCCCAAGCCACTCGCCGTAATTAAGCTTGTTGTCGTATCTTCACTGCTTGCTTGTGGGCGCTTTAAAACCCAACAATACCGCCAGCTATGCAGGCTATAAGATTTACATGATCATACCTGTATGCTGTGGTTTAAATAATTATATCTTTGGTTAAAAAATTTCCAAAACCAGTTTGAGTATTACATGGCTGTATTTTTCTATGTTTCGGTGAATTAGAGACAATGAAATATAAATATTAAACTGGTTTGATATTTATCTTTGAAAAATTTAAAACATAATATGTACAACACAATGTACTTGTGTGTTAACCCCCAAATTAAAAAAAAAAAAGATTACAAGGTAGATACCGGTATACTTACCAGATTTTCATCTGAGGGACTTTCATACACTTCTGTTCCCATGCGAACCTAATAGAACACAAAAGATACATGTAGTCACACCCATTACTGTAACAGGTTCGTACTCTTTTGAGCTTTTGAAATTCCATGACTTTAAATGACCTTTTTCATGACTTCTTAAAGCTAGTTTTCCATGACCTAAATTTGACCATTTTTCTTGGAAAGTTTCAAAAAATATCTTGTTTTCGGGTACGTTTTTACTCTTTTCTTCGCAAAAAATAACCTGCCTAATTTATTTGTACAATCAATACCATTTTCCATGACTTTCCATGACCCACACTTAAATTCCATGACTTTCCAGGCCTGAAAAATGAAATTCTAAAATTCCATGACTTCTTCAGGTTCATGACTCCAGGTTTTCCATGACCTGTACGAACCTTGTGTACTAAATAAACGGTAAATTTAATTTTCCAACAATCTCATCTGCACCCATGTGCATTTGGCTTCAGATTTGGTTCAACATGTACAATTATATTATATCAAGTAAATGCTTTTAAAAATACTTACAAGCCCATCATGATAGAGAAATATTCTCAGTGGATCACATGATGTCACTAAAACATATACTCTGAGGTCAAACTTGAATCCCTCCAGTAGAAAAGGCTGAAATGTAAAAAGGTGTACATACACTGTAAACAGATGTTTAATTAGTTTTTTCATTAAATAATCTTAAAACAACAACTTACAACAACAAATAACCTAAAAGCTGTACAGTAACTTAATAAAAAGTCTGTGTCCGAGCTAAGTGACCCATACAGCCGGAGCTTATCCTGGTTTCCCTAGCGTTAAGCGACTAGGAGTATTGCTACTACCCCCTGGATGGGATGCTAGCTAGTCCATCGCAGGGTTACCCCCCAGCAGTAAATTTGCCGGTACCCATTTATACACCTGGGTGGAAAGAGGCACTGTGAGAGTAAAGTGTCTTGCCCAAGAACACAACGCAGCGCCCAGGCCAGGCCTCGAACCCGGGCCGTTCGACTCGGAATCAAGCTCCCTAACCATTAGGCCAGTGCGCCTCCCACAGTAACTAAATAGTTTGTTGTAATTCTTACCCTATCAATGTATTCCTGGATGACTATTTGCTCGTGGGATGGGATTCTGTCTCCATTTCTTATCAGAGAAATCCTGAAATCAGACGAAAAATTAAGTCATCTTTATTAACACACATAAAATTATATATGTACATACACCAAGCAAGTGTACAAGTCAAGTGACTTGTCTGACTGGAAAATTCCTGGAGGGGACTTTTCAAGCTTTAAATTATGGTCATGATTAAATTCAAGACTAGTCAACAACATTTTTTCTCACTAGCTATACAGATTTACATTCAACTCTCTTCAGAACTGCATGGCTCCAACTGTCCGTTTTATAGAAGTGTCCTTCTAATAGGGAGTTAAGTTTCAGTAAAATGAATGAAAAACAGCAGGGATGTTCTTTTGGTGTTCAAGGTTATTCTGTTGTTCACTGAGTGCACCCTCATAATTCTATCATTACTTTTTGGGATAGTACTGCCCCTTTAACTGTTCTTAATTTATTTAATAATAATAGTTTCATTTTACTTCTAACAGTAATATAAAATTTATATAGTCTAGACTCTAATAGTCTTATAGTTAGTTTGATCAGGAAGTTAAATTATACTAGACTTACCCATTTCCCATGGCTCCATTAGCTGGCTTAACAATGAATGTTTTTTGTTTCTTTCTTTTCTTTAGTTCTCTACAATAACCTTGAAATGTGGCATATCTGATGTACATGCAAGATGGAGGGCAAGTTAAAGAGAATATACATTTCATTCAACTTGTTATTTATTAACATAAAGCCAATTCACAAGTCAAGGTATTATTATTATAATAACTAATTACAAATGTATCTTGCTTCATGCCTAAAACTCAAGGAACTGTCATCTTTCAGTTTCTTTCTAATTCTTTAATTCATAAACTATATAAAATTATTATTACAAAATTATAATTACTATAAAATCAATTAATTAATTGATTAACATAATTATTTTAATCATTATTTCTTAGAAAAATTCAGTAATTACAATAGAAAGGATACTCTGCTGGCAGAACCCAAGTTTGTGGAATAAAGTTGTATTCCTCTGGGTGAGCTCTCTGCATTCTGAAATATTTAAAATATATCATTGAACAAGAGCTCTTAGAGCTTACAACTGCGCTGGTCTCGTGAGCACTTTAGGGGAGCCATGTGGGGGGGGGAACAAAAAATGCACCCCCCCCCCCTTATCGCCTTTACCTGCGTCGAACAATGTTGCGACTGACAAATAAGATGGTAGGAAAACACCTTGCGTGACATTTCATGGTTGACTAGTTCCATCCGAAATTAAACATTTTTCCTATATGCTAATGGTGGCCAAATTTAATTCCCACGATCCTGATCCGTGAAACAAAAAAATCTTTTAAATCAGCATCCAGTGTTGTCTTGAATTACCGTTTAAAGATTGAATAACCAGCTCCGAAAATGGAATATTGGAGCAAATAATTAAATCAAATTTGAGAAGAACAGTACTAGACCTCACAGTGTTTTGCTGAATGGGAATTCCCAGGGGAATTAATTTACCAAAGACGTAACCCTTGCAAGCCAGGGCATGTTTGTCTCAGTGGTTTTCCATTAGATTTCAGAAACCCTATAGATGACACAGCTCCAAAAATAAATAAAGCAAAAAGTCGAATATTTCACACTTAACATGCTAAGTTTAGACCAGAGGATTTGTTTAGTTTCCGTTTATAGCAGATTTAAACCTTTCAGAGAATTGCCTGATTCTTGCCGATCAGTGCCTTGTGAAAGTAAAAATTTGTTAACGCCAGCACATTCCAGGACACAAACGTAATGTAAATAAATGTAAATAATTCTTGCCCGCTAAAGCATATTTTTTAAAGCGTGAAATTTTGGTATTTTCTTCGATTCAAACGCTTCAAAATACTTCACACTGAATTTCGTAAGTAAAGATTAATGGATTCGCAAAGATTTGAAAGGTAGCTGATAAAAGCTTTGAAAAATTACATGACTCGAGGTCTAGCCGATCGAAAGTGAAACTTGTCATGTCAGCACATTCTTTTACACCAACGTAATGGTATTTATTCACAGATTCTGGCCCGCTAAATTATATTTCTCTTTGAAAGCGTGGAAATTTAGTATTTTCCATGAACCAAACGCTTCAAAATCGAATAGTTCACACTAAATGTACTTTATAAAGACAAAAAAAGAGAAAATATTTCCATTTGTTACTGATTTGTAGCTTCTAAACATCGCGTGACTTCAAGCTCGACCGAGTGGAGGTCTGGGTCTGGTCACCGACAAAACGAAAAATAATAATAATAATAATAATAATAATAATAATAATAATAATAATAATAATAATAAACCCCGTGCAGAGCAAGAACTGCGCAGCGCAGTTAATTAATGATTAAATAACAGTAGATCATATTTGTAACCATGTACATCTGAAGTTGGATTTTGAAAAATATGCCCGCAGACTTTTCTTTTTTCCCATGCTGGTCAAAACTTGAGGGGGCTACGCGTCAAGACTTATGCCCAGATGTGGCCTAGGGACAGGGCTATTACCTGGTGGCTGGCTGGTGGCTAGTTTTGAAAAGCAAGGGGGGAAGGGTGGGGTTATATTTGGTACATCGAGTGTTTGACTTAAAGCTTTTTTGCATGTTCTAGTGTTGAACCCTGGCTGTGGGATATGAGAGCCTTTGGACAGAGGACCACCCCCTGAGGGAGCAGAGGTCCGGCTGTGCTCGTCAAGTTGCAATCCGCCGGCCAGTGGGGTGCCCTGGGGAAGTATGCCCAGCCGACCAGGTTGGAGCTCTTTGCAGGTATCTTTATGCAAATCCAGTCAGACATAATGAAGAGTTATTTATTACCCATCACGTGGTAGTCAAGCACACATGCAATTACTGGCTGATGGCATGAGCTATACATGTAATGTCTTCTCTCAGTCCCGTCACCTGCCATACTCAGATAAATGTACAACTGTAGAAAGCCTTAATTATACAGGACGGTATGTGTACAAAATGAATTGCCACTGATACTGGAGCAAGAAGTGCTATTTTCCTATGACCCTTTCCCATTACCAAAAACCATTTAGTATATTCAGACTGTTTGTTAATGGTAATAATTGGTATTATCCATTGATCACTACGTTGCATATACGGTAGGTACTCACTTTGCCATATTTCGAGCTAGATTGTCCTTTCTACAAATCTCTCCCATACTTGGAAAGTGATTGATTTTCTTCATAAGTGGAAAGAAAAAATAATAATACAATTAGATTGGTTTTATTGCAAAAATCATTCAATCATGAATAAATTAAGAAACTCTAATTTATACAGTAAACTAAATTACATAAATTTCTATAGACATGCCTTTTTCGACAGGCCAGCTGTTTTGAAACAATTACATGACAGATGCGCACATTATGATATTTATGTTTGCTGTGTCTGTATATTTGAAGTATCTACAAAAGGTACATGTTTGCAATTATTTACATGTACATTGTTTTTCATTTTACAAATTTTAAATTTAATATTACTTAATTATGAATATCTTAATCCAGTCGAGGGAACAAGTGCCAGTTGATGGCGACATTACTTCTTCGAGAATTGACTGAGCCTGTAGGTTTTGTCCCGCAAGTTGCTAAGCAACATGACATATTTTATAAGCTCGCGCTAGTTTTTGATTCAATAAAACAATTTGGAAATTCTTTGTGTGCTTAAACGAAGATTTGCCAGAACTGGATTTTTTTTCCCGACTGTAATTGGTATGTGTGCATATTGTGTTTACAAGTCATGTACATTTTGTTGTCTCTCAGTGGACCGAGCATCAAAAATGTCTGAGGTGTATATAATTTAAGACTATAATCTTGATGTTGTGAAAACTGTTAAGTTGTTGAACAGATTATTTAGTTATTGTACCACTGCTACAGTGGTCTCAGGGTATTGTTTATTGTCTTTGGAATCCTTTATCTGCAACACCAAGAAACTGAACATCGTATTTATCAAAATATAGAGCATATATACATACTGTAAGAAAGCTAGGGATATTATTATATTTTATCTTTCATATGCACATGTATATCTATGAAACACAATGATTATACTTTCGCTAGATAAAAATAATCCGTGTTAAACCTTCAATTTATTTTATTTTCATTAATACCTGAAAGGATTTTAATTCAATGATCCTTTCCACTGGAACCGCTGAGTCACTCCAAATAAGGAAACTGAAAAGATGTGAAAACATCATTCATTGTAAAAAAAGTACTGCTCTAAAAATAAACAGCATCCAGTATACACCATAAAATTATGTATAAAAATAATATTACCCTTCAAATCCTACAATCTTCTTGTGCATTTATTGTAATATGTTGTACAAAATTAGTGAAATTATTTTATTGAATATCCAGTCATGTCCATCTACATGTACTGGTAATAATTTTCCTTTTTGTTCTTACTCACACATAATATAGATTGGATTGGGCCAATTAAAGTGGCCAGTATGGTACCCATTAGCAGTTATTAAAATACTCTTGGATGGTACTATGCATGGCCAGCATATTTAAAATTTCCTAGACAAAAGATTGGAGGGGATGGTCTGTTCATCTCCTTCCCTGCAACGGACCCCCCCCCCCCTGCACCTACAGCAAATATTTAGATAAGATAAGATAAGATAAGATAAGATAAGCTAAGATAAGATAAGATAAGATAAGATAACTTTATTTATACACGGTTTTTCCATCAGTCAATTAAGTGCCACTGTCAGAGAAAGTGTTCCAGACCTTGAAAGTCGGGGTCAACCGATTTTCCTGAAACTTACTGCAGAAGTTGGCCTTGATGAGATATTCTAAAAGCCATTTGGGTTTGGTTTTCTGACTTTTACTTTCAAAGTTCCAGGGGTGGTCCCATATTTAGCCTTCAAATCCCGAAAAATCCTGTTTTTGAAGGAGTAAGTTTGCACTTGTATAAAATCAAACACACAAAACCTTTTGACTAAATACTTGTAGGCTGTGATTCTACTATAAATGCTCTTTCTTTTCATATATGCTGATTTGGCATAGAGGGTTCTGACAGTGTAAGGCATAAAACAAAATTTGGCCAACTTTTGATGAGAAAACCACTACCCAAAATTGCCAAAATTTAGATGTTCATATTTTTTAACTGCCTAACTAGAAAAAAAGGACACTTATATCAGGAGTTATCCCAATGCATGTAGAACAAAATTCAGTTGAGAAAAATTTGGGCCGTGTAGTGTTTTAGTTCTTTAATGACCCATTTTGAAGCACACCCTGACCTAATTTGCATATTGTCAAAACCAATAGTTTAACATTCATACCTATTTTATTTATTGTTAAACACTTTAATTTGCCTTGGCGAGGCTTAAAGTTCTTAGAAAAGCTGTTGTTAGCAGTAATAAGACGAGTAAACATAAATTTTGACTGTTAAAATTAGCAAAAATTAAAAAACACAACACTAGTAAAAATCAGTTTGTTCCCCTCCAAAGCTTGTTCCCTAAAATATAATGTGCATACAATACAGGAGTCCGTATAACGTCTACGTAGTAGTTTACTATACTAATAAATACACTTCTTTGAAACATATCCATGCTGAACTTGCTAAAACTTAACTTACCAAAGCGTTTTAAACGTTCTTATAGGAAAGGTAAATTTCCATATCGTTGAAAATCGTGTGAGTACAAACAAGTCATCCTACGGCCAAATCGTATTTCGCAATGATTGCTTCATTCTGCATTTGATAACAGAAGTCCTTAATAGTCCCTTACAATCAAGAAACGTTTCTGAAGCCGCTCAGTTCCTCTCCATTATGCCATAGTTTTGCTATTTTGGTTGCACGCTGTTCATCCGCCATTTTGGATATGGTCGCGAGAGAACTGGGGCGAGAGTCGCCTGGCTGAAAACGTGTGGACCCAACGTTTTTCAAACGAAACTTCCATAGAACTCATTATAGTCCTGCCATATGGTGAAAAAATTGTGCACTTCGGGGTAAAAGCACCAAATTTGGCATGGTGATAGTATTTAAGTTGCTGAACAATATTAGCTATGGACCCCAGCCAGGGGGGTGATTTTGTACTAAGGGGGGTGGGGTGGTTACAATTTTCAAAGAAAGTACTGTAATTCAAGAAAAAGGTGTACAGTTAAGCTGAATTTGTAAGATGTGATAGAACTTGCTTACTGTTCAAGTTCCTGAACAATATTAGGTGTTGTCCCCAGCTAGGGGGGGAGATTTTTTGTACTTAGGGGGATGGGGTGGTTACAATTTTCAAAGAAAGTACTGTAATTCAAAAAAAAAAAGTTGTATATTTGAGCCAAATTTGTTAGATGTGATAGAACTTGCTTACTGTTCAAGTTACTGAACAATATTACGTATTGTCCCCAGCAAGGGGGGAGGTTTTTTGTACTTAGGGGGGTGGAGTAGTTGCGATATTCAAACAAATTGCTGTAATTTACCGAAAAGGTGAAGAGTTGAGCTGAATTTGCCATACTAACAGTGCACGATGTCCTGAAATATGTCATCTGACTCCAACCAGACGTTCTTCACAAAAGGGGTGTATAACCAGCACGCAGGGGAGGGGGTGGGGGAGTACATACCATGGTATTTTTTGACTTTGTAAAGTAAGCAAACTTAATCCTCTCCCTCGCATTCCCCACCGCATGTACGAAGCGCAGTCCAAGACATGCCAGTCTTGAACAATGTTCTTTGCAACCTAACTCAGGTTTGCACCCTCATTTCACCAGCTCCCTGGCAAACTGTTGATGCTTCAGGTGATGTGGTCCACTGAGGCTTCCATGCATCTGACTCAGATTGTGCCCATCCCCATTCACTAAGAGAAGGTAGTCAGGATTAGATACAGCGCACTGTCCTCAACAATGACTAGCTTGGTAGGCCACTATCTTGTTGTGTTTGTACTAATGCATCAGCAGTAGGGGAGATGTTCTCAAGGGTTCTTCCCTTAATTCTGTGCAAAAAATTTTCTGGCATCATTGACTCCTTGGCACGGGCTTGCTGGTCATACAACAGAACCACCAATCCTTTCAGCACAGGCATAGCATTTAGAACATCCTGCACACTAGGCATTTTGCTAAGGACCATGAAAGCTATAGTGGCTTCTCCAAAGGACATCCATGTGGCCCATACTGTGCTCTTCCCTTGTCCTTAGAATGCTGATGTCTAATCACAGCCTGTAAAGGTGTACAACACTTGAGATTTCTCATCTTCAAGAGGCCTGACGATGTCAAGTATTGCTTACCAACTCCAAATGCAATTCATATCTCCAGTGCAAGCACTACTGCAACACCAGTGTCTACTGTACAAAGAATTATCTTGTCAATACCTTGCTGTGCACGCACATATAAAATCAGCTCTGTTTTGTTGGACTCTTCCTTCAGAGATTCTCCCCAGCTATCAGGAAGCCTTACATCTGCTTCTACTCTGCGATGGACACCTCTTCCACGCTTGTCACGAGTTTGGTATGCATCTTTCCCAGATGATATCAATCTGCTGCACACTCGGTAGCTGGTTACTGATTTGCGGCAAGTTAACTTGATATGCATAGCCAGAGAATGTTTTACATGTTCCAGACGGCTTTAATATGTTGACAGGGGCAGTACCATCGATAAGCATCACATCTACTACTGGGGTTATAGATTGGTTTGGTGTCAGTTTTTCCATACACTTCATCAAGTCGGACTCTACGCTTACTTGCAGGTCGCGGGTCGCCAGAGTAGAAACAGATGTAAGGGTAATTCCTGCTAAGTGGGGAGAATTTCTGAAGGAAGAGTCCAACAAAACAGAGCATATCTAGCTTAGGAGATGATCACGTTGCCATATGAAGCAAACAAAATGTATTCTATCTACAAGCGACACTCTCGTATTGTCATCTTCAGTTGATGTTACGCCTGAAATATCACCTTGCATGCACAAGGAGGCTGCTACAAGGCTAATTTTAATTGCATCTGATTGTGCACAGCAAGTTAACTCTTCGTACAGAAGACATATTAATGTTACAATGCTCGCTATTGCCAACTTAAATCTAAATCAATTAAGAGTATAGTGAGATGTGATTGCATTTGGAGTTGGTAAGCAATACTTGATATCGTCAGGCCTCTTGAAGATGAGAAATCACAAGTGTTGCACATCTTCCACGCCTTTACAGGCTGTGATCAGCATTCTAAGGAAGAGGAAAGAGCACAGTATGGGCCACATGGATGTCCTATGGAGAAGCCACTATAGCTTTCATGGTCCTCAACAAAATGCCTAGTATGCGTTTGCTGGAAAGATTTGTGGTGCTGTTGTATGACCAGACAAGTCCGTGCCAAGGAGACAATGATGCACAGAAGGTAGGACCCTTGAGAACAACCCTCTACCGCTGATGCATTAGTACAAAACAACAAGATAGTGGCCTACCAAGCTGGTCATTGTTGAGTACAGTGCATTGTATCTAATCCTGAACTACCTTCTCTTAGTGAATGGGGATGGGCACAATCTGAGTCAGATGCACGGTAGCCTGGGTGGACCACATCACCTGAAGCATCAACAGCATGTCAGGGAGCTGGTGAAATGAGGGTGCAATGCTGGGGTTACAGAGAACGTTGTAAATATTAGAAATCTGTCATGTCTTGGACTGTGCTTTGTAAATGTGGTGGGACATACGAGGGAGAGGATTAAGTTTGCTTACTTTACAAAGTCAAAAAATACCATGGTACGTACTACCCCACCCCCTCCCCTGCGTGCTGGTTATACACCCCGTTTGTGAAGAACGTCTGGTTGGAGTTAGATGACATATCTCAGGACATTGTGCACTGTTAGTATGGCAAATTCAGCTCAACTCTTCACCTTTTCGGTAAATTACAGCAATTTGTTTCAATATTGCAACTACCCCACCCCCTTAGTACAACTCCCCCCTTGCTGGGGACAATAGGTAATATTGTTCAGCAACTTGAACAGTAAGCAAGTTCTATCACATCTAACAAATTCGGCTCAAATTTACAACTTTTTTCTTGAATTACAGTACTTTCTTTGAAAATTGTAACCACCCCACCCCCCTAAGTACAAACAATCTCCCCCCCACCCTTGCTGGGGACAATACCTAATATTGTTCAGGAACCTGAATAGTAAGTAAGTACTACTACATATAACAAATTCGGCTCAACTGTACACCTTTTTTCTTGAATTACAGTAATTTCTTTGAAAATTGTAACCACCCCACCCCCCTTAGTACAAAATCACCCCCCTGGCTGGGGTCCATAGCTAATATTGTTCAGCAACTTAAATACTATCACCATGCCAAATTTGGTGCTTTTACCCCGAAGTGCACAATTCCAGTATTTTTTAGCACCATATGGCTGGACTATTAAGATACCTTTAAAATGTACTGAGAAAATTATTTTTGTTTTCAAATTAGCCTCTTTTGACGCTATGTTATAAACTTGTTGACATAATATTGACTTTTTCATTTTGGTCGCATTTTATTAGACCTAGCCCTCGAGACCTAGCCTGGGAGGAACAATTGATAATGTGACACCAACCAAATGGCTTATTAAAAGTATTCTTATAATGAAATGAAACAAGTATCAACACGTGTTTTATCTCTGGTGTCGAGTAAGGGGCATTAAAATATTCTCTTTACGACAGATTACACTTCAAAAATCACTTCATTAAAAAAAATATCTGTGTTTTTTCTCAGGTTTTGATAACTTGCAGAATTACTCTGTTGCCATTTTTTATGTGAGAAAAATATTATTTTTAGACAAACTTTAATTTGGAAGTAATTGAAAAATGGCTAAAAAACCCGTGGCTGATTGCTTGATCAAGAGGAGTGTACGTAAAAGGCAGTGTCTGCCTTAAACATGCATGAACTTTACTCTGTCCTCCACAGAGGCCTCTTCTTTAATTTTTAAGCGATGACGTGAACTGATGACGTCATCGCTTTAATGCAGGCACCCGATCGACCGGATCCGTTTAGCGCAATTGAACAGAAATCAAGTTTAACCAGGTTTAACTTAATAACAAGAAATCGCCGCGTAGAACACAAAAGCAAAATACTCCCGTGCAGTTAGAATGGAACACTACAATGTATAAACGAAAGAGACTAAATTTTATATGATGTGATTTATTGGATTTAGTAGACAGGATTTTTTTAATTCTTAGAAGATACAGGGCCGCTGTGAGCAAGAGACCGTTTGACCTTTCTCGCAGCTTAAAAGCTAGCTCCCGCGTATCGTATGTCGTTTATCGCAAGTCACGCTATAATATAACGTAATCTTTGTTGAGTCAACATAGGGAAATCTAAAAATATATACATAAAATAAAATGTTACTGTTGTACAATTGAGCAACTGTGATCTACGGAGAAAATGTATTTTTAACTTTGCATCCTTGAGCTGTGAATTCATAACTATTGTATTTATTTGAATTCCATCAGATCCTAACTATGCTATTTATACAATCACTAACATTGCTTCTTAGGTTCAAAAAAAGGTAAGCTGCAGTTGGATAACAGTCTTAATCACGAACAAGGCGTCAGCTACTTTCATTTACGTTAAGTTTTTGACAAATTTCCTCAGAAAATTATGTAAGACCCCTTGTGAAACGTCATCGCTTCTGCATGTATTACATGCCGTTTATTTGTAAGGGCTGGGAAATGGGGAGAGGTGAAAAGTTAGCGCGAGCCTGAGGAGTGAAAAACAAAAGCGCTCGGGGACACTGGGAAAGAAGGAAGGAAAAATCGAGTCGTTCCACGAGCTCCCCCTATTTTTTTTATTTTTCATGTTTTTCACCTTTCCCCTTCCACTGAAAGTGTCTCATTTTGATTCGAATGTTGATTATAATATAACGATGAACTAACAATAGTAGTGCCTTCTGTCCTCAAATCCTAATATAAACGCTAACCATATCCGCATAATGTAATGTAACTTATATTAGAGTAACCGATGTGCTTTTTAAGCAAACGGCAATGGCTTTCACGACTCGAGGGCTCGCACATTGTCAAGATTCGATGGTAGGCTCTTACCGATAGTGCTCGTAAAAAAAGCATTAAATGATTAAAGCAGTGCTCGTTTATTGCCAAAAAAGTGCTAAAATAATGCTATTTTTTTAAAAAGTGCTCGTGGTTTACATAAAAATGCTCTCTCTTTTCCGATTTTTTTAAACATAGAATATTACATTTTTCAGATTTTCAGTAACATTTTTCACTTTTTTGGCTTGGCTGGCTGTCTTCCATTGTTCCTCGATGAAAACGTGGATGAGACATCTTGTTTCGAGTGTGATGGACTGGGTTTTTAGAAGGAAAACGCTGACCTATCAAATCTATTCCTCAGGCCTCCTCGGCTCCTGTGACTAAAATGAGGGCAAAATGCATCTGGGTTCTGGGAGGCTTTGGACGCCATAAAAAAAAGTCAGATTGGGCTTTTTAACACAAAATTATACAAATAATCAGTCGAAAATCCAAAATAATGCTAGCAGTGATTTTTGGGATAAAATGTAGAAAAAAATGCTCGCGAAGTCAAATAATGCCAAAAAAAGTGCTAGCACTATCGGTAAGAGCCTATTCGATGGCGTTTGCCTATAAGGGCCTGTTTACATGGAGGGAGGGTGCCCCGGCTAATCGAGTTACCCGGCTAGAAAGGATGAAACATAGCCCGCCTTAACATGCAGAATTCACAGCCCTTCTACCCGAGTTGAGACAGCGTCAGTAAAGCGTGTCACAGCGTGAGAAAACCATGTAGCTCCAAATGATTGAAGAAAAATATGATTTTTTACTAAATAATCAAGGCTAGCCGTCTTTAAACCTATTTTATTTTGATTTGCAAGCTCTTAGAACTTTACTACGTCCAATTATGGGGGAATTCAATCGAAATTCAACAGTCTTTGGCCGCCAAATTGAAATTAAATTTGTTGTTTCGTGAGTAAGGATAATCATTCCTACGAAAATTTCGAATTAATTAGCTGTTGCTCAAAGAAAAATTTTCCAGCCTACAGATAAAACTAATTTGATCTAATTTTGGTCAAATAGCACTGTTTGGGTCCAGAATTTATAAATTTTATGCCAACACGCGCGAAGACTTATCCCGGCAAGCTGGGATAGCCCGGGCATAACCGTTTACATGACAAAAATCTATCTTGCCTAGAAGGGTGTCCCGGGCAAGTAGACCGAGTGCCCCGGCAAGGCGGGTTTCCCGTCTTGCATGTAAACGCTTCGATGCGTGTTTTAAAGAAACGTATGGAAAGTTGGCTCGCTCAGGGTAGCTCGGTTGGCCGGGTAACTCGGTTAGCCGGGGCACCCGCCTTCCATGTAAACAGGCCCTAAGTTTTACCCGCTGAACCCACGCAACACGCCGGGAGGATTTAAACGCAGAAATTAATGGAAAATTAAAAACGTAACTGAACGCTTTATATTCCAGCTACATCATTCAAATTTGTTTGGTTAAATATTTTGCCTAGAAGCTAGGCTCCTTCGGATAGTCCATCAGATTCCCATAAGACACTGTAATTTGTGACGGCGTTGCATATCCTTCCAGATGGCGGTCAAAACCGTGACCGGCCTGAAGATCTATTATTCTCGTGTTGTGCTAAAATAATTAATACCGTGAGTCAACTCTCGTTATAGCAACACGCTTGGGACGTCGTCGTTTAGTGTCCATATTAGCGAGAGTCCGTAATAGCGGGATGTGAGGGAAAAAACGTTAAGTAATATAGACTGTTTTTTTAAGAAACTGTAACGTGCTCATCAACAGTTCTTGCAGAGAAACTACGCAGTAGCCGTTGGGTACGGAGCATGACAATGGTTGAAGGTTAATTCCGTTTAAGGTAAGCACTCGTCTGGAAGAAAAGGTTGCAGTAGTTTCCTAAATCTAACCTGAATTGTCGTTTTTCTGTCGTAATTCACCAGTCAGGTCACTTTGACTGCTAAGCTGAAGGAAATGGTGAGCGCACCATTGACATGCATATATACGAATGTGGTTATTCTTGCCAACTGCAACTAGGACTGGTTTTCGGTCTTGTGCATCATTGTAGAGTTGTGACAACAATTTTTATCTACAACATATACAATACACATGCTGTTACTTGTTTCTAATCATTATATGAGCATGATTGTCATTTCAATATAATAAAAATTCAAATCAGTACTGCTTTTTGCGAATTTCCAGAGTTAAAACTGTCCCTAAAATCAGACGTTTAGCTTTTTTTACTAGTTCTTCTCGCCGATCGTTAATTTATTTAGCTGTCGAAAAAAAAACAGTAGAAATTTTAATTTTTAACGATATGACAGGCGGAAGTTCCAGGAATACGATTCAACATAAATCTTAAAACAAAAACAAAAACCTCTTGAGCCACTGTTGGCCACCTAGTTGATTTTGGGGCCCGTGTCATATGCTTAACAGTCAAGTTCCACCCAGGTCTAATAAAATGTGACCAAAATGAAAGAGTGTCACGATCAGTTCTGTCTTTAAAGTCGAGAAAAGGACTTTTGTTGGAAAAAAACCTCTGAACCGGAAAACTTCATAATGTAAAACGCGTAGGTTGAGTCCACACGTTTTTAGTCAGGCGACTCTCGACCCAGTTCTCTTGCGACCACATTCAAAATGGCGGATGGACAGTGTGCAGCCGAAACAGCAATGGCAAAGAACTGAGCGGCTTCAGAAATGTTATTTGATTGTAATATTTGATTGTAAGGGACTATAAAGGAACTCTGTCAACAAATGCAGAATGTAACGATCATCAGGAAGTACGATTACGCCGTAGGATGTTTGTACCCGCACGATTTTCAAAAATATGGAAACTTACTTTACTTGAAGAGCGTTTAATACGCTTTGGTAAGTTAAGTTTTTGCAAGTTAAGCATGGGTATGTTTAAAAGAAGTGTATTAGTATAGTAAACTATCACGTAGACCTTATACGGACTCCATTTATTGTATGCACATATTTTAAGGAACATGCTTTTGAGAAGAACAAACTGATTTCATCAGTGTTGATTTTCTAATTTTTGCTAATTTTAACTGTCAAAATTTATGTTTACTCGTCTTATTACTGCTAACAACAGCTTTCCTAAGAACTTTAAGCCTCGCCAAGGCAAATTAAAGTGTTTAAAAATAAATAAAATAAGTATGGATGTTAAACTTTTGGTTTTGACAATATGCAAATTAGGTCAGGGTGTGCTTCAAAATGGGTCATTAAAGAACTAAAACACTACACGGCCCAAATTTTTCTCAACTGAATTTTGTTCTACATGCATTGGGATAACTCCTGATATAAGTGTCCTTTTTTTCTAGTTAGGCAGTTAAAAAATATGAACATCTAAATTTTGGCAATTTTGGGTAGTGGTTTTCTCATCAAAAGTTGGCCAAATTTCGTATTATGCCTCACACTGTCAGAACCCTCTATGCCAAATCAGCATATATGAAATGAAAGAGCATTTATAGTAGAATCACAGCCTACAAGTATTTAGTCAAAAGGTTTTGTGTGTTTGATTTTATACAAGTGCAAACTTACTCCTTCAAAAGCAGGATTTTTCATGATTTGAAGGCTCAATATGGGACCACCCCTGGAACTTTGAAAGTAAAAGTCAGAAAACCAAACCCAAATGGCTTTTAGAATATCTCATCAAGGCCAACTTCTGCAGTAAGTTTCAGGAAAATCGGTTGACCCCGACTTTCAAGGTCTGGAACACTTTCTCTGACAGTGGCACTTAAGTTACTGGACTATCTACCTATCTAACTAACTACAAAAATTTAATAACAACAAATTCAAATAACAAAAAAAGAAAAGTCTGCTTTTCGTGGAGGCCGTGTCTAAAATTTACTTAAAAATTTAGATATTACTTTAAACTGTGCCGACTTAATTTAGATTTGAAATCGGCCAGTGAAGATGCTTGTCTTAGGTCTATAGGTAAGTTGGGGCGGGAACTCGGCCCTGAGAATATAGACTGGAAATTAATTCTTATAGGAAAAGTTAGTCAAGAAAACAAATTGAGGGAATTTAATTATAAACTCATGCATAGAACACTTGTAACCAAAAAGGAGCTGCACATGTACGGAATAGAAAATAACAACATATGCTTTTACTGTGATGAATCGGACTCGATTTTGCACACCTTTCTTGAATGCAGCTATTCTTTATCTTTTATGAACAAAGTTGTGGAATGGTTTAACCAGACTTATAATTGTATGCTGTCTCCAACACACACAGAGAAAACATTTGGCATAGAGCCAGTTGGCTGTAACGACAACAACAATCTGGAATTGAATTATTGTCTTTTATTTGCCAAGTATTACTTGTACTATCAAAAGACATTCGCTAAGCCATGTATTTTCAACGAGTTCATCAAAAAACTTAAGTGGAAGCTTGAAATTGAAAAGTCTGTTAAAAGGTAGTATTGTAAACTATAACTCTTACTGCTTTAATGTATAAAACAAAACAATCTTGTTGTTTTCTCCTCAAGTAATGTGTTTTACCTAACGAATTTAATATGATGAAACGCTGTAATCTCTCTTAGTGAGATCTGGGCCTATTGTATTTTAGTTAAGTATTAAAATTTAAGATTAGAAAAAAAAAAAGAAAAAAAAATTCATAACAGTAGTGTCGTTAACACTACGATTGTAAATGTATATAGGTTTTTTTTTTCTTTCCGTTAAGTATTATGTTAAATTAAGTTAGCTTAAGTTAGTTAGTTAGTTTTAGGCATTCTGTTGTGTTGTAAATGGACTTTTGCTGTCAAAATATAAAGTTGTGTTGACTATTCAAAAAAAAAAAAAAAATTAAAGTGGCCAGTAATGGTACCCATTAGCAGTTATTAAAATACTCTTGGATGGTACTATGCATGGCCAGCATAATTATTTAAAATTTCCTAGACAAAAGATTGGAGGGGATGGTCTGTTCATCTCCTTCCCTACAATGGAACCCCCCCCCCCCTGCACATACAGCAAATATTTAGATAAGATAAGATAAGATAAGATAACTTTATTTATACACGGTTTTTCCATCAGTCAATTAAGTTACTGGACTATCTACCTAATTTGTCTAACTAACTACAAAAAATTAATAACAACAAATTCAAATAACAAAAAAAAAAGAAAAGTCTGCTTTTCGTGGAGGCCGTGTCTAAAATTTACTTAAAAATTTAGATATTACTTTAAACTGTGCCGACTTAATTTAGATTTGAAATCGGCCAGTGAAGATGCTTGTCTTAGGTCTATAGGTAAGTTGTTTCACAACTGAGCTCCGCTGAATGTATGCTTACATACCTGTTGAAGTCATCATCTCTTGTGATGCACATTCCACCCTGAAGACAAACTTTACGAACTGCAGAGGAAAATTCCATAAATATGTACTAATCATATATGTTATAACAAATTGTTATAGTTTTAACATTATTTTGTATAGTAAGTTGTGAAGTAATTTAGTTATCTGAACTTATTGGATAGAAAAAGTGCTAGTATTGATTTTGTTTCTCATCATTGAAATAATGGTTTTTTTTATAAAAGAAAATTTTAAATTCCTTAATTAATTCCATGAGTATTCTAACAACTAAATTAAGCCAATCAAAATTTGCAGACATCTGGCTCCGTCTACACCTGAATAATTATTTTTCTCAGCCAATAAAATATTGAAAAGTTGTTAAACTTTTTTTTTGGACACAATTTCTTTTCCTGATCTGATTCATGTTTTCATCAGTTGTTAATTATTTGATCAATATAATGTTAATGTAATCTCTTAACCTGCGATCAGCTGTTCTTTTTTCTTTTTCGAAAGGGAGAGGGAAAAAAGAACGCCTGATACATTTATTTAACCGGCTGCCATCCGCCCCTAAATTTAGATAAACTAAGGTGTTGTCGAACTGTCAAACCACTCTTTGTAGTTGGCGGCAAATTCGAGACTCGGATTTCCACGAGGTGTGAAAAACGTCTGCAGAATAATTGTACATCTACAGCCTGTATTAAAACTTCGCCGTGCTAAAATAAAAAGCAGCAGGGTGAGATGGCGCTCGCGAACATATATTTTTCAGCTGAAGATGCCGTCCCTAATTTATTTCAGCTCACAAAAAGAAAACGAGGAATTCACCGACAAGAGCTGTTTCACGACAGATAGGATCGTGTCGCTTTTGTAAACATTCCAACACCTCTGGAATATTATTGTTTGGTAAATTAAACTTTTCCCGAAACCCATTGGAAGAACTGCCAAAACATCTTCACGAAACCAAATTACGCATTGTCGAACACTCTATCTCAGTTCTGCCTTACATGTAAGAGAATTACACTTAAAATCTGTCAGGGCTTCATGATCAGTAACATGGAAGAGAACTCGTCCTCACAGTAAACACGCTTCGTCTATATAAAGACATTGCCACCAGCTTCTGACCGGAAGTCTCATTGCAATACGACAGCCAATCAGTCTACACCGCTTCACTGAGTATTGTTTCTCGACCAATCAGAAGAAAAACCAGAATTCAGATTTTTTACATACGATCCGACAAGTAAATGTATCATGCCCTCCTTCCCCGGAGTGACAATTAGGGAGGAAGGGCATGATCTCAGGTTAGTCATCTCTGTGTGCAGGTAATCTCTACTTTTTAGCGTCCGTTAATTATTATTAATTAGTCAACAATTTGGCGCTTCATAAAATTTAGATAGCGATCTTGCATTTTAGACTCATTTTACAATGAAAATGAAACAGCATAACCTACCGTTGTTAAAGCGTGTGACTACAAGTACAATGAATGTCGCTGCAGTATAAATGTTATTAAATTCATGCAAGTTTCGGTAAAATACAAATGTAATTGCCAGCGGACAATAACGCAATCCGCGCAAAAAAATAATCGACAGCGTCCAAACTGGACTGTATCTGTTTATTCGATTTTTTTAAAAAAACTCGAAGCAATGGCTAAGAGATCTAGCGAGTACAAGACATTTTCGAGACAAAGAAATAATTAATTAAGCTCCTTTGAAAATGACAACGATGTCTGCAGTTTGTAACCCGCAATTACAATGAAAACAATGGCGAAGATTATTTTGCTTCAAGAAATCATCAAATCCCTCTGTAGTACAATTAACGAAAACGCCAGGCGAACACGAAAGTATAAATCTACAAACTACGTATCTAGGACCACAAGAGAAACATTTTATATGATCTTAGTCAATAAATTAAATATGTAAGGTAACTTTTGTAACCTTGGCAATCACGTCGAGAACGACCCGATAACGAATTATCATGTACACATAATTTATTTTCACTGACAGAAGTTTTTAAAGTGGTTGGTAGCTAAATATGTAAAGCAACGTCTACTCACCAATATCATATTTTGTTGCAGATAAATTAGCTGTAACACGGCGCTTCCTCGCAGGCTTCTTTTTGTTCGAATTGTTCACCGCGCGCTTGCGAACATGGTCTGCCTGAGCTCCAGCAGGGCTTCGAACTTGTTCCACATCTTCGTCGTCGAAATCCTCAGCTATAAATGCCTCATACTCGATTTCTTTTCCTTGATTATCACAACTATCATTTACAGTGCTTGAATCAAGCGTATTTAAGTGGTCTTTGGCCATGGTAGTCGAGATTTCCGCGAGATCATGGTTGCAAACGTCCGTAGTTACCGAGCGCAATGGCGTGCGAGACGACCGTGGAATCTCCATGGCAAAACTGTCTTTGCTCCTGACCACAGAAATAATCTCGAAATTTGTCCTTTTTACTCATTATTAACACATTTTAGTGCTAAAAGTACCAATTTGTCGTCTCCATGGAAATGATTTTGGTAAAACTTGATCTGAAAAGAACGTCTTGTAACGATGATATTACTGTAGTCTGTATTTGCAATTCTGAATAATGAGGGTGTAGCGTGACGTTTTCACCATAGCAACATAAGGTGTAACGGTGTGTAACGAACACGGAAGTCAGGAAAAACTTCTTTGCTGTTGTAAAGATAGATCCGTGAAAGCATTACCCTAATTTTAACAATTAACAATTTCTTGAACTACGGGAATAAAGTTGTGATTTTAATGTGTTTTATTTCAATGTTCCCTTTCAGTTGATCGATCCCGGGTCGGGGGTTTACCACCTCCATATAAGGAAGTAGGGGAGCCCCCCAACTCAGACAGGACGTCTGATATTGAATTACGCATTCGCCTTCCTTCGCCGCACCTTCGAAAGCTCGTTTGAGACTTTTTCGTAATTATGCTCTAAGCTAAAACTGCCCTGCAATCATGGGATAGATCAAGATATTAACTGAGGTTATCAATATGTAGTCTGCATTTTTCAACCCGCTGGCGGCTCCCCATGTCTTCCTCGAAGATCGTCGTTGCTTACAAATCAAAGACTGCGAAGGTATGTCTGATATTTTATAGGTCTGAATATGTGCGTGCTGATCTTATGTTGTGCTTAGAATATATAAATTGATAACTAAGTTTCGTAATAGTTCCGATCAAAGAGATAAGTCTTTTTCTCTTAAACTGGGATGGCATTTACAAGAAACATGCGTTTGGAACACAGTGTGTAAATTGGGAAGGAAATCTTTCGCTTTCGATATTCAAAAGATTATTGATCAAAGTATGCGAATTCGTTTTTGAGTCTGATTCACTCCTGTTGAGTGCAGACTGTGAATTAACGAAGACTAATAATAAAATGGAGAATTTGGACTTTAGATCGATCAGAGGTAAAACAGACTTATGATATTACTAGTAGTATAGTGTGGAAAACCAGAGAAGGCATGTTAAGCCAATCCCGCAGCTTTGCGCTTGGATTAAAACTAATTTGATCTTTAAATATCTGCTCGTGACGTCACCTGTCAGTTTCAGAGGATAAACAATCTGAGGTCATGGCATAATAATTCATATCAACAGTCAGAGAATTAGCCATATATCAACTGTTTTTCTTTTGCACAGCAAAGTAATTACTGTAGCAATATAATGCACCTATATCAATGGTTTGCCCCAGGATGGGGGGGGGGGGCAAACCCAGGGGAATTTGACATTTTTTGGAAGCCAGAGTCAAATTCCCCACCCCTGGGTACCTAGTGAATGTCAAATTTCACATATCTCCTCTTAAATTTCTAACCCAGCAGACCATTTTAGATGTCAAAATCCCTACCCTGGGAGAACTTCACAATTTCAAATTCACGTGGGTTGCCCCCCCCCTTCCCCCCATCCTGGGGCAAACCATTGATAGGTTCATAATATTGGATGAGGCTCAGAGTGTGGTATGAAGAATTATGGAGAATGCTGTTTGGCTTCCGCAGACAACGTCCTCGAGCTCTGCACAATTTTATCATATCATATGAAAGCCGAATTCAATTATTGTTTTGTTTTTCTCGCCACTTTGAAAATTCATAGAAAATTCCGGTTTTGACCAAAATCAATTTTTTTTTCGCCATTTCACTCACAATTATACAGAGATTTGCAAAAAAATTGGGGTTTGTAGGCACTTAAATGATTTCTACCACATGCTAATGTGTGGAAGACAACTACAGTAAGTATTGAATTTTGACAAAACTCTTTTTTACAATTTTTTTTCAGTTTCCTTTTTCTTTCTGAAAGCTGGTCATGGCTGTTTTTTAAAGATGATGAAGAGTGTCTGTTTCGACAACTGGTAAGTTTATAAAATTGTTTGTCTTGCATATTTTTTGTACCCTTATAATTTTGAAGACAGCAGTTAAATGCATTGATATGGAAATGTTGTCTCAACTAAGGATGGGCCGAATTAAATACCAAATATTTGATATAGTGATATCTGCACAATTTTAGAAAATTTATATGAATACTCAGACATGAGAAATATCATGCTTACGATATGTTTTCAATAATAATAATATAATAACAACTTTATTTAATGAGGGTTACACATTACAGTTAAAAACTGAAAAACCTGTGGCCCTCCCCTAGAATAAAAGTTAATACTACTACAAATATATTATCAATAAAAAATGAAAACAGATAAAATAGATAAAAACTAGATAAAAATACAAACAATAATTTGGGTGTGACAGTATAAAAATTTAAAAATTATGACATGGGAAAGCTATCTAAGTCGGCATAACCTTCCTTAATAAAATTACTATAATTATGTTTAAAGGCCTTAATGCTAGTGCTAGTTCTAATATATATAGGCAAAGAGTTCCAACATTAAGTGGCTGAAACAAGAAAAGTTCTTCCACCTTCCGTTTCACGGTTATACCGAGGACAGCGTAAAGTAATATCACCATAGCGCGAGGTTCTGGTGGACATGTCATTGACACTTACAAGTCTGTTCCTTAAATACTCTGGGCATTGTCCATTTAGGCATTTGTAAATTAAGCATACCTTATTACATGAAATTTTGGCGTCACGTTAATTTAGCGATTTTGAAAAATCCGTATTTAGCGACACTTTAATTTAGCGATTTTTCGTAAATTTTGCAACATAAGTCACTTAATTTTAGCGATTTCACAAGCTGAAACTTTTTTGCGAATTAAGGTAAGGTATTCAAAACTTTTGCGATGACAATAGAACATGTAAAAAAATTTATTAATCGTTTGTCTCATGATGTGCGTAGTCACTTGGTGATTCATATCACAAATGACTACACTGTTGTTACTATCTACTTTACCATGATGAACAAACACATTTTTTTAACGAAATAGAAAATTTATTTGATAAAATCATAAGCGTCAATGGCTTCATTAAAAAAAAATCACACAACGTTATAACAAAACAACTAAAACTGTAACTATAATGCAAGGCTGCTGCCTAAGGAAATTTTTAAGGAGCCCTTCGGGCTCCTAACTTCAAAATTTAGGAGCCCAAGCCATTATGTTAGGAGCCCAGCTTAAGTTGCCGAAGACAAATCTGGGGGGGGGGGGGGGTGGTGGGGGTAACTTAGGCAAATATGTGGTCGACTATGTGGCCTAGGAGAGGGGCCCAGGGAATGAACCTTTCCCCAACATTATTGCTATAATATACCCGAATGTCCCCTAGGGGTACTCCCTATAGTGGACTACCGTATTTTTTCGATTAAGCGCCCTGGGCTCTTATTAAATTTTTGGATCTTGAGGGTGGGCACTTATTCGAGGCTGGGCGCTTAATAAATTTTCACCATTTTTTGCGAGTAGTACGTTTATTTTGCAAGAAAACAATGTATTATAATTAAACGTGAAGGTGTACTTAAGCTGAATTTTAAATGTTCATTAAAAAAGTTTTAGTAAAAAAATAAAAAATTTCGGTCATTGGGATAGTCTCTTTGTAGTACTTAGTCAATTAATTACTTAATCTCAACTTCAACAATAATCAAAATTCCTTTTATGCCCTCATTTTAGGAGGGTGGGGGTGGGCGCTTATTCGAGGCAGGGCGCTTATTGACTTTTCCTACCTATAGGGTGGGCGCTTATTCGAGGTTGGGCGCTTAATTGAATAAATACGGTATATGGGGAGGCTCCATCCAACAGGGATACCTTTTTCAGGCTCCAGGTATATAAAAGGGTGGGGATTTCACCCGGGGGGGGGGGGGGCACTCCCATACATGAGCTATATAGGTACATGTGCTGCTGTGAAGGGTATGGTTTTCAAGCAGTTTAGTCTGGGATAGGGTATAGACATTTCAGAGAGTTTTGGTCTAGAAAAAGGTAGCATTTGCCGGGAAACCGATCGACGGTATGACAAATATAGTCCAGAAACTCGGAAGAGAAAGAGGCTTTCCTAAACGTAAATAAAATCATCGTGGCATCGTTGTTCACAGATGGTTTTCAATTAAAACACTGATAATGATACAGTTCTAACAAAATGCAAGTCTGGGATAGGGTAGGGATTTTCAGTGTCTAGTCTAGTATAGGGTTGCAAAAATCAGCTGAACATGGTCTGGTATAGGGTAAGGGCTTCAAATTCCCAGCGGCACACCCCCACCCAAAAATATACCGGGTACCCCCCCCCCAGGGGATTTCATGAGTTGGACTATACAAAAGGGGAGGGAAAACTGGTTTAAAAGTATTAAAAGAAAAATAACCCTTCATAATGCTTGAACAGACTCACCAAATGATCAAGTCATTTAATAAGTCTTTTAAAGTGTTATTATTCAAGTGAAAAATAAGTAAAAAGATGCAGTACTATTCCTTTTGTTGGTATGTGAAAGGGGTGTCATCTTCATGAGGGGGGCATATGGTTTCTAAAAGGGTAAGGGTCGCTTTCACATACCAAAAATGGCAACCTCGTTCATGAGATCCTGGGAATGAGGTTGCAGAAAGGGTATATAAAAAGGGTAAG